>NW_028263382.1:12948712-13259069 GCF_051168715.1 Poecilia mexicana | reverse complement strand
AGATTTCGGTAGCGCCTTTATGACTCTTAACTGAGGCTTAGCCTCAATTGTAAAACAGCTGCAATACTCTCTTAACTCGCTTTTCAATTCAAGCCCCTTTTAATCCTCCCAAAAGCACGTCGTGCTGTGTTCACTTAAAGAAAGGGGAGGGGATGGAGGAGGAAGAGGAGGGAGGTGCGGTGGGGCGGTTTCTGCCACAGATGAAAGTGACAAAAGATGACCCTCTCTCGCTCTCACATAGAGGGATATCTTCATCTAAGGCAGAGCATCGCTGAGCAGCTCTTTGGTCTGTCAGATCAATAGTGGGGTGCACCAGGGGTAAAAAGTCCCTTTTCTTCTTCTGTGTCCAATTAGCGGCAGCTATCAGTTTAGAGGACACTTTAATTCGGGGCCTTCATTCAGACTGGGTCAGTCGCTTGTCAAAGACAGACTAAGGGTTCTTCTTAATTACATTGTGCATTCAAGGCCAAAGAGCATGTTCGGCACTCAGTGTCTCTCTGAAAGTAATACTTATTCTGGAGTTTCGATAAGAGGAAGCAGCAGATTCCTTAAAACCCAAATAATGACTTTGACTTTTACTGCGATTAGATTCAACGACTTAATACGTCTTAAAACTTCTAACAGCGTCACACCTTGCCAGCAGGCACCAACTGTGAGCTGCACATCAATCTGCGATGGATGGATGGGCCAGTCATCCGTCACCAGGTAGGGATCGTAGGTGACTCCGTCCACATAGAGCGCCACCACCGGGAACTCCACGTTGATGACGTAGTAATGCCACTCCTTGTCACATATCTGAAAGGAAGGAAGAACATGAAAAGGGTCTATTAATGCGTGGGCTCTGTACCCTAAAGATGTAGTTCATGAAAGTGCCACAAATTCACTCAACTTACTGTACATTTCAAATGCAAATATCAGCCACTTTTTAGGAGACTAACTTCTTTTTTCCTGAAATATATTGTTAAATGTATCAACTTTAACTCGACTGTGACTTTATTGTCTTCAAGGGGAATTCATTTTCATTCTCAGGTTACCATTTGTATAAGAACATCAATATTGTGCAAAAAGGTGTCATCTCTTTTTCTTTCAGTATAATACAGATGGTCTGAATATCTTTTAGGTTTTGAACCATTTTGTTCAATCCGTGGTACTGGGTTTGAATTTTGGCTGGGGATCTTTCTGAATGGAAATGAAAGTTCTTTCTGTGCTGGAGTTGGTTTGGAAAATCCCTTCACTGTATGTAACCACTGTTCTACTGGTGTATGTACTTATGTAAATAATTATTTATTTTTTTTAAATATGAAGTTTTTTGATTCAATGTTTCATAATCAGAATATATGCTCAGAAATGAACATTTCTACAATTATACTTAAGTTAATTAGGTATAACTGTAATACTTTATCAGTATTACTCATTTCCATTCCTTGGTTGCTGAAAAGCTTCATGCCTAAAATTAAACTGTTAGAATTTTCGTCACATATCATCAATTTTAACAATTTAGTCATTAGTAAGCATTCATATATTTTTTTATTGCACAACTTAGCTCAGGGTTAAGACTTTATACTGAGTTTATTGGCGAGTTTATTATGCATCCTGTGTGTCGCAGTTCACACTCTCACCACTAGATAGGCATCAAAGCACTTTTAGTAGTGGATTAGGATAAGAGGCATATGTAGAAGCTAACATTTATAGAATAGACACACCCATTGACTCCATTAATAAGCAAACAGGTATGAAGCTAATTAACTTCACCAGTGCATGGGGGGTTATACTTTACTTAACCTTCTCCTTCTACAGATAGCTGGCTTTGTCTTTCAGCATTTAGCCCTGTCTCACTACTAGACAAAGCTATTGCCTTAGCTTTTGTTACAACAAACTGTATGTGCTGTCTTTCATCCTATACCCTTTCAAACTGTTGCAACATGCTCATCCAGGAGCAGTGAATGCTGAAAGTCAGTGACTCAATGCAGTCTGCTAGATGGAAAGCCTTTAAAAAAATTGGAATAATAACTACATTGTTTGGTAATTAGGATCAACTGCAATTTGCTTATGACTGAAGTGACTTTTTATAGATAAATTAGACAGAAGTATAAGAAGCAAATACTGACTCACCAGCATGACAAACATGAGAATAATAAAGGAAATGTTGCTGAGTGAATTCCAATGCACTGCTGCAATTATAATATGGGAGTTGCTGATTTATTTTTCTTTATTGCAATGGCAATTTTTAATTTTTATTGATTTATTTATTTATTTATTTTTACAAATTCTGAAGCTAAATACAACACATCCCTTCTATTGAGGTAGTTCTAGTTGACATATTTAGAAGTTAAGGCCTAGGTGAGAACATAAAGTTGTGAGAAATAAAACTTATACTCGATCAGAACTGTAAATGAAGAAGCTTGTTTTCCTGGTGTTTTATGGTTGTTTTTACTGTGTCTATTAGTTTTTAAGAAAAGTTTTTTTGCGTGTTCACAAAACAACTATTTTATTTCTCTTTAATGTTGACTATTAATGAATAAAAATCTAGATAAATATAAACCGATCAAAGGCCGTACTGGCCATTTGCTTTTTGATATCGTTAAACTTTCAACCCATTTAAACATATAAATAAATTGGATGAGCTTTGAAGCTTCTCTCAGCAGGCGTTTGCTTTTCATGTTTAAATTGCTAAGTTCAGCTTTACTATTCACTCAGAAATCCTTCAAAGTTGAAAAAAAAAATCAGAGGCTTCTGCCAAGATTGTTTTTGGACACTGTAGTGAAAAAATAAAACAAAACATTAATACCTCAGTGGTTACACCTCTTAGGGGAAATACAACACTGAATGGCTCTCCAGCATGTTTGACCGTTTACCCGGCCTCGCTCTAAGTTTTAATTGCAGCGGCTTGGCCACACCTCCTTCCTCTCTTTTCTACTTATGGAGCTGTACTTCAGCTGTGGCAACACTTATCAGGGCACGCCTCTCCTCTTTCAGCTCCTCTGATGTAACCTGGGACAGCCTTTGAACACACAGCCTTGGGTAACCTCGCTCTCTAATGAGGAGCGCTCGGCAGCCTGCTTATTAACACCATGCTAGCACGGCAGATGGGAGTTCTAATCAATGCGGTTGATTTTTTTCAGTGATGGAGGAGTGAGGTACAACATCTGGCCTATTGATAATCATTCTGCACAGCTGCTTCACACACTCGCAGTGTGTGGATCTGATAAGACGGTTGTGAGGGTAGTCAAGAGGGATAATCCTGTTAAGGTTTTTATGGTGCTACAGATGTGATCGAAACTAATGGGATTGACTTTAAGTAGCTATTTAGGATGTTACGATACCATCTAATACAGAGAAAGCACAACACATACAATTTTTTCGCTTCGTTTCACCGTGATATAATAATTTTTTCAAATTCTTTTGATATGGAGCACATCCTGGATACAGGTAATTCTTTTTAATCCTCAATGTTTCCATAATAAGGATCTTCGTGCCCTTTCTTTTAAATCTGTAAAATCCTATTACTCAGCTCCCGGGTGTAATGCAACTATGTACACTGACATGCACAAATACTAATTCCTCTGACATTTAGACTATCCTATCCTCATGCGTTAACACTTTTAGCTTCTCAGCATTTCAAAGAGATCTCGAACCCATCTGGGATGCGAGGCCCTAGCGGGTGACTTCTTCTTGAAGGCTTCAAAGGAGAAATGGTGCGGCAATATTGCCCAAGAGGCTGTTGCCTGAGCAGGCTTTTGATGACAGCTTGGATAGCTCTCTCTAGAAGGAGGAAGAGAATAGTACGGCCGCATGTGTCAACAGAAAGCAGAAGACCCAAGGGCAAAATAAAAACTAAAATTGAAGAAGCTAAGAAAAAAAAAATCTCGCTATCCAGATATTGCTGATTTTCTGTTCAGACAAGTGTTTACAAGTTGGTTAGTGAAAGAGGTTTTAAGAAGTTTCGACTACTATATGCAATTAGACCATCATTTGCCAATTCATTTTTGCATGGAAAATGTTATCTTAATTTGTACAATAATGTCTAACTTCCTCAGACAAGGATCTTGAGTACCTCTAGATCTTGAGGATCTTGAGTAAGAATGTCGGAAACTGTTTGTAGACATACTGCAGGATGTCTTAGGATAACCTAAGTAATGATGTCATGGAATTAGATTCTTCCTGTTTCACCTGTGGATGTGTTTTAACACGACACATGAAACACACTGCTTCTTTGAATGACATGACGTGAAAAATAAGAAATCGATAAATACGTCAGGGAGAGAATTGTGAATCTTCACAACTTTGTTTATCTTTAATTACACGTCACAGCTGCCTGAAGGTGCCACATTTATCTGTTCAAACAATTACACACAGGCATAAACACCATGAGAACATCCTGCCATTATGGTGTTCAGCAAATGTGAAAATGTGCGTCAATGCCAGAACAAAAGAAAATGACCTTGTGAAGATTTTTCTGAAGCTGGTAGGAGAATGTTATTCCCCTCGATGAAACATTTCCTGTTACAATGGGTTGAAAGGCCACTTAGTGAGAAAGAAGTCCAAAGGCGATACAAAAAGAAAGCTTAATGTTTTCGAACTAACAAAGAAGCAAAAATGGTCTAGAGAAACTCAGAAATGTTTGGCCATAATGATCCTCATTTTCTTTGAAGGAAAAAGAGGAAAAATGTAAAACATGAAAACACAATCCCAACTGTGAAACATAGCATCATGCTGTGGAACTGTTTTGGTTCTGGAGGAACTGGTACACTTTATAATATCAATGGTGTGATAATTAAACGATATATGGAAATACTGAAGCAAAACCTAAAGAATTCAGCCAGGAAGTTAAAGCTCAGAAGCATGAGTACATTTTATCCCCCACCACAAATATTCCTTAGACAGACCCGCAAAACAGCTAACCTGTCAAATAAAACTGGAAACAGCACTTAGCCCATTAAATTTTGTATTTTGTACTCCTTAAAAGATTAATTCATATTTTGCATTCTGAAGTTTTCCTGTTTAAACTGAAGATTTTTATTGCTTATGTGTGAAAGAAATTCCAATAATAATTGCAACCTCAAACTTTTATAGTAAAACTACTGTCCATTTTTGCATGTACACATGCATCCTGCCCTCATCCAACTGCAAAATGTAGAAGAAATACAGAGATAATACTTGTAGCGACATACATCTGCTAACACATTAGTCCAACTCTATTAAGTGTTCGCTTCAAAAACCTAAAAGGTGAAGCTCAGCTTCAGTAGAGCACTCCTCTCGCTCTGCCTGCTTGTGGAAAAAAACAAAGAAATTTCCTGTTCCCCAAGGCCTCCACTTCCCCATGTCTCTGTTTGATGCAAATTGACAGATGGAAGAAATGAATGAAAAGAAAATAACCACACAAACATGGGAGTGAGAGAACTCGAAGCAACCAGAAGACAATGAATAGAAGTGATAGAGGTGGAGAATGAAGACAGCACACATCAAAGGACCCTCCATCATCTCTTGGGGCACTTGTCGGGCGAGACGAAAACAAAAGTTCTATTGCCTCTCTCTGTCTCACTCTTTCTCTCTGCGGTTTATTTGCACTCCTCTTTGTTGCCTGTCTCTCCATTAGAACTTGACTGTGGGAGTTGTTGCCTCAAGTTCTTTGGAGTTGAAAGGCTCTTGGAGATCTGTCGCCCAAACCATCGTCTTAACTTCAAATAGGAGATGGAAAATGAGATAATAGGATGAAGATAAGGTGGTGCGAGATAGGAAACTGGCCCATGGATGAAGGTGGTGGAATCACAGCTGGAGCAAAAGAGAAGGATGAAAAAATAAAATCAAGCAAAGCTTACAGGGAAAAGCAAAGGCAAGAGAAAAAGAAAAGCTTCATTTTAGAAAAGAGAGTTCTATGCAGCTCATAATAAAAAATAATGACATTTTAAGCCTAATTATTATTTTTAGAATGCACAAAACAGAAAATAAATATGTAGCAGGAAAATGAGAAAAGAACTGCATTGCTAAGACTTCTGCAGCTCATAACAGCCTTTTAAAAACGAAACTATTCCTGTCCCTCATAAGATAAACGTTTGCTAGGGATGCAACTGTGAATTTATATCATGATATTGGATTTGACAGATTGACGATTGATGCAGGAAAAGATTTCAGAAAAAAAATGTTTGAAAACACAAAGTGTGTTCCCTTCAAAAACATTTCATCACCATAGGTTAAACCTGGAGATCAACTATTTGATTGGTTCCAATACTGGCTAAAACATAATAGAATTATAACATATACGAACCAATATTTTACATCTATATCCGATGAGGGCATTTCAAACAGATGTATTTGTTTTACCAGTCAAGTACCTTGAGATAAAAATGTCTCTCAATCTCCTCCTTAGTAGCTTTTAGAGCTTCATTTTCTTGTACCCAGTGAAAAAGCAATCTAAAAGCCATGCTAATAAAAAAGAATCTAATTTATAAACAACATTTGTCTCCAGGAATTCATATTTATTTCTTTGCTGTAAACAAGAACAAAATAATAAAGAATAATGGTGCTGAAGGATGGTTTGGGTTCGGAATGAGAAAAATTACATCCCTATATGAGACTACAAAGATTGGTTCACCAGAACAATTTGACAAAAAGATGAACAATTTGTGATTTACGTCTTTAAATATGAGCTCACTTTTAGAAACTGAGGAAAAGGGTGGAGGAAATGGAGGTAAAAGAGAAGTACGGACAGAGCTAAGAGGGGAGTTGGGCCTGTGGGGTGTGCTGCAGAAGAGAGCCACAACAGAGATTGATGAGCATTAGAAACAAGGTGACTTTACTCAGAGGTGGAAAGGAAAAGGAACTAGAAAAAAAAAAGGTGCATTTTTTAGGTTACAGGCGAAATGGAAGCAGAAATTTAAAGCTGAGTGCCAAATTAATCTAAAAACACAAAAAAATCTAAAATAAATAGACCTTATTTTTGACTGGATCACACTAAATGTACATTTAAGAGTAAACTATGATTTTATTGCCTTTGTCAGTCTTTTCAATGACTCTTGGTGAGCACTATATTTTTGCTTAATGAATTAGAAATAGTAAATCAGAACACTTGGTTAAAAATTATTTGCAAAAACAATGTTTTTTCTTATTTGACAATACGGCTTCCCACTCAAGGTGATTTTGCCAAAAGACAAAAAAACATTTCAGTTTGCTATGAATGGCTGCTCTGTGGTTTATTTTCATGTCCCCCTGTCTGGTTTTGAAAATGCTGGTGTCCATTGTGGATGGCTCTAGTTCACAGCTGGTCAGATTTCCACCAAGTTTATTCTACACTGAACACATATTTGCTAAAACATCATTACAGACATTTTCTTGGTACTGGAAACGTAGATCCATCCATAAATCCTTCACATTTTTAATTCATGCTTTTATTTATTTTTGAAGAATCTACTGTGTCAGAAACGTGTGTGTGTGAGTGTGTATGTATTTTTGGCATTAAAAGGAACAGTTTGCACAGAGCATTATCAATGCAACAACCATCACCAAGAACAAAAGTTATTTTGAGAACAAATAATTCCATTAAAATCAGTGTCAGTACAACATGTACAATCTGTCTGGTGTCAGACATACACAGCTATTCTAGATTAATTAAATGTATTGTTTGTTAACACCAAAGTGCCATAAACCATTGCCAGCTCAGTGTCAGTGTCGACACCGTTATCATGTTAAACACTGGAAGCTTGAGAAATCGGAGGTTTAAGAGTCTATAATTACAAAACTAGAAGGAACAACTAAAATAGAAGAGTGATAGGGAAATAATGGTTTCTGATCAGTGTGTATAAATGTGCACAGCATGATTGTCTATGTGTTAAATGAGGACTATCCTTGAAGGTGACTATAAATTACTGGCTGGCTAAAGTGACTAATTAGAGAAGCAATTATACAAGCACTCTAGGCAGAAACCCAGAGTCAACAGCAGAATGACCTCTCTACAAGCTCTTAATGGGCCACACATAAATAGACACACACATGCACTGTACTCATGATACAGTAAGTCCTACACAATGATGTACTCTATGGTTTCGATTTATGCAAAACAGAGCAGCTTAAATAATGTGACATGTTGGACTTTTGTTTTTTTGGTTATTGGTTTTGGTTCTGTGATAAGTAGATGGCATGCATCAGCTTTACATCCAGAAACACTGAAACAACATCAAATAAAGAATCTTTTTTGTTTTGCTGAATTTCACAGTGGTGCATTACTTATGGAGAATCTAAATGGGTGTTCTGACTTTTCTGAAGCTTACAGGAAAGGCATCTTCATTTTTCCCTGAATATTTTTTTATACATCTCAAAATAAGCCACAAAAAGTTTTTTTTTTTTAAATCACTCATTCTCGTGTAACCAAGAAGCAAAATCTGTATTGAAATTTTAAATGGGTTATAGCTAGTGAGGTCTTGGCACTAATCATGATTTCACTTTGCTTAAAATGAGTAGCAAGTCTTATTTTGTACAAGTTTGTCTGACCACATTTAGGGAAAATTTATTGTGACTGAAAATGTTCAAGTTGGCAGTTTGACTCCCAGCTTCAGCAGCTGATGAGTGAGACTGTAAGGATAAACAGTTCTTCTTAAAGCACCCTACAAAATTGCTGGCATTCCTGGTAAAGATGTGCACAAAATGTTAAAAGTAATTAAAAAGATAGTACTCTATGCTTCACATCTCTAACAGTGAGCTTTTGAGTTTTTTTTCCTTTTGTTGCCTCCATTAGCATCCTATTTACTTTGAAAAATGTCTTCATCCATACATCAATTTTAGTTATTTTAAACACTTCAATCGTTGCTCAGACTGTAGATATGTTTATCCAAAATTTAATTTCTTCTTGTAGCCATTTTTTGACTTATGGCCAGTGGACTAGTAGACTTCTATTGAACTTTTCTCACTGACCCCTCCAAGTATTTTAACCTACATATCACATTCATCCTCCATAATCATAAATGTTCCAACATTCTTACACCTGAGAAGATGGAAATTAATTGGGGCCAAATTAGAAGTACATTTTATTCAGTTATCTCTGTTGGACATTTTGCACTCAGAATGAATGGTTAATTTATCTTAAGAGCTTTAATATATAAAAATATTTAATATTGTTGGTGCCAATGAATTTGGAATGTGCTTTGCAAAACTTCAGATAAAAACTCCTACACCAGTCAGTTTAATATAAATTAGATGTTGTAAAGTACTTCAACATTGATTTTATGACCACAGATTATATTTATGTGTATAGATTATTTTTCAGTATTCTGGACCAAAAACGGCAAACATCCAGCTGTAAGGTTAGTGAGAACAGAATAAATTCCAAGGGCTCTAAAAAGAAAGAAACATTTGAGAGATTTCTATTTCTCCTTAGTGACATGCATGTTTAGTCTCATAGGAATACCTCAAGTCTATTCTAGCTGGGAAATGAGAGGCAACAAAGATGGACGTATCAAGCCAATTAGATGACGATACAAAAAAAATCAAGGACCATAAGGTTTATATACAAGACAGATGAAAGAGGAAATATTGTGTAGGGAATCTGAAAAACAACATACCACTATCAAAGAAGACGTTTCACTTTCACCTACGCTGTTTTAGATGGAAAATAAGATGACGCACACACAAATATATACAACTCTTTTCCTTTAAGTCGTTACTTTTCTAAACACCCACTCCCATAATAACAGTATTTCTTGTTTTAGAAACACTTTGGCCCACTTTTGATTCCAACTCTCCCCACAGCATTTTCCGTTGGCTCAGTGAGCAAAGAGAGAACATTCAGTTGCAGAAACTGGGACTGCCTTATTTCACCCCAGTGAGAAACTCTGGGTTTTTGGCGGCTAAAGCACAACCTCATGCTGTGCTGCAGCTTTAGCTGCAAATTACAATGCTCTGCATCAGTATCCACCAATTCAGCCATTATAAAGATGTTTTTGGGAAGCAGGTTGTGAAAAGATTATATCTTGGATTTGGACTCAGTCTTAGATTTGCGTCTTAATGTGTTGCATGAAGGACTTCCTGACTCATCGCAGAGCTTGAAGGATTTGAACCAGACACCATGCAGCCAATAATATGTTAAATATGTCTTTGCCCTCACAGTATCCCACTTCCTTTTATCTCCCTCTTCCTCTGTTCTCAAATCTGAGTGATATGCAAACACAGTAAAACACTTAAGTCTACTTCAAATTCAAACGAGGCAGAAGCTTTCTGATCTGAGATTGGAGCAAAAGGAGAAGGAAATAGCTAAAATGAGCACCAGAGGCTCAGTGTGAATATATAGTGTGCTCAGGTTTAAATGGGGTTTGAAAAGAGGGAGAATTTAAGCCTTGAAGGTTCAGAACGTAGAGGCCACATTCGAATTAAATGCACCTTTTGCTTCCATTTAGAGCAAACTAAATATGTGGTTGGGTTCAAAAATGAAGGAGAGGCAACCTCAGTCCACCGGCTTACACTCACTAGCCACTTTATTAGGTACACTCGATCAGCTGCCTGTTAAAGATATTGGTGAATCAGCCAAACCATGGCACCAACTGAAGTTTAACCTGAATGCCACAATGGGGTGGAGAGTAGGTAATTAAGAAATTAAATGAAAAATGTGGCATTGTTGTTAAGTAAATATTGTGATTTTCACACACAACTGTCCGTCAGGTTTACAGAGTGGTCAAAAAAAAAAAAAATCAAGCAATGCTGATGTCAGAGGAAAATGTGCAGGCTAGTTCCAGATTAGGAAACCGGCCTGTCCAAAGGTTACTCCCAGTAGAATAATGTACCATGTCACAATGCACAATGAGTTCACTGGACTTCAATGGCCTCCACAGTGACAAGATGTCAATCCAACACAGCTCCTTTGGGATGTGGAGATTCACATCATGGATGTGCAGCTGACAAATCTGAAGCAACTGTGTGATGCATTTATGTTGATATGGACTAAAATCTCTAAAGAATGTTTCAAATACTCTCTGGTGTTGTTCCACACTTTGGAATTAAGGCGATTCTGAAGGAAAAGGGGTGTCGGCTGTTACAAGCAAAGTATTTACATAAGAAGTGCTTATATATATATATATATATATATATATATATATATATATATATATATATATATATATAAAAAGAGCCCAGTGAGTGCAGTTCCACTGGTGATGTAAATGTGTTTCCTCATTCTGAGGATAATCGAGAAATAAAACCCCTGGTAATTTTGGGAACGGTTCTGTGTGACTCATTATTTAACACCTGGCCACATATGACATGTTTCTAATTTAAATCTAAAAAGTGAGATATGCACATTTATTTAGTGCTTTTCTGTCAGTCTCACCTGCTCTGGTGTTTTGTCTCTACCACTCCCTACATAGAAAGACAGACATTTCTACACATTCTTTCCAAAAGAGGTCAAGTTCAGTCAATGATTGAGCTTATTAAAATTCACCACAGATGTAGGGTGGATTTAGGCCACATAAATATAATTTAAACTATTTTATCATACCTCTGACTTATCCTTATTTTCTTGCTAGAAAATATATACTTCTCATTAGTCATTGCTTTAGTCTTTGAGTCTTGGCATTCTGTTGAAACAGACCTGTATGCTCCACACCAAAAAAATTGCTAACACTGCCTATTGTTTTAGTTACACCATCTTAATTTTGCCTTCTTTAGTTGATAAACAGTTGGAATGAGATATCTGGTTCAAATACTTTAGGTCAAATCCGAATAATGTTATCACCGAGTAACTGGGACTGCCTTATTTCACATATTTTGTGCTATTAAACCCTGAAATGAAAGGTCTATATATGTAAATATTAGTGCAACCCATGTGAATAGTTTTTCCATAAGGTTGGATGGCGGTTCATCCGTCACGCTGTCTGGTGATTTTGATGAATTTATTAGTAAAGTAACAGGAACTGGAAGCATCGTAGTTTGCTAGAGTTAAAATTACATTTTCTGCAAGGCAGGAATTCATTATTAATGAAAGCATGATGTTAGACTTGGTAATGTCTCTTTCTGGCCGACATACTGAGTGGTGCATGCTGATGCAACGTGTTGGCTGCTGTTTACTGTGAGTGACTGAGGTAAAGCCGATGTCTGAAAACAGGAGAGAGGCGGGTCAAGTCACAAAGCAAAGAGATTGTGAAAGAACTGTGGATGGAGAAAACAGACAGGATGGTCAACATGAACCGAGCGCTGCGGAACCGCAGCAGAGAGACAGAACAAGATGTGCTGCGAGAAGAATCCTCATGCCATCTCTCCTCCTGCCACACCGCATTCATCACACGCCCCCTTTTGATTATTTAAACCCGCACAACAAGTGCATCACTGTTACTCCTACAACAGATTTACCTGCCTTCCACCAGGCTCCCTCACTCCTCTCTGCCTCTCTGTCTTGTCGCTCCTACAATTCATCTTTTCTCACCCATACCTTTCTCCTGTAACACTTAAGGTCAGGATGGGATGTAAACAATAAATCTTTGGTGCACGCTCTGACAGGAGCTCTCAATCCAGGTAGTGCTTTGGCTCGTTGGACACAAGAGCAGCACTTCACCTAAACACTCCCCTCTTAAAAATGATTTGAGTAGGCAGAAAGTCTGGATGGAAAGTTTGGAGAGTGCTATTTGGTGTGAAAGTAAGATAAATTGGTGGAGGGAAGAAATGAGGAGAGGAATAAGTGCAGGAGGGCGAAGGGTAAAGGGACAGATTTTCTGTAAGAGGAGTGGATCCGGCGGGCCCAAGTTGTCGAGATTAATATGACAAATGGCACAGAACAGCTGCTCTAACTGCACTATTATTTTCTTTTATTTGACTTAGGTGCTCCCTTTTACCACAAAACGATATCAAAGGTATTCGATTTCTCACCCTCAAACTCACAAACACCTACACATACTGGAGGCATGACAATGTGCGAACAGAAGCTGTTGTATAGGTGCAGATGGTGCTGTTATAAAGCACTGGAAACACTCGACAATACTTATCCCTATAGTGCCATTTTTGTTTTGCACATCTTCAAACATAAATAAAGACTTACCTTTCACTTTTTCCACATTCACTTTACTTGTGCATGGAAATGTCTGTCTAAATATTTAATTTATACAAAAGTTCCTGCAGGACTTACTCTTTTCTTAATCCAAGCTAGACATCTTGGATTAAGAATCACATATATACAATAATGTAAAGTTGTATATATGTTGTCTAAAATTATGTATATCTTTGTTGAAAATGATGATAAAGGTAAAGCCTGTTAATGCAGTTCTTTTCATCATTTTCAAGTGATACAAGGTTTTTGGGTGTTCTTGTTGAACGCCTGAATCTTTTTAGGAATGCCAGGTGATTAAGTCTTAGTTTTGCTCAGCTCTGCCATGTCTATAAACAAACACTTTCAAACACTCTTCTTGCCAGGAGCAGGCTCCTGGTTGGTGCAAAAGAACCGAGCATGCATACATAACTTGGCCCATTTGTTCAGCTCTGATGGAAAAGTTATAGAACTTCATTTGTTAATGTGAAGGTTAAAGCAATTGAGTAGAATATGTTTTCATAAAAGTTAATCCATTGGTGACAGCTATCATTATGATAATATCAATATAATAATCAATATGCTCAAGCCCAGAATAGTCTAAAAAGTTTTCCATCACAGGTTACTAGTTTTTACAAAACTAGTAACCTGTTTTTTGTACATTCTGACTCAAAATTGTGTCAGAATGTACTTCGGCATAAATCTGTAATTTCTGTATTAACTTCGTATTTTACCTTCACCAATAAGTTGACCGAGGAAGTAATTGGGTCTGTACATAAACATCCTCCCAATGCACAGGACATGCTCTTATACCCCTGAGCACAACAGTAAAAATGCACACCCACCTTACTCTGAGATCACTGCCACTCAGTGACCCACACACACCGGGCGACATAATAAAAGCTATTTCTCCTCTGCTCTGTCATTTAGTGGCCTCTCCAGCACCATTTCCACCCATCTAAGACCCACAGTACTTCCCACGCTCATAAAGGAGAAGGTAATATCATCCTGGGATCCCTGTGTGTGATGGAGATAAAAATAATGGAAAAGAGCATGGATCTGGCTTTCGGAATATGTTTTTGTAATAAAGGTTGATTTCATTTGTGAAAGAGGCTGTGCTTGCAAAGGTTGAGAGATGCCTCGGCACACTATGATAATGCTGACTGATGAATGCGTGATATCTTATGATGAGGTGTGCTGCAAAAACACATGCTCATTACAAATACATTTATAAAATTATCACTGTGCATAATTTTGCCTCTTTATCTAATTTGTTATGTTTTTATGTTGATGCAATGAATATCCATCTACCCTTTGTACATAATATTATGGTCCTCACCCAAACTAAAGGGAACATTTTTAGTAGCACATCAGGTCCTGTTCACACATGGTATATTTTTAGAAATACAATTAAGAAAAATGTGCGTCTACATGACCACTGAAATGGTGTTTTCCAACCTGCTAATATTTCAGTGTTTCAGTCCTGCTTACCTGGTATTTCTGATGTCTTTTAGATATATCACCTTTTCTTTCTCTTAAACAGTTTTTCTCTTTTAACCTTCATCCCCTGAGGTTTTCCTTTCCTCCACTTTCCTTTTATTGTTTCTTTCTTCCCTGTTCTCTGTCTCTCTCCCCTCATCTCCCATGGTTATTGATTGCTGTGTCAATAGAAACATCCACCTGAATTCAAAAAAGGCCATCTACATGCCTCACAATCAATCTCCAAAATCCAGCAGTGGGCACTCTTTATTTAAGAGCAGATCTAACGTTATATTTTTTAGTGCTACTTGACTATTAAAGAGAGGATGGAGATTGCATTGACAAGGGGGGAATTTTTGCTCTGCTTGGTGAAACTTCACAGACAGAGTGGCATGGACTGTTGAGTCTCACTTCTAAGGAGACTCCAAACAGCGTTTTTTAGTAAATAAAGTTCATCTTGGCCGTGTGCAGGGTAAATGGATCCCTGTCCTACCCACTGAGCAAACAGACGGCTGTAAGTGCACAGGCAAACACATTTTGGAGTGACAGTTAAAGATTTTCTCAAGAGCAGTTGTGTTAAAACCTCCAGTGATTAACTCTCTTGGATCTTCATTAGAATAAATCCAGGCAGGTTGCTCCCGGAGGGCGGAGATAAGAGCTAATCAGAGAGGGGCAAAGACAAAGCAGACCTCTACTCTCTTGAAGAACCTATTTTATCGGCTATTTTACTAACCTTTAAACTGTTGTCACATTTGCATTGGGTTGCTATTTACAAAGAAGGCGGTTATTTACATGGGATATGGAGGGTGGTGGTGGCGTGGTGCATGTTATGCAACATGAGTCACAAACTGGACTGGATTCCTGCACCTTTTAGATGCGCCATGGCTCAACACACCTGAAACAAAAGGCCAAATTATCCCTTCAGCATGCAGTCACTGCACTGCTGATGACCTAATATTCGGTTCAAGTGTTGAAGCAGAGGTAGAGTTTAGATCGGGCTTAGAAAATCCAGCCAAATTAAGTTCTGCACTTCCCTTTCTTTCTATACTCAACAGGGTAAACTGCCAACTCTTCCATTTATACTATGATAAGTAGATTAAAACTTTATATTTTGCATTCTCGTTTGCTTTTCTCTGTGCTGTATTTATTGCAGGCTTATTAAATGCACCATACAAGCTCAAGCCCAACCTGACCCGATCATCAAGAAAATAATTTGGGCTCGATCTGGTCTGAATTTCGGGTCCAGTTTGGGCCATAAATCTAAACTCTAAGCAGAGACACATCTAATAGCAGGACACAGGCGCTTGAGGAGTGGAGTTTAAGATCCCTGAGGTAAAAAAGGACCGAAATGAAAGTGGGATAGAAAAATTTGCCTTATAGTGTCCAAGTGAATGCTTATTGATTTTTACAGCTCTTTCCCTTCATGTTAGACAATTACTCTTACTTGATATGCATTAAATTCTCTGCTCTCATTATCTATGTCACACAAAAAGAATCCTGGTGGTGCACTTCCTTCTACCTCCAATTTCTTTTGTAAATCTGCTTCCCTGCCAATGAAAACATGACATAATATATAACAAATACTATGAAAAAAAAAAGTTGTTTTAAGATAGTAAAAGTGTGCTCGGGTCTGTGGCTTCTCCCAGACTAGACTTTAGGTCTACCTAATGAGGTGAATCAAAATGCAAAGAGTTACGTAGTGTTGGTAAGATATTAACTGCTTACAACGAGCCTATAATGAAACTCTGACTTCAAAAGCCATGAAACCGTATCCCTTTAAAGTGTTTCTGCTTTAGAAAAATAAGGAGCGGCAGCTCTATGTAGGCATGGCGACTAAAGTTTATAGACAGAAACAGAATTGGGGCTTAACATACCTGGTTCAAAATGCATGAAGACAGACGCAAAGATGCTTCAAGTGTATGTGTGAATCTCTGCGTGCGTGCGTGCGTGCGTGTTTGTTTGTTTGTAATACCTTGTGGGGACGATTTTCCTGACACATACTACATTGTGGGGACCAATTGCTCCTTGTGGGGACTGGAGCCTGGTCCCCACGAGGGGAAACCCTGTTTTTGGGTCAGGGGTCAGATTTAGGGCTAAGGTATGAATTGAGTTTTGGTTAGGATTAGGTATGTGATGGTTAGGGTTAGAAAAAGGGTAAAGGTAAGGTTTAGGCTGTAGAAATGAATGGAAGTCAATGGAAAGTCCCCACAAAGATAGCAAAACAAACATGTGTGTGTGTGTTTGTTTGTAATACCTTGTGGGGACGATTTTCCTGACATATACTACATTGTGGGGACCAATCGCTCCTCGTGGGGACCGGAGCCTGGTCCCCACGAGGGGAAACCCTGTTTTTGGGTCAGGGGTCAGAGTTAGGGCTAAGGTATGAATTGAGTTTTGGTTAGGGTTAGGTATGTGATGGTTAGGGTTAGGAAAAGGGTAAAGGTAAGGTTTAGGCTGTAGAAATGAATGGAAGTCAATGGAAAGTCCCCACAAAGATAGCAACACAAACGTGTGTGTGTGTGTGTGTGTGTGTGTGTGTGTGTGTGTGTGTGTGTGTGTATGTCCATCAAGCTCGTTGGAGACAGTTGGTGCAGTGGAGCTCTAAATTTAGCAGGCCCTTTAGAAGGAGTCATCTATCATTCAACATGACCCCTCCCATGAGGAGTGAGGTGCTGTGTGAGTGTGTGCATGTCTCACACACTAAGAGATACACATAGAAACAGTAAGATATTTCAAGGCCTGCTGAAAGCTGGAAATAAAAGGTTCAGTCTTTTTTTTTTGTATAAATGCTGCTCAAATGAAATACCATGAGCTTTTGTGCTCACAAATTAGGTGAAAAATTTTTATTTATCCTTTACCAAACTATTACTGGAAAACATGTTTTTAAACATCTGACTGCTCACGATTGTGAATTTTATTCTCATAGCTTCAAATTAAAGTCCCCAGCATAAAATGAAGCATATGGAACAAACCTGCAGAAGACCCTTCAATGCAGATGGGTTTAGTAAAAAACAGAGGCCAGCTGCATGTGCTGCTCTTGGAGCCTTTGGTAATGGTCTGTGCACCTCACACAGGATCTGAGCCTGAGGGTGAGGCTGCGCCATGGTGGAAGAAAGCTGGACGCCTTTCTTTTCCTGTTCGTAATCTCCTTCTTGTCTGAGCCCCACAGATGGCTCTCCACTTCTTGCAACTTTTGGGGCTTTTTTTTCTGCTCTATGACTTTCAGTGTGAAAAATAGCATAATTTCACAACCTTATCAGGTAGGGTGGTCCCATTGCAGCCCATAATTTGTTAACAAGCTGTTTCAAATGATAGCAGTCAACGGTAACACAAAAAGTACCAGATGCTGCACATTCAAATAGCACTCAGGAGATCCTTGTTTTGACAAAGAGTATGAACTACTTTGTGGGAAACTGTGGGGAGGGATAATGGCAAATGGGTTAAGACTTTTCCCAGTTTGCCATGTTCCATTCTTTAGACTATTTGGCTAGTAACCAGGTTTACGCAGGTATTTAACAGTTTTATAGATCAATATTCTTATATTATTTTGGTCATTAGGCATGTAAAACCTCCTTTTGGTGATTTAAATATAAAATAAGTTAACCTCTCAACTGTCACCCCAAAACCCTTAGATCACTGCGGTGTCCCTGAGGACACCGGTGCCCTCGTGAATCAAGATCAGTGGGGCAACTGATGTAGTCATCGTCCAACATCTAAACATGTTGGATGTTTAGGAGACAAAGCCAGGTTGGGATTGTTTGGACATGTTCAGAGGAGAGAAAATTGTCAAATTGATATAAGGATGCTGAGATTGGAGCCACAGGGCAGGAGGACATGACTGAGACCAAAACATAGATTTATGGACATGATAAAAGAGGACAGAAAGTTAGTCAGGGTGAGGGTAGAGGATGCAGAGGACATGAGTAAATGGAGACAGATGATTTTCTGTGGTGACCTCTGAAGGGAAAAGCTAGAAGAGAAGAAGAAGAAAAAGGTTGAGTCAAATTTCATACCTAACTGTAATGAAGAATCTGTGGCAAGACCTAAAAACTAATATTCACAAACTCACTGAATCTGAGTGAATTGGAAATAAGAATCTAAAGCCATCCTGTAAAGGACCAGTACCTTGCATAGCAGGAAATGAGGGTTCTACAAAGAATTGCATTTGGGGACTGAGGTCAAATGTAGGCAACACTTTTCACACTTTATAAATATAAAAAATGCTAAAAAAACAATAAATCATTTTCTTTCTATTAGTTATGAGCAACTTTGCAGACCTGGTCTGTCACATAAAATACTTGTAAACTGCATTATGGTTGCAATGTTGCAAACATGAAAAATGTACAGTACTCACTAAAGTAGTAAGTAATCAGCACACGACTTTTGCTTCAAATATTAGTTACCAAGAGCAATGTTTAATGGGCGTCAGGGAAACCACATAACCATTTAATTTGTATCCAAATATACAAATGTCACGGTACAATTAGTTTTATTCTGCAAAAATACAAAAATTATAGTTATGAGGAACAGTAGAGCTGTGCTGCTATTGCACAACAGGACTTGTTGCTGATTGAATTTGAATATTTTCACAGATGAAGTCAGAGAATATCCCCCCTGGAGTGTTTTTCTGATTGCTTTTGGTTTCTATGGGAGCAGCTGACGGTAATGATATCCTTACCACATTCAATTTAGACTCCTGTTGCAAACATCATTGAGATCTCAATTATCCCAGTTGTCTTTTTGTGTTCGGTTTTTCCATCTGAGCGGGTCGAGGTGACTTCTTATAGATTTCTGCTTTGTGCTGAAAGTACACTAAAGAGACAAATGATGATAACGCTCCAATTTTCTAACTTGAAAGCAAAGACTTCCACTTGTCCTTCTAATTGGTTTGCATTATCCTACTCAACACAAACTTTGCAGCAAAGAAAGAGTATTTATTTGTAAATTAGGATTGTTGGATATTCCCATCAAGTTTTTGCAATATGTAGCTTAACAGATGACTGCTTTTTTTTTTTTTCCAACAGCATATATGGAGTCTCAGAGATGGTAAAAGTATCTACTGGTTTTCACCCAATGTTTCCTCCCATTAGTTCGGACTACCCTCCCTCCTGCACAGGCTACGCAGGAGAAAAACATCAGTCATGGAGGTCAACTCAGTGCCAGCTTCCCTTCTAATCCATAGCTTTGACTGGGTTGGTACTAAATTACACATTGTTCTGGTTTTGGAAACAGAATTTATTGCATGTTTGAAATTTCAAGTGTTTTTGCTGTAACCTTACAACAGAGAAGACACTGCAGCTTTAAATGAATCGTATATCTAAGATATTCATGATAAGTGCTTTTGAGATATCAAAGAGAATTAAATTCAAATGACTTGTTTTTCCAAGTGAACAGAATAATAATATATCAAAAAGCTCTTACAATGTGGATGAACTACAACATGAATCTGGCGTGGTTTCAGGCGATGCATTTCTGTTGCTATTGTGCTTTCCAAATTTAAATTCCCTTTGAGGCTGAAAAACTTGCAGGGCCTATAATTGCTAATGCAGGAAACATTTGAAGACCGACAGCCTTCTTCTTTGAAATGCTTGAGATTGGATCTGTGCTGAAAGAATATGGAACTATGCACAAAAGTTATGATGAATGCCACCTCATTGCAACAATTGTCAGTGATGTCAATTAAAACTTCAGGCGCCAGCTGCTAACAATGCAGACAACAGAGATAAAACTAGTGAAAATATGGACCAGCACTGAACACAATGGACCACAGTGTGCAGAAAGCCACCCTGCCTCCGAATAAGGCATCTGTTATTAAGAAACTGAACTCTCATTTTGTCAGTAGGTAAAATGAATATCTATAACCCTCTCTCTCCGGTTCCACTCATTATGTACCAGCTCACTATGCCTGATTGCATTGTAAGAAAAATTAATTGGGCCTCTGTGATAAACCAATGTAGCGAAAGATTCTTTAGTGGAAGGCTTCGCTGAGTTTGAGGTATTCAGATGTTGTTAAAAAGACATTAGAGGCACAGGAAGTAAAGAAGCCATTAAGGCAAAAGGAGATACCAACTTAATGGAAATCTTCTCCTACACCTCCAAGTTGGAGAAAACCTTTAACAAAAGAGAAAAAAGATGGAAACAAATAAATTATAAAAACTAAAAAGGAATGCAGACGTTCTCTCAGCAATCGCTGTAGAGGTTATTACAATAGCAGCATGGTCTTTATTAATGTTTTCTTGATTGCAGATAAGAGAATATAGTTGGAGATAAAACAATTGGCCCATAAAATACTGGTAATTTGCTCTACAAAGCATTTTATTTCTATCAAATTAAAGATATAATTATGTTTAAGGAGATGCAAGTTGAGGAAATACCACTTTCATACATATCTCACCAAATAAAAAAAAAGTTAAATAGATATGGAAAATTTCTCAGTTTAAGACAAAACGTTGTTGAACCTCAAAAGATGAAAAAATGTCTACACAAACACGTCCATTATTGTTGTAAAGTGGTGCTCAGGTTGTTAAATAGCTCTAAATAGATCTGAATCTCAAATTCTTTTTGACAAAATTAGGAAGAGATCTATAAGGCCATAAATGTCCAAATTACAACATATTTTTCCGTTGTAAAAAAGAAAATCGCTGGGTAACCTTTAAATAACCATAAAAAATTTCCATAGGTACCCAGTTTCTGCAGGGATA
The DNA here is from genome assembly GCF_051168715.1 of Poecilia mexicana. NCBI lineage: Eukaryota > Metazoa > Chordata > Actinopteri > Cyprinodontiformes > Poeciliidae > Poecilia > Poecilia mexicana. Next base: position 13,237,895 of record NW_028263382.1, on the reverse strand, counting down.
TTTGTTTTTATTATAGTTCAAATGTTATTTCATGAAATTGGAATAAAATATTACTTTCCAAAGGTTTCAAGACCTCTAAGAAGCATGCCAAAATTAATGCATGTCTCTATATCTTTATACTCTGATTTGTATCTTTGTTCATTGTTTAATTATTTTAATACTTCTTAATGTAGCTTAGCAGACAAAATTTTATTCAGTGTATTTTGTTCTTATCATTACGCTGTATCATCAGCAGTTGTAATAATTGTTGCTTATAAGTTAAAGCAGTTGGACCATTAACACATTAAGTTTTTTGCAGAGGAAACGGAGGTTATCATACATTAAGAAACTTTTACAAACTAGCTTTTTGCAGTGTATTTGACAAAATAAGAAATAACCACACTGTGTTTTGTTCTATGTGTAAGATTTATCCGCTGTAGTAAAATTGGGTTATATTCGATGAGCTAAGTCTCTCAGTTTATTTGGTGTTTGTTTGCAACAGTCATTGTATGCATTTCTTTTTGTTAAGATTGCAAAAAGAATTAAAAAAAAAGAACCTTTATTTCAGAGGAAATAATTTTCTCACAACTTTTGAAGGTTGTTATTTAAAACTTCCTCTCAGAGAAAATATGGAGTCAGAATACTAAAAAAACACAGATAGTCTGAGCTCTTTGTCTAAAAAGCATCCAAAAGATGACTCACACACACTTTACTGTCTGTCAGGTGTGTGACGGATGACCTCGTTCATGCTTTCTCCCCAATCAAGACCAGTGATCCGTCTGATCAAATTAGCTTATGGTTCTCCATCTGGACGTCCAGGCTCAGCTGTGTGTCTCTAGCCTGAATCCAATGTCCTTGTTGGGTGCAAGTGTGGGGTCTGTGGAGTCGAGGTCACCTGTCATACATTTGGACAGCCTCCTTGAGCAAAAGACAGCTGCTGCTGTTAATACACAACACACACACACACAGCTACAAGCCTCTGGAGTGACCATGTCTACTTCTGCAATGCCACCCTGTTAAATATAACTTAAAAGCAGAAGTATGTTAAACAAAATGATAAAAAGTAAGTGTTGGAAATGAAAGATAAAAGGTATATATTTTATCAGCATTTAATTAGCTGTCTTGAAAATCATTCATTATTTTCAATCACATATAAGTTGACATGTAGCTTGAGTTCAGGGCATACAGCAGCTGTTTAAAAATGGATGGAATGGCAGAGGCAACAGATAACTACAAAATAATGCAAGAGCTATGGGAAAAGTCCTTACAGGTATGAAATGTTACCACCTCCCAGTGAATGAATCCCAACTAACAGTACCCTTAACAAGAACTTGCTCAAAGTTCAGTTCATAGGAATTCGTTAACTCATCATCTCTCTTCCATGCTGACAAATTTACACTCCAATCATTTACTACTTTAGGTTCATTTACTAGTTTTTACAACATGGAGTCTTCTCAAGGTAGCTGTATTTGAAATTATGTTTTTTTCCCTAGAGTTTCTCAGTTCATACATGTTGTATTTTACTATAGCAATAATTATATTAGACCAAAGCTAATTTACAGTTTTTTTGTCTTGCTTTGTTACGACAAAGAAAAGAAATCAGAGACTACAACAAATAGGTTCTTTGATGTTATATTAGCAACAGTGAGACACAGAGTTGTTTATCGGACCTAGCAGCTCTTTCTATAACCATAAATTCCATATTATGAATAAACTTGTCCTTTTATATCACATAAGTTCATTTGCCAGAACCACAGGCAGCAGGTTTATGGAGTCAAGATTGTCAGGATAATAGCTCAGCATTCACCTGAGCAAAATGGATGAGATATATGTGGGGGATTGATCCTTTCTGGTTGATTCCTGTCATAGGCCTCATTGTCTTTAATAATAATAAAAAAGATAAAAAAAAACTTGTCCATCATCCTCCAGATTTTACAATTGCCTCATTTGGAGTGAGTCATTCAGTCGTAGGTCCATAGGACAATGGTACAGTATGATTATGGTGGAGTTGGAGGATCACACAAACAACTCATTGGTTGAAGTACAGAAAAACGTCACTTCCTCCCCAGTGAGAGTCCAACTGGTGGTGGAAACATTCTATTGTACCAAACTGCACCAACCCATGTCGTACTGTTCAGAGGAAATGAGTCATATGTGTATCAGGTTCTGCTAGATCCACAGACAATGATGAATGTTGTCTGCCTGTGTGTTGGTGAACAGCTGCAGTTTTTGCCTTATGAAATAATCATGTCATTAGTCAGAAATGGTTTTAGATTTCACACCTTAAGACATGAGTTTGGAACAATGCTGTTTGAAAGTGATGGGGAATGAAAAATGTTATGAATTAAAGGCTTCCACAAACAGAGCTAGATAGATGTGCCACAGTGAAATTTCACAACAAGCAACCAAATCCTTCCCTTAAAGAAACCTTTGCCATCTTTTGCTGAACAATAACCAAGGTTTGACCTGAAGGTTTTCTAGTTTATTGCAGCCATCCATTCTGCTATAGGAAATAAACTTAAATATAGAATATTGCAGTAAATCATAACACACCAGAAAGAAAGTATGTTTTTATGTCCTGTGTCATCTTGAAACAGCACAGTCACATTTTCACATGGCTATTTTCGCACAGCAGTGCAACAACAGCAGGAGTTGAGGTTATTTACCTTGTTTTTCAAGAAGTATAATGGTCTGAGACTTTAAAAAACTAAGAGATTAACTTTTGTTTGACACATTTTAGCAAATTAAATTTTGGTTTTGTTCAAAAAACTGAAAAAAGAAAGAAAATAAAAGCTTTTTCCAAACATCAATACAGATTGAGTGATTTCTTTAGTGTTAAAAGCAGACAAAGATGGATTAAGTGAAAAAAAAAAAAAATAAAACCCCAAAGGATGTCTAGTAAACTACATGCTTAATCCAGGATAGAAGCTTCACATCTCTGTGACAGTGCCCTGTGACCTACTTATTTAATCCACAAAGGGACGATGAGGACACACAGGTTCTTCTGTCTGTCCTTTAAATCTTAACATCAGCTTCTTACCTGCTCCAATTTCCAGTGGAACTCAGCTGGTCTGAAGGTGTCCACCTGAGTAAAGTCCCTCCTCAGCAGGAATACCAGCCGGCAATTATGGACATACAACGAGTAGTGATGACGATTCATCTCTGTAGGAGAAAGACAGATGAGTAGGCACCAGGGAGCAAATCTCACCACACCTACTCACAACTGTCAGGTAAAGTCAGTCTGACATCTGACTTCCTGAATCCACAGGAAACTGGGACAGTGGTGCTTTCACTGACTGAGGCCACCTGTCAGATATTCATTCCCACTTTAAGTGCAAATATTAATATGGAACTAATGCCAATTGCATTGCTGCATAAATGTATTACTAAAAATTAAATAATAATTTTCAAAAAAACATTTCTCATTTGCTGGCTAGACAAAAACTGCAAATGAAAAGAAAATAGCAGTGAAGTATCAAAAATGTAGTTGCTATTTGAAAATCATCAGAAGCGTCACGTTTTTGCCCAGGAAAATTAAAATAGATGGGTTTTATGTATCCAGAGTGTTTATAGTAAAAGTCTATGTAGTGTTAATTTTTTTTTCCAAAATAGAGCAACAAATTCTTGCTGCTGTAACTAAAATCTGGAGTCCGCTAAGGTTGAATATACGTTTCCTGGAGATGGCCCCTAACTTTAGCTCACAGTGCAGATCTTTGTCACAGGCACCTGAGCTAGATGGGCACAATCAATTTGTTGTCTATCCCTGTCTCTTCCAGGCATTTGCCAGGAAGAAACTTCAGAAAAGACAAACGACTCACCGGTTTTGTCAGAGTTACAGAGCAGCGTCTCCTTCTCAGCTCTGAGCCCGGGGCTCGGTCCGTGCTTCATCCACGTTGCGATTGTGAACTGGTCGGTCAGATTCTGGGGAACCACCCAGTCGGGGATTTTGGCTGCCTGACGCCCGTCAAACCTGAAGATCAGGTCGCTGTCCCGTCCATCGTCAGACACGAGGGAAGCTGTCCAGTTGGTGGCGGCGCTGGGGGCCGGGAGGAGGTCGGTGCTACCCGATGAGGCGCCTGGAGGTCACAGCAGTGGGAATGAAGAAAGAGAGCAACACAAGATGTGTCAATAACAATCATGGAAGATACGTAGTGTATATTGCCTTAACCTTGGGTATGATTACTTATGAGTAAGGAAGATGACAGGGCTTAATATGTAATCAATAGAGCAAGATGGATAGAGGATGCAAGTATTGATTCATGGCAGATGAAACTAACTTTAAAAAGAAGAGCGATGCGAGTCATTGTCCATAAATTTGGAGCATAGCTAACAGCTGAACTGTGCCTCTATGGAAGCCAGAGAGGACACCGACTGAGCACTGTGGTTACACAATGAGAGGAGACGCAGCAGGCACTTGCTGAGGAGGACAAAAGTGTGGGATGAATTGTTTACAGCTGACACTTTTGGTATATGATCCCCACAAGTCCTGACAAAATACACCGATCATCACTGCACAGCATTAAGTCATTCCATTCCTTTTCCCTCTGCGAACAGCTCCATCATTCCTTTTACACAATAACCTTAGTGTCTTGAGATCAGAGAGGTCTTTCTTTCTAAGCTGTCACCTTGAAAAAAATATTTTTGCCACATTGCTCATCTTGTGCCTTGACATATTTGACATGCTCTTCAGTGATCTGTCATTTCCTTTCAAGATGTTGCCCTCAATAAATGTTCTGAAGATTTCTTTTTTTTAAATTGTCAATAATGATAGTGCTCCTGTTGCCTTTTATTTCTGCTGTTCTAATGTTGATATTTGGTTGATATCATAGTGTTTGCTGGATCCAAACAAGGAGGAGCTGACGTTTTCTGGCTCAGATACTTCAGCTTTCATATCTGTAACATTTTGCAGATGCCTGTGGAGTGATTTCAGCAGAATGAAGTCCTTGGGATTTCTGGGTTAACTTTATTTTTTGATATTTTCATCCTAATTTAGTCGATTAAAGTGGGAAGGCCTGAGCTGTCTGAATGACCAAATGTAGCGTGAAGTGCTTTGGGGTCCTCTGAACCATAAAGCACTGGCTTGTACTTGCACTATACAAGAACAAGTCATTTACCATTTACCATATGTGACACAGCACACTGAAGTTCAACGTGTCTATTGTGGGCACACGTTATATCTTTGTGTTACAATACTATATTAAGATAAAAAAAAAGTATCCTCCTGATTTTTTAGCCTGTGTACTCTGCCTCATCTCAAGTGTCTCTGTTCAACTACATATTTTAATAATTACAATTTCTACAAACACATAATCATTCATGATTCTAACCAAAATGGGAGTGAGAGTTATCAATTAATCTGTCAGTTTAACAAAGAATCACATTCCTGTTGAGCTATCAGTATTTAATATTCTCTTTATTTTTCCTTGGGCTCTGTCTGGTGGCAAACCCTCGTCTTCCTCAGCGTCTGTAGCTACTTCTGCATTCTTATCTCCATGGACACTACAACAAGTCTACCGCAGTCCTTCATTCCCCCAGGGACGTCTGCATGCACTGTCCCTCAAAACAGTGCTCAACTGACTACATATCAAATTCCCTACACTGTGTAGGTCTTTGCACACTTTGTCTAAACAAAAGAAAAAGGTTACTACCTGTTACTGATACAATTTATTTAACTTCCAATAATTTTCATAAAAGAAATTATGTATTTTCAAGAATAGTTTATTACAGAAGGAGAATTTCTTCCCCACATTCTCCCAAATGTTAACTAATACACAAGACCTTAATTGTTATTTGATGTTAGGGTCTCACACAACAAAGCACTTGGCAAGTTATTTCAGAGGTGTTCAGCATTTTGGGTGACTGCCAGCCATGTGTGTTTGATGTTTTAACGCACTTACACTGGTTGGCTAGTAGATGGCAGTGTTTGGAGTGGCATACGCTAAACCAATCAAGATGCTTTTGACTAGCTGCCCACTCAGCATGAAAGGGACAACAAGGGAGTTATGCACTGCAGGTAAGATATTAACTACTTACAACATTTTTAACAGAACCTCACTTGAAAAATCCCAGACAGTCCCTTTAAAGCAAATTTTTAAATGTTTCTCCACTGATGAATGCTAATGCAGCCCAATGATACAGAAACCACAGCACTGGTTAGAGATGATATTGGACACTGTTGTCCAAATGCCACAGGCATCTGCTCATTTGTGCTAAAAGCACATTAGCACATTAATTGGTGTTTTCCTCCATCTCTAAAGGTCTGATTTTCCTCCCCTGCCTTCTTATGGCACCAGCAATGTTTCAACTCAACTAATTAAATTCCCTCAGTAAATAAAAACTGATCGACTTCTCCAACACCCAGCTGCAAATGCCGCTTTGCCCAATGTCTCTGTACATTATCTGAAATTGATTGTGCTTTAAAAAAGCAATTACAATTTATTCTATTTGCTATCAGATAACGATTATGAGGTGCCAGAAAAGAGCTCTTTTGTGGTAAACCATGCATGGACTGGGAGCCGAGGGGGGGAGGCAGGAGAACGGGGGGTGGGGTTTATGCATTCAGATGAGCTGGAGTGGGGCTTGTGTGAAGGCCGTTAGTCAAAGATGATGACTCCTGCTCCCCTGCTGGCAGTGCGGTGTGGGTGGGGCAGAGGAGACGGGGAACCTGGCTGCTTTGTTTGGACTCTGGGGACTGACACGGCGACTCTGCTGCTCATCAGTCACTGAGGAGGGAGCGTGGCTGCATCTAGGGCGGCTAATGCCCTCTCTCCGTCACATCATTAGTGACACAGCTTTAAGTTGCCTTTCTGGTGCCTTCATTTAGCACAGGGGTTTACCAGGGACATTAAGTGGAGATAAGACTGCAACACAGGCTGAGAGCTTTTAGATGTTAATTTAAAAAGGGCAAAAGGAAGGCGCCTCAGGCCCTGTCTGACCCTGCTTCTCTGAGTGTTGACTTTAAGCAGAAAGCATAATCCTAATTTCATGCTCTAGTCTGCTGCTTCGCTTCTCACGACAACATCAGCTGACATACACAACAAAACCTTCTGTCAGGATGATTTGAAATCTCCAGATGATGTGCACATATATAAGGTTTTGCTAAAGGACTCATAGACGTTGAACCTTTGCATGTTTAGTCACGTTTCAACCACAAAGTAGTGCAAGATTGTGAAGTGGAAGGAAAAGTATGGAAAGTTTTCCACTACAAATCTGAAAAGTGTGGGGTGAATTTGAATTTAAACCACTTTAGTCGGATACACTAAAATGAAATTGTGTACAACCAACAGTTTTCAGAAGTAATCTACTTTTACAAATAGAGCCTACTTGTGTGAAATGTAGGGTGCTCCGGGTGCACCAGAGTTAGTTTTCTCAGAAAGTTCACTTCAGTTGGGGAGGTGGGCAAGCTTTTTAATTCATGTTTTGACAAATCAAGAATTGCCTGAAGACAAAGCTCACTTATAAATAGTCTGTTGACATACAAAGGGGGCTGCACAGTGGTGCAGTTGGTAGGACTGTTGCTTGCAGCAAGAAGATTCTGGGTTCAATTCCCGGCCCTGGTCTTTCTGCATGGAGTTTGCATGTTCTCCCTGTGCATGCGTGGGTTCTCTCTGGATACTCTGGCTTCCTCTCACAGTCCAGAAACATGACTGTCAGATTAATTTGCCTCTCTAAATTCTCCCTAGGTGTGAGTGTGTATGTGCATGGTTGTTTGTCCTGTCTGTATCTGTGTTGACCTGCAACAGACTGGCGTCCTGTCCAGGTGACCCTGCCTCTCGCCTGAAATGTCTTGCTGGAGACAGGCACCAGCACCTCCCAACCCCGCTAGGGACAAGGGTGTACAGAAATGGATGGACATACAGAAGAGAAATAAACTATCTTGTGAACTAAAAAGAGGAACTGAACCAAACAAAGACAGTTATGCATATGATTTACATTTTAATCTTATTTTAACTTCTGCATCTGTGAAAACATGTTAAAACCTCTCACTTTCTACCGTTTGTCCTGGACTGTTGCATTTGTTTCATATATAGTATTGTGCAGTAGAATGTAATACAAAATATGGAGTATAAAAGGGATTTAGTCAATATTTTTCACTTACAGTCTTCAGAAAGTTGGGCATAGGCCCACCTGCATTCAGCTACTTTGGGTACAAACACAATCAAAATACGTTTCTAAAACTGCTACACATTTTTATATACTATATAAAAATACATTATTTATATTTCATTTAATAGTGTGCAGTACATATAATATGTTTTGTAAATTGCTTTTGGGACATTCTTAGTTCATATTAACTGATCCATCAAGGTGAACTGGCTGAAATTTTTATTGAAAACACCAGAGCACCTGCTAAAAGTGTTTGGCATTTATTTAAATGCAGAGAATCTAGTGCAAAGTGGAGGTGCCTTCTCCTCACCCTGAAATATCATTATATATTTATGAATGGATTGTTTAATTCAGGGGTTTGCATGAGGCTCCAGAGACCCAATGTGCCTCGTTGGGCCCTCCACTGTGGTTGTTAAAAAACCAAATAAGAAATGTTTGTAATTATAAAGGTAATTAGAAAGGGTGGTATTAGCAGTTCTTCTGTGTGTTTATATGCACTATCCACATATAATAGCTACACTAAAAGGATCAAGGCTTGTAATTTTTTTTTTTTTTTTGCTTCAAACAATTTTATTTTTTATTTGTGCTACCAATTTTCTTTATTTTCCTTGTTCTACAAAATTTGTTTTTGTTTATTTGTAAAACTTGGATCCTTTGTTTCATTCTGAAATCTGAAAATATAGTTTGATTTTCTTAGTTTTCAAAATAGAACATTTCATTTAGTAAATAGTTATGAAGGTAAGTGTTAGGGTTAGCCTATAGAAATGAATTAAAAATTGATAGAATTCAATGCAAAGTCCCTGTGAAGACAGAAAGACAGACTGTGTGTTCATGTGTAGCACTCAAAGTTTAAATGTTACCAGTGTTTTGAGTGTTCTGTTCAAAAATAAGATAAGTTTAGTAACCTGTACATTATGGATTTTGAAGTAAACTCCTGGCAGCCACCAACAGTTGTGTTCACTAAAAAGGGAGATGCTGCTGCCAACTGGCTTGGTTAGCTGGCCTCTCTGTTGGGCATGTTACCAAAGGAAGCAGGACAACCAGTTTAAAATGCCAAATACAAATTATTTTGGCTTTGTTTGAGGCTCTGTCCACTCAGAATTTTATTATTTATTTCTCTTTTTGAAAAAAAGAGGAATGTTTTTTGCACTGCATCCACACTGAAACAGTGTTTTATGGGATCCAAAGAGGCTGACCAGGTGCTTTGTGAGCTTTGTCAGAAGGAAATGATAGAACACAAACAGCCAGGCAAAAGAAGAAACCAACCACAAAGTTTCTGTAGAGATTTCTCTGAGTAGGTCTCTCGGTCGCAGCCCTTCCCGATGTGGCTGGTCTGCAGCTCCACGGTGACCCTCAACGAAGACAGCGGCTCACCACAGGTCTCAAGGTGCATATTGGGAAACAGCTGCTTACTGCCAGTTCCTGGCTCATAGTCCACTCGTTTATTCCAGCCTGAGAGAAGGAAGAGATGGAAGGACAGAGCTGTAAATAAAAGGGACAGTCTGCTCTTAAATGGTAAATTATCAATAATCACAATGATATGCTGTGCTTTTGCTATGGCACATTTTATGACCCCTTCTCTTGATTTTAGAAGCCTGTCAAAAAACCCCAAAACAAAACATGATTTTCAATTTTTCCTGTTCGTGGTTGTTTTGTTATGACAAGTCAGTATCTTCCTAGGACAAAATAGCTGGCTTATGAAATTGTGCCTCTATTTTTGGAGTGCAGTGCCTGTCTCAGCAGCAACAGTCATTATGCTGTCACTGTCCTGTCAGATGTGAAGATATCATTCTGGTTTGGAAATTATTTTTCATGTTTGATGTCCAATCTTTTCCTCCAGTCTTTGTAGTGTGCATTTGTGTTCAGTTTGCAGCTTGTACTGAAATTAAAACCAGTTCTGTCAGAAGGAAACTGCAGAATTTTAGCCACATCACTGAGCTAACTAACAAATATTGGGAAATTGCATGCAAACCTTTGAATTTGGGGAAAGTGGAAAAAAAAAAAAAGGTATCTAAATAATTTAGTATTTTTGGTCATTCTAACTGACCTAAAACAGAAAGAATTGTTTTGCAAGAGAAAATAAGCATTGAAACATCCTTTTTCACCTGCATGAGTTATATAATCATTGATGAAAGTTTTTCTTCACAATTCTTTCATTTGCAAATCAGAATGAAAAAAAACAAAAAAACTTTCAACTTGCTTGTGGAAGTGAATGGCTGCCAATTCACCAATCAGTATGAACAGAACATGTAAGGAGCTAAAGGCAAACACATGGAGTCTAGATAAAAGCAGCAGGAGGGGATGAAACCAATTCTGTTGTTCAGCAGCCTGTTAAATCTGCCATGTTCGCTTCCTCACACAATCACCATGTCATGCTCAAACACATAGGAACACACCGCATCTGTTTTGTTGCTGATTTACCTCCTCGAGTCTGCAACCACTGTGGGCTGCAGCAGCACTGTTACGACGGGATTGTCTGTGATTGTGATAAAAATGTGCACACACCGTGGGGCATGCTTAACAAGAACAAAAAAACTAAAAAAATAAGTGAGAAAAGGACCGAAGGCATAAACAGGCTTTATTGATTTATTATGGTTTATACCTTTCTCTCCCACATATGTTTTTCTCGCCACAGTGGCGCTGTGTTGTTCTTGGATTTATGGCCCAGCTTCTCACCTTTAGATCACTTCTTTATGTGTCATCTCTTTCTGTAGTCTGCTCTGGGAATTCACAGCTCAAAGGTGGTCAGGTACCGAAAGTAACAATTGGGATGTTACTAGTACGCCGTAGTGTGAAGAAGAAACATCAGGGCAACTGACCTTAGTTTAATGAGATACCAAAACGGATGCAACTAACATTGCAATGAAACAATTTGAATTATATTTTTGATTGTTTTCCATAAAATATCTCATTATTACATTAACAATAATGCACAACAGGCTCTTCAACTGGGTTTACTCTTGTACAGTTCAGGGAATTTTACAAAGGTTTTGTTTTGTGACTTTATTGTGGATTTGCTCCAACAGTGTACACATTTTTACATGCAAATCAGATTTACATATAATCCACCACTACTATTTGGTTAAATGTATCTTAACCCCACACATTTTGCAATTGTCCACAAGCTTCTAGCATAGTTATGGCTGGATATTTTTGTCTATTCCAGAAAAAAAAATAAATAAATAAATAATGGACAGACAAGATGAAAATACGACAGGAATACGCCAATGGCTCCAATGGCTTAGCCTGCATATTGGTAAGGACGGTCATCCTCTTTGTTAATAGCACCCAATAAGCAAAAATTATTTTTACGTTTTTGTTTGCCATTGACATAAGATGAGGTGAATATGCTTAAAAAGTTCATGTTCTGAGTGGTACCAGTCATTTAAATGTTGCCCCTAAATTGTGTTTTTACACTTAGCTTAGCTCAGTACAATAACTTGAAAAGTGGTTTAAAACAGTTACAAAAACTGCCTTTACCAGTGTTGAATAGTCACCTAAAGGAAATGTCTCTAAGCTAAGCTACTGTGCAAAAGTCAATCCCTAAACTAAAAGGAAAATAAAAAGATTTGATTAAAAAACATGGTTTTGCTATAGTTTTCTGCCCTATATCTCTCTTTTTTATTTTGCTGTGTCATACTGGGACTGGGACTGCATCATTAAGCAGTTTCAAGATGGAGTAAGGGCATAGCAGGTTATTTAGCAATAACTTACTCGCCAGAAAACAGAGAAATGACCTGTCTGTGACTCGGCTTTAACTCAATATGGGGCCGGCTTTATATCGTGAGAAATGGAGGAGAATGAGGCAGCACCTGGTTAAGGATTCATGGTGAGGAGTCGGTGAAGGTGGAAGGAAACATGAGCTGTAATGAGCTCAGGATGGAGGCTGCATATAGAAAGCCACGAAAGGCTTGGGGTGTACTTGAACATGAATCATTTAAGGTTTCTGGGTTAGAGAGCAGTGGACAAACAAGAGGTAAGGTCTGCAAAGACAGATAAAGATTATTCTATACCTGTTTGAGTGCCATTGTCATTACAGAGTTGGCTTATTATTGACAGCCAATTTAACTGTCTTGAATTATTATTATGAGAACCTGAGATAAATACAAAGTTTCTCAAATAGTTTCTTGATACAAGATTCTAATACCTTCATCACTCTAATGTACATCATTAATTTATGGAAATATACTGCATATGCACTTCATTATGGCTTTTCCAATAATCTGATACTGCACTAGACATTTTTTGATCTCCAGCTAAATCAGGCAGCCACAAATGTTTTTTAGTCCCACATCACAGAGCTGCCACACAAAACATGAGAAGAAAACATAAAAGAAACTCTTTAGTTGATTATAAATTAACAAAGCCACAAGCCAATCATATGCAAATTTGTAGATTATTCCTAGGAAATACTGCTTTAGCTGAAATTAAAAACAATCATTCATAAGAACACTTTTTTTTTTTTAGAATTTTTAGTGACTTCTCAAAGTCAAAAGTTTACATATATTTGATTTAGCAAAAAGGAATCATTTTGGTAATTCTAACTAAGCTAAAACAAGAAAAGCTTCATCTGATTCAACTTCAGGTAGTGAGAAAAAAAATATTTGTGTCTTTTTTTATTCATGTATATAAATATCTGGTTTAAACTGTATGTAAAAGCCTGAGCCGCAAGTGAGCAACTAGTAGGCTGTGTGGGAACTGACAGAGAACTATTGAGCAAGCGTTTGTGTAATGTAAATGCACATGAATCAAGTTATTGTTTGTTCACATAGATATATACGCAGAGATCACTCTCACTGCTTGCACAGATTGGCTGCTGCTTGCTCAACTTGGAGACACAAAAATCGCGCAATATATTCCTACTCTCAAACCGTCTCATGACAAATATTCACCTTCAGATCTTTCCAGAGTTATGCTTATATAAACAGGAGACGGGTCCAAAACAAACCAGAAGGGACAAGTTGTAGATTGCACTGATTTCCTGTGAGTTAGAAGTCAAATGATGAATTGTGTGCACAGGGTGTGATGTGAACTGCTATCCAATGCGTTGAAGACGTTAACATTAAGAGAACAAAGGACCAACGGTCACGGTAGCATGGACAGCAGTAGATCAGCAGATGTTCTCCCACACTAAAGGGCACATCACTTTCTGAGAGACCAGAGTCAGTGAGTTAGAAAGCAAAACAATGTGAGGCTGAAATGTAAGCTGTTAGAGGAAGGAGAAGGGAGAGGCATTTTCTGCACAAAGATAAAAGCTATTTATTCTTTCACACAAAAACAACCTTGTATCAGTGACTAATATTTAGCTCTGACATTTATCTTTAATAAAGGAGACACTGCTGTAATAAAAATAAAGATTTTTTGCCAAGAACTCAGTGGGGAAAAATAAACTAATTTACCTTCAACATATTTGTTTTTTAAACACTACTGTGTTTACCCTTCACTAATGTGGAGAGTAAAACCAAGCCAAACAAAATGAAAAAAAAAAAACAAAACAAAAAAAAACCTGGTTATAATTAAAATGCAGAAATCTGTTGTAATTTGTCACTATGCACTTGTAGAATTTTCTTACTTAGGAATATAAAGCATTTCCACCCTCAGTGGATTAATTATCTACTCACAATTTTTAGATCAGTCATTGCAAGATAACATGCTTGTAGTAATGGTTTGCAAAGAAAAGGGTAAAAAAATAAGTAATTACTCTACTTTGTTCAATAGTAGTAAAATGAAGTTTTCTGTGTTGCCAAGGAATAATAGTGGGAGCCAGAACCTGAATCCTAGAACAAGACAGGAGCTCTGACTTTGAGCTGTCATGGATTTCTTTACAATGTGCTCTGAACGGAAAAACAGACACAAAGTCAAGTAACAGATCTTGAAGTGTCGATGTTGACCTGTTGTCCTTGGATCAACCTTCCACACAACTCGGGTTCTTTGGTTCAAGTTTACTCTGCATCACCAAAATCGGAACCAAACATGGAGAAGCAGCATTCAGTTTCAATGCTCCAAAAATCTAGAACCAATTTCAGAAAACTGCAGAACAGCCGAAACACTGAGTTTCAAGACTATTCCTTGCTGTGAAATGTAACCCTGTGCACTACGGTTAATCACATAAATTTGAAAGGCTTTGCAGTCGACACCCACTCATCTAGTCCAAGATATTCTTCAATTACATAAGAAGGGCATCAATGAAATTAAGCTCTCTGGAACAGGTGGGATTCATTATCAATACAAGCCTACTCAATGGCTTCTGACCCTTTGATGCACAAGGAAAATTGGAATGAAAGTTTAATAATGACTCAGTCAGGAACCAGAAACTTGTATTGTAAATTGAAGGACAGTTACCACACAAATATCCGCAGATGAAAGGATGTGTGGTTATAAAAAGACAAATGAAAGAAAATGCATTCAAAGTAAAAAATAAGTTACGAGTTCAAATATCTCAAGAAAAATCCATTCATAAAAATTTTCCATGACATCCAAAAATCTTCCAATAGACATCCTGCAGCATCAAATAGAAAACCAAACAGCAACCAAAAATCCTAGCTGACAAGCACCGAGTGAACATTAATGTTTTAATCTTTTGTATGAGTAGATATGAATGATTAACATCAAAAGGGGTTGCAGAGAATTTTAAGAAAATGAGGGCAGAGTCTCTGAGCAGAAGAAGATGTGTTTCCATCCCGATCCACTGCATGCCTTATAAGGAGTTCCTTTCCATCTCTTCTGGCTGTATGTCACTTCCACACATCTCCTTGGAGTTGTGGGAAGCTCCTCCATCAACGACTCCACCGCATGCTCAACCTTGACAGTGTCAGGCGAATCCCTTTCTCTGGCGTCTGCTTGACCTGAAATAGCTGCATCAAATGGTCTGAAGGACACCTCTGGGTCCCAGTCTGGACTGTCTTTTCATTTCAGACTGAGTGGTGACCTCACGTCTGTGTGTGTTTGTGTGTGAGAGTTAACAAAAGCATTTCAACAGATGTTTTGAATAAAATGGCCAGTGAATGTAGTCTCAGAGGAGGAAAATGGGCTCAACTAAATGCAATCTCATTCTCTGGTGAGTTCTTGCTTACACCAACTATTATTTCACAAAGCAAAAACGTATCTGACGTTAAATTGATATTAAGGATATTGCACCTCATATCTTTGGGGGTACTGTGCTGTCAGCTGTGTAAACTTTCCTTCCAGTGAAAGGCATATTAAACATTTAAACATTTAAAATGCTCTCACACTTAAATGTTGATCTATATTCTTTTTAAAGATGTTTCATTAGTTGCTTGTAGACATTAATTTCTGTTAAACTCTTTCAATGAATTTAGCTCATTGATTTGACACTGTAATTTACATTAAAATGTATTAAAATTGAAACAGGTAAAATGAACAAGACATATAACATTCTGCCTTTAGTCATTATAAAAAGAGATTTGTTTTGATCGCTTATCTATAGAACTCTGATTCTTTTCATCCAGATCAACTGCTGACTTGTTTTTATGTGGTCTCTGAATTATTTAGCCCTAGCCAAGTCTCTGAAGGAAGATGCTGATATCAGGAGAAACAGGTACGTTATGCGTGAAAAACAAACAAAATGCTACAAACAGCAGAAGTACAAATACTACAGAGACATACATCTAAAAGTAATGTAGGAAGTACTTTGAAAATGCAAATTTGAAGCATAGATGGCATACCACAGAGCTCTGAGCTGCAGCTCAGCTCCCTTTAAAACTGTGTGGGTTTATTATGAAGCTATTAGGTCTCTACTGAGATGTGTGCATGAACACAGCACAGAACTCACATGGTGGGCCCAAGAGCTCTGCTCTTTGTGAATCTAAGACGAAGATGAGAGAGAGAGAAGAAGCAGGGAAAAATGAAACAACCATGTGGAGTCATTTTATTATTGCAGGAGAACAAAGTCCTCACTGGAGTTGTAATGGTACAAAAAAATGTACTTTCTTGTGTTTCTTCCAGTTTTCTCATTACAGTTTTTGTTGAATCTTACATATGGCAAGACAGAAAGATATATCTAAACTAAGTTAGTTTTGAAGACTCGGTTGTTTTGAATGGAGGACTGAAACTAAAATGGTTAAAAACAAAAGCACAAATATGTAAATGGCCCAACAAATAAATCAGTGCACTTAAAAAATAACTTTTCCTAAAATGTTATAATTTAATAGACCTTTATAATTATTTTTTTCAGGTTAGTTTTAGGAACTTGGAAGCTCATATTAAAAATTTTACCTTTTAATTTTTTTTTTCTTCGTAGTGTAATTACGAGTCCAGCTAATTCAACATATCAACTTATATCAAATGGTAATCGGACTTGTGGTTGAGAAAGCTTCAGCTTTAAAGCAAGAATCTTAGTTTGCATCCCGATTAGCTAGTGTAGCATTAGCGCTTCTGCTAACGTTAAATGTTCTTGGTAGCTGAGCCTCAGTGTTCCAAGGCAGATGATGGATATTAACAGCACAACTTGGTTGTGGTTATTAAAGAAAAGGCTTACGTTATCAGTTAGATTTGATTTAATTTCTACTACATTTTATGCATATCACTAAAAATGTTTGTTAAATTGCAGTATCATACAGTACAAATTTTAAACATCTTCCTTTTTCAAAATAATAATAAAAAAAGCCTTTGTTTGCTTCAAAGTGAAGCTGCACAGATTGTAAATCTTGTGGAGCACCCTGTACAGAGTGCTCTCACTTATTTGCCTATTTAAATTAAGGAAAGTGACAGATGTTCACATGAGAAAATACACAGGTGGATTTATGGTGGCTGTGTTCCACATTGGGGAGCACCTGCTGCTGTTCATGCTGGTTGGTTCCTGTGGTAAACTGGAACACCACAGGGAACAGAACTCTCATTAATTTTATTAATTCAACTCGGGATGTTCCTGCTGTGGTGTGTTAAAAGTTCTGCCCTGAAAAACGTCTGTAAGTTCGCAAACGAGTGCCTTAAATTGGGAAATATGACTAATGCTATTGAGCCAACATTATTTTTTTTTAACTTTAATAAATTATCTCATAAATACAACATAGTAAGACTTATTTTTCTGGAAATTTGAGCGGTTTATTTATTTCTAAAAGCACCTTAAATATGTACCAAATCATGCTTGCTAGTCTCCATGACATACTGTAGAAGTAAAGTATTATCACACCATGAATCAAAAAGTAAACTAGCCACAGGTGTCCTTGCATTTCAAATGACAGAGTTCCAAATGCATGCTGTGTTATGTGAATGCCTGTCCAAAACGCAAAAGCAGAGACTAAAACTTGTCTGCAAATTAGATTTAAGTTTCAAAAACAAAGAGGTGTCGTGTTTTTTGACAAAAAATAATATACTTACAGATATAACTAAATGTAGGAATACCATCAGTGGATCAGAGTTTGTTCGCTGTTTGAGCTACTTATCTCTACAGTTATATCTAAAGACAAATTTTTAGTTATCCACTCCCTCGGACATTGCTACATCTGTACTATATATATACAAGTTTGAGCGTGAGTGGGGTTTCAAATTTATCTGTAATTATGGTAAACTTATGATTTATGTATATATATAAATAAACAAAACAAATAACCAAAGCAAAACAAACAAAATAAAAACCTCATCAACTATCCTGATTCCCATTAAAATGCTCGGCTTCTGAATCAAAGCAAATCAGTTTTTTACTTGACTGTATAACAACAAAATTACATAAATAATCCAATTGAGTAATGCAAAACTCTAAAAACATCTAAAAACTGAAGTTGGATAAAACAAATTAACTCCAATGGCATAAAGTGCTTAATCTTAACAGCGGTTCAGGATTCGAACAGCTTGAGGCTAAAAGTGTATTAGCGCAGTGGATAAGGACTGCTCAGATTTGACCTTTCATGTATTTTAAATGTTTTCCTTTCGGTCATTTTCAAAATGTCCTCCATTAGATTCCAGATCTATTCAAAACAGTTATAAACGTGGCCATGGAGTTATGCAGTCTTCAGCGTTCAAGAGCATAAAACTTTGGGTACGATAGGATTAAAGAAGGAAGAAATCATGCCTCCAGTTATTAATTTTGATTTATTTTAACTGAGTAATTTGATATTATATGAGACTAATCCACATTGATCCAGTTTAACATAGCATAATCTCCCCAATGACAAGTGGTTTGTTTGATGGAAACAGCTCAAAAGGTTTCTGAAGGTGGAAACAGTCTTCCATGTTCTCACCTCTGTTCTTCACTGACCCACTCAGCTCCTTTCACTATCCATCTGCAGGGCCCTCTTGTCTGTCATACTGCAACTGTGGTACCGTGCTAAAACAGAAGTCACTCTCAACGTCATCCCTGTAGCATGACGGGAGTATACTGGTAGGTAGAGTGGTTTGTTTCAATTTCTTCAGAACATGCCGTCTCTGAATGGCACATTTAATGATCTCTGTGGTGTTCCTGAACTAATTTATTATCCACTCTCTCTGTGGCATGATTGTTGATGCTAAAGGACGTGTGTTTAGGTTGTGACCTCCACGACACTGCTATATTGAGTAATGACATATCTATTACAAAATTGGTAACAGGAAGGGGTACATTTCTTTTTATTTCTTATTTTGCAAATCGTTGTGGAAAACAAGAGACCGGTCGGCAGATGTGACTAGAATAGTGGTATGTTGGTTATCTCATGGAATATTTTCTTGTGTGCACACAATTCAAACGCCCCGATAGTTTCAAAGCCCATCTGCTCCTGTAGGCACAAACTCTGAACTGAGGTGAGCTGCCATCATCCTCCTTAAACTTAAGGATGTTAAGCAGAGACAAAGATACATGGTGAGGAAGGGAAGATGGATAGAAGTGCTTAAGAAAATGATGCATCATCACACTTTCACACAGCTCCTCATCTCTGGACGCTTTGGACGAGTGTGTGAGTCAGTGTATCATCAGTTAGTTTTTGCAGACCTTTAAATGTGTATGTAGATGTGTGGAGGTCTGGCATGATGGTTGTGTGAGTATTGCAAGTGTATCTGTGTGTGGAGTCCATGTAAAAATGCTGACACCACATTTAAGTTCGGGGGCGAGGGGGTGTCATCATTACTCATCCCCGCCATCGGTGGAGAGAGCCAATTTTGACTCTTCTCCTCTTTTTCCTCCTTTCCTCTGCACCTCATCCTCCTTCATCTCCCTCCACTTCAGAGAGTGCCATCTCTCCGATTTCTCCTGCTCCAAATTGCCCCTAAAACATTCATTCTAATGCTTTCATGCTCTCTGAGAGCCTTACAGCCCACTTTGTTTCCCTTCTTGAGTTCATTTAACCAGCTCTTCCTTGCTGAGCTGGAGGACTTGAAAAAGATTTTTTTAAAAGTAAGGCTTCTATAAGGGGGTGCTAGAAGACAAACATTTTAAGCAAGATAATAGAGTACATGAATTTTCTTTCGTGAAGGTACAATAACAGAAGATTTTATGTAGCCACCTCATACAGTGCATGAATAAAATGATTATAAGGGTGGCATAAAGTGGAGCTTGTGTACAATAACAAGTTTACTCATTGCTGCTGTTGAGATATGAGTAGTTTATTGCAAAAGTTCGACTGTCAAGCAACTTAACCAACATGTATTCCTTCTTTTTATTAAACATTACATGCTGATCATGTAATGTCTTTGGCTTGTCAATTTTACCCTTCCCCTCCCATTTTCACTTTGTCAGTCTATTTTACTTTGTAGATTAGGTTTTAATTATTAATGGAGAAACATTACAGGTTAATACAAGCCAAACATCTTGATCCTTTTTGATTTGGATTTTGGGATGTGCCATCTGCAAGATCAGAGTTTGCTTTTACTACTGACTTTCAGATCAAATGGATCGGTTCGCACGAATACATGAGGTGACAAAAATATTTTTATTACAGTGTTGTCATTTTGTGAAGAGAATTAGGAAAAAAGTCACAAAATAGCACCGCCCATCATTTCATAGAATTGCCTTCTGATTCATGACCGAAGAATATCGTTGCTTTTTTTGAGGAGCAGATAAAAATGTGTAGACTGAGAAACTTTTCAATAACAACAAGCTAATGCTCAACTATCTACTTTCCCATATTTTTACCTCTTCAGTGTAGTTAATTTCAAGTTCTTCAGCTTAAGAACTAAAGTTCAAAAGCTGCCTAAAAACTATATGTAAAGTCAATTTTCATATGAGTGCTGACAAACTTAAAAACAGAACAATTTACAAGTATTGGAAAAACAGAAACGTTATGTTTAAAAAAATAAAAAATAAAAAATCATAATAAACAGAGTTTAGACATAAAATCAGTGCATTTAACTTAACGGGGTGTCAGTTTTTACAGCGTTCTTTGCCCACACCACTATAATAGTACACTAAACAGACTATTCCATGCGTTCTACACACTCTGTCTCCTCCGAGGGGTCCCGAGGGAACCCAAAGCTTTTTGGGATATATGCTGTGATCTTTGCAGCATATCTGCCTCAGGGTCTGATCTCTCCAGAATGAGGCATTCCAGCCTATGCCTTTTTAGCTGCTATCCAAGCCTAAATGTGTACAAGACGGAGTCAGAATTTCAACATAGTGGATAGTGGTGGAGGAAAAGGTAAGAGGATCTTACAACTTGCTACTAGATTCACTGTTTTATCTCATCTGTTAATGGCAGACACTTTTTTGTTTCCCTTGTCATCACCCTGTGCGTTTTTAGTCAATGTCCCCCTCTCTCTCTAAGTGCATTTCTAAGACTGAATGCTGAATGTTGTCTTGACAATGAATTGCCACAATAAAGAAAACAACAGTCTAAATTGGGAAGAGGCGAGGACTTAGGCAATGCCTCAGAAAATGATTATTGGAAAGAATGCTGCCCAATTGCTCAAAAAAGGATGTACAAGGTTTTGACAGTTGGGCTATTTATTATTCCTCCGCTGGTGTTTCCATTTGTTTTCCATAGTCAACAAAAGGTTGGCTTTTCTTTTATATTTACAGAGTGAGATAATGCCACTGCAATTCATTATAAATTTCTTTTGGCTTTTCATACATATTTAAAAGGGGAGCCAATAATAACTATATGGTGTTTGCTTCTTGATCAAAATAAATCATCTTTATCAATACAACTTTATCACACTACCCACAAAGCAAAATCATGTCTATGATGTAGCAAGGCTGGACGTCTGATTTAAAAATTTAATTCAAAAATCTCTATTTAGTACAAATTCCTACATTGGACTTACTTAAAAATGTATGAGGCCCGGTTATATGGTCTTCTGTTTGATTATTTTACTGATCAACAAACTGTCTACAAGAGTTGCAATCAAAAAGAATCAGTTTGATCACAAAGTTTTCTTGGTTCTCAGGAAGTTAACTTGAACTTTACATTTTTCTGTAGGTCGTCATTTCATATACTTTCCAAAAGCGTTGCATTTATTTTCAGAATGTGGTCTCCTAATTGCTGGAACTAGGTTTTAGACTTAATTAATGATGACTAAACGAGTTACAACCCAAAACGTAACTTGGCCTGTAACTTGTTAGTTAAGATACCACAGGTTATCTGTGATATCTTAATTAACCACGTCTTTACAATGTGCTCCTCTCCTATTTTCAATCTAACTCAAATAAGGCCATGCTACAATTAAAAAACACTTCCAAATGTAATCTAATTATAAACTAGTGGAATGAATAGAGGTCATCAAAGGCTTAATTTAGGAGAGTGTTCTACTCTTGCTTGTTGTGGCGTTTAGCAGTAAATATGCCAGCCTGTTAGGGTGTCAACTGGGTGAGTATTTTCACAAAAAATAATACAAATATTTTGAATAAATTATTAAGTTTGCCCTGACAACAGAGTCTAGGTTAGGGGTCTGCACACGTGCAGAAAATCAGCGTCACAAAAATAGCAGTTACATTTACCAAATGTGAAACCCTTTAAGAAAAATAAACTGGCTATTCGATTTATTAACAAGCATCTTTACAACTAAAACAAAAATGTCCTTGTGTTCTTTGCTCGGTTTGTTTGTTTTTTTCTCTGCCAATCTTGAATATGAGCTTTTACCAGTTTCCATCAGGCAAAGGATTTGTTGTACTGACAGATAAATATACAATGCTTAGATGTAACTAAAGATTCAATGTTGTAGTCCTCAACAAACAGGACTTGTGTAGCTGATGCAGACACGAGATCACTTCAAGTTTTTTATGACATGTAACTTATGTTTGAAATATCATCTCTTCCAAAGCTGCTAAATGGAATATATCAGTTGTCCTTACAAGTTAGCTACAGACTATATGCATTTGTGCCAAAGACCCAAGAGGAATACTATGCTGCTAGAAGTAGACAGCAATTTACATCTCAGAACTTTTACTCAACACCCTCATTAGGGCCTTGAGGTCCCATGATCAAGATCTGTGATTGTCCCCATACAAAACTAAAAACGAAAGGAGACAGAGAGTTTTCTTCTGTGGCTACAAAACTTTGGAACTCCCTTCCTCCAACTCTCAGATCAGTGGACTCAGTGGCTTCCTTTAAAGGAAAAGAAAACGTATCTTTTTAAATCAGTTTTTGCTTAAATTTGTTCTGCGTATTTGCCATTTTGTTTGTTGAAGCACTTTGTGATTTTTATCTTGAAATGTGCCATATAAATAAAGCTTTACTTATTTTAAGGTCTTTTGTATGCTGGTGTTCCAATGGACAGCTCTCAAAACTGCTGGTTTCAACATCAACATATGAGAGCATAATAAAACAAAACAAAAGAAATAAAAGTAGCCTGACTTCTCTACTATTGTTAATACAGAATGTAGAAGTATGTCATAAATTAATAATATGCTGGAATGAAGACTTTGCTTACAGTGACTGTGCTCAGTCTAAAAGTAAAATCAAAGATTTAGCAACATATAACATTTTCCATAACTTCCTTTCACTTTTAAAGTGCCGTCTTAATTGTTTTTGGATGGCTTCACCCCTACAGCATCTTGTCACAGTTTCAGAGTTTGGTAGGATTGTCATAAGATGTTTTTGGGCAATCACCAGTCACTATCAGACGTCTTAAAAGGATGAGTTCAGACAAAGTTCGACAATCCTTCACAGCCAGAAAGTGCTTTCTATTTTCTCTCTTTTCCTGGGCCTGCTTTTGATGTTGTCAGTCACTGTCACAGTTAAACACCATACTTTAAACAATTTTTCCCATTGAATGCATACTTTTCTATATCCTACAACAAAGATCACATAGCAAACCTGAAAAAATGCATTTTATAGTGATTTGAGGCTTTTAAATTTCCTCATGAATTCTTAAACTAAAGAAATATTTTTAAATGATGATTTATTTTATTACTGGATTATTTTTGATAAAATATGTCAGATGGAAAAATAACTGAAAGGAAAAGGGAAAAGGAAACAGAAAAGTGGGCTCAGTCCCGCAAAGGTAAGCAAGATGCAAGACAGACATCCCTGCAAAAACGGATGGAGGAAGTAACGATTGTAATAAGGGAAAACAAGCTAATACCAGAGCGGGGATGAAAAGTGCTAAAACAGCATTCAGACTGAGATTAGAGTATGAGCCAGAGAGGAGGAAATGGGAAAGGGAAGTGCCAAGCCATTTATTTTTCTTCTCTCCTCATTCATTCCTCTACTTTTTCTTCTTATCGCAGATCGGGCTGCTGACTGCCAATACGCACACACACACGGACACGCACACACATTTGTACTTCTACCTATATTAAGACTTCCATTAATTTTAGTAACTGCATTTATGCCTAGCCCAGACATTTTCCCTAAACCAAACCAGTACTATTATTTTCCTAACCTTAACAATAATCTAGCCTGTAGGCATAAGGATGTGTCAGAAATTGTCTTAAATAGGATAATTAAACAAGCGCACACACACACCCAAGATTTGCTGGGGTATGCCAATCAGCAGCAGTTTTCAAGCATGCAGTACATCCAAGTTTCCGATGAAGAGATCACAAAAACGAGATTGTGAAAATAAATATCCTAAGAAGTTGGAAAAACATCGCAAAGACATAAATTGGCTTAAACAAAAACCAGAAGCAAGTCTGATAAATTGAGAGTTTTCTGGAGCTTCTGCAGGGCAGCTGGAGCTACAATCCAGTAGCTTGCCATCATCAGAATGTGAATATGGATTGAGATTGCAATTTGAGACATAAAGGGCATTATAAATAAAATTTATTATTATAAATTCAATCATGAGAAGTTAGTCTGGACCAACTCAAAAGATTTTGATGCAGTTCCTTCGCCTCCTTTATACTCCAATGCAATTCACACAGAAACAGCACCCTAAGTGGTAGAAGGAAATATTTTTTTTTGGTGCTGTCTAAAATATAGTTTCCCATTGGTTCTTTGACCTCTAATACAGTATGCGCCGTCATTGCTTTAGGTGTTAAAGTAAAGGTGTAAATCACAACTGACAAAACACAGGAGGGCTCACTTTGTTACATTTATAGGAAACGCTAGCTGTTGTAGGAGCTGCCACATTACTTGTTAGATTTAAGATTTAAGCTTCGGGTATAGCTGAGCTGTCAGATAGACAACTCCTTCAGACGGAGGGGTGCTGTGTACCACTGTGCTAACACAGCACTACAAGTTCAGATTTGAAGGATGAAAGGCAAATGCCTATCTTTACATTTACAGTTTAATGTAACTTTCACCAAGCTTCTTATTGGCTCAGATTGCAGATTAGAGGTATAACCCAGTTTTTAAAAGTTGCAGCTTCAGTGCAGATACCATTCAGCGTTGCATTTAGATACAGTTACGGTGGCTTTACAATGAATGTTTGTTATGATGCTCACAGACGGTGGTAATTATTGCCAGTTCATAGAGAACCTTTGTTGCGAGTTGGCGGTCACTTGTATATGCTAATCAAAGGATGGAAATTTGTCAACACAGTTCCTCTTTTTAAAAAGAAAAGTCAACATTAAATGTGTAAAGGAATTGATCAGAGTGTCACTGATCATTACTTTTTTAAGGTAATACTGTTTTGAAACATTTACAAACTCTGCTGGCAAAATAAACTCCCAGGCATTTTTTTTTTTACCAGAGTACTGTCAAAACATTCATTCTTTTGACAGTGATCATCATCATTGATGAAAATAAATATAAGAAATACAAGAACAAACTGACTGCTGTTTTAAGAAAAGCAAAACAAGATTACTATAGTAAACAGTTGGACAGAAATAAAAATAATATTAAAGGTATTTGGAATATTTTAAACATTGTTATTAGAAAAAATTTCAAACATGTTAGTTATCCACAAAACTTCACAAACAATGAAGATAAACAATTAAATAATATGGAAGAGATAGTTCATAATTTTAACAAATATTTTGTGAGTGTGGGCCCAAAATTGGCTGAGGAAATACCGCAGCCCACAGGACATGAAACACTAAATGACGCATTAGTTAGAAATCCAGATTCCATGTTTCTTATAGCTGTGGAAGAAAACGAAATTATAGATATAGTAAATAAATGTGAAAATAAAAGGTCAACTGATTATGACGGCATCGACATGATAATAATTAAGAAGGTGATTGTGGAAATTATTAAACCGCTAACATATATCTGTAATCTGTCTTTTCAAACAGGAATATTTCCAAAAAAAATGAAAATTGCAAAAGTTATCCCACTATACAAATCGGGGAATAGACATGACTTCACAAATTATAGGCCTGTTTCATTACTTCCACAATTTTCTAAAATTGTGGAAAAAATATTTGTTGTCAGACTAGAAAGTTTTATTAGTAAACATCATCTACTGACGGACAGTCAGTATGGATTTAGGTCACAAAGATCCACAGCAATGGCAGTTCTGCATTTAATGGAAGAGGTGACCAGTGCTTTAGATAAAAAGAAACATGCTGTTGGGGTATTCATTGATTTGAAAAAAGCATTTGACACAATTGATCATGATATACTACTCAGAAAACTTGAGTGTTATGGTCTAAGAGGAGTAGTGTTGCATTGGATGAAAAATTATCTCAGCAATAGGCAACAATTTGTGCAGTTGGGTGATTTCCAATCCTCATGCTTGGATATTGTTTGTGGTGTCCCCCAGGGCTCGGTATTGGGGCCAAAATTGTTTATTTTGTATATAAATGATATATGTAAGGTATCTAAGAGACTTAACTTTGTACTATTTGCTGATGATACAACCATTTTTGGCACGGGTGAAGATTTACGAAAGCTGTTGCTTGAAATGAATCAAGATTTATGTAAATTGAAGGAGTGGTTTAATATAAACAAATTGTCACTAAACTTAGATAAAACAAAGTTTATGTTGTTCGGTAAGTGTAAAGAGAAGAGTGACTTAATAATACAAATTGATAATATGACTGTGGAAAGAGTGACTGAAATTAGGTTTTTGGGAGTACTGATTCAAAACAAGATCTGTTGGAAACCTCATATAAGATATGTCCAATCTAAAATGGTAAGAAGTATTGCAGTTCTTGCTAATGCTAGAAAATATTTAAACTCCTCTGCCCTATACATTCTGTACTGCTCACTTATTTTACCTTACCTAAGTTACTGTGTGGAAATTTGGGGCAACACTTACAGAACGTTACTACAACCATTATGCACATTACAGAAAAGAGCCATTCGTTTAGTTCATAAGGTTGATTTTTACTGTCATACCCACAATCTATTTATAGATTCTTATTTATTGAAATTTACTGATCTAGTAGAGTTTCAAACTGCACAGATCATGTTTAAAGTCAGAAACAAAATATTGCCAGAAAAGATTCAACAATTATTTTCCGATAGAGTGGGGGGATATGACTATAGAGAAAACCTTAACTTCAGAACTTTGAAGGCTCGTACAACAATGAAAACATTGTGCATTTCTGGTGTTGGTGTGAGGATCTGGAATAAACTTTCTAAAGAGCTGAAGCAAAGTCCAAGTATGAGACATTTTAAGAAAGGTCTCAAGACAGCTATTATTCAAAGTTATAAGGAAGAACAAGGGGGATAATCCTGGTTGGAAATTAAAACTTTAAGTATGATGTCATCAAGTAGGTGGCATGTCGGCGCAGGTGTGGGTAAATATATAAAGGTATGTAAATAGCTGTGTATTTTGTCTATAAGCAGATGGGAGTGTATATGGGTGTATGTATATGTACATATGTTTGTATATGTAAATATGTATATATGTATGTGTACAGATGTGTATGTGTGTGTATGCACTATTTTCATCTAGCTGAGGAAATTTTATTACACTTATTATTTCCTTTGTCAGAAAGGATACTGGATATTGAAAATACTGTGACAAATTACAGCTGGAAACGGGGTATGATTACATAAGTTATACTTCATCATACTCCTTTTCAGACTCATAATCACCGATGTGATGTGTTTTTTTTTTTTTTTTTTATTGTTTTTTTTTGGTGTTGTTTACACTGTCGGTGAAAGGTTTGTCTGAAATAAACTAAACTAAACTAAACTAAACTAAACTAAACTAATTTAATTCTGCTTTTATGTATCCGGCATTCATATAAGATGTACCCGAACAACCTCCAAAGCCAGGGTCTGTTCAGATAGGCAAACCATTTCAGCAGCTTGTGTCCAGGATATTGAGCTTTGAGATTTAATTGATAAGTTATGAACGTAGGTGAGGAACATTGACTCTCACCTACAATAAAATTGTAGGTGAGAGTCAATGTTCTGAGTCAATGCAACTGAGTGTTGCACTGTATGACTCAGCTCTTATGAGAAACTGAAAAAAGTGAGCATTTTATTACAGATCTGTCCCTCCATGGTTACAAATTTATTCAATGTTGGGTTCATTCAGTAGAAAACAACCAAAAATGCTATCACTATCAAATACTCTGATGAATTGGTGAACTTTGCATTATTCCTCTAACATTTTTAGTAAATACATTAGTGGCTGTATCTACTGATAAAACAAGTTGAGGAACCTGACTGAAAAGATTAGCCGATATGCAAGATCTTCCCAACTAATATTTGTGAAGGTTACGTTAAGAATCTTTTGGGGGGGCTGAACAATATAAACATGCACAGACTGATTTGCCAATTTAGAACACAAAAGTCCCAAAATGAAGGAGTAAGTTACCAAAAAATACAAAGTTGCCTATTTGGAATTACTTTGAAAATGGATGAAGAGGTAAATCTTCATCCATTTGAGTCCTTTGCTGCAGTAAAGGACTCTAACTATTCGCCTGATTATGCTACTCAATCAGCAGCAGAAATATGAAACACAAATACAAAAATGACACCCCCAGATGGATATTGTTATTTTTTCCACGAACTTCACCTTTTGGGTTCAATGTAGCATTGCTAACACAATAATTAATAGAGTAACTAATAAAAACCAGAATAAAACTGATCTTTAAAAAACAACCAGTGAAGACAATCGCCTATTGTCGATAAATTTGAGCAATCGCCCACCGTGATGCTGACTGATGCTGTCAAAAGTTGAACAGAATCTAGTCAAAATCTGTAGCAACCTACCCTAAAACAAAAAAAGGGTGGCTGCTGAGCATATTTTTATGGACCAGATCTTCATTACCTGCACAACAGAATCCAAGCTGAATAATCAAATCAAAGGACGTTAGCACCGCTTACAGTTTTGCTTAAGATGACGCAAAACTGTCTAAATAGCTGCTAAATTCCCTCAGTGGTTCTGTGCTTATCAAGACAATGGAAATTCATACTGTTATTGATTGTTTTCCAAATCTTAAGTATGGAGTTACACTGAGTTCTTGAACAAGTCCTCCTGTTTCTTGAACACAAGTTGGTGTTTCCCTCCAAAGTATTGTCTGCTCTCCTAATCCTATAGAATAAGAAATTACTTCAAAGGTATAATTGCAAATCATTTTATATTTTTAACATATGAAGTAAAAATAAATTAATTGCTATTTAAAAAAGGATCAATCACTCAAGAGTCTTGAAATTATTTGTCTTTTCTACAGTAGCTCTAAGAAAACAAATCACAGCAACAAGATTTAAAACATTGGAAGACCTTGAGGTTCGAGGGCTGAGGTGGATGAATGCAGTTCATTTTCATGGTATGAAATAGAATTTTATTCCCTCTATAGCTTGCATAGCTGGTACAGAGGATAATTAAATAGAATGCCACTTAAAATGAAGCAAGGAACAGTTTGATTTCCTGGAGATTTTTTAACAGCTGCTCATTCACAGGTATATTCACATCTGAATTTTGTGGTAGTCTTATGTAAATGTGGAAAGTCATAATATGAATGAAATTTAAGTAAATGTAAAAAAAAAAAGCCTTACATGCCATTGGGTAAATGCTTTATTCTCTAAATTTACAACTAGAATTATGCATGCTACACACAATTTGATCAGTTTATTATTTACAGATTCTCCTGACCTACCTAACTTTGCTCACTATGAGCAAAGGACTGCCAAAGAAGGTCAGGATCAAAATAGCAGAAATTCCTAAATATGTTGGAGAGATCACTAGGGAAAGACATAAAATGGTCATCAGTTGCCCCTCACAAAGTCTGTTAGAATAATAATTGGAAAGATGAACAACTTGATCAATGCCATGCACTAGCATTGATCAAGTTGTTCATCTTTCCAATTATCCAAAAGACAGTTGGACAACAATCATAAAAATCACCCTTCATAATAATCCACAGTGTAATGGAATCAAAATTTTATTCTCTTTCTTTGCACAGGTCTGCCTTAGGTTTTTTAGTGAACTTCTAAATCAGAGGTATTTAAGTCTTAAAAAGCCACAGAGACATTTTAAATAAGTCAAAGGTCAGCCTATTATAGTCTGTCAAGCCACATGCCATGATACAGTTACAAAGTAGCTCAACCATCTCAGGAATTAAAATAAAATGAAATCACAAAATATGTCACTTTCAGCATAACAAAAATAACTGACAGAATTCTTGGATAAATAAAAATGTCAAGATTTCAGGAAACAAAACACAAAGAAAAACAATTTTCCATTTCATGCCACTCAGTGATTTTCACTTCAACTAATCCCTTCAGCTATCCGTGTTTTGCAATCTTTATCAGACACAGTGACAAATTATGTATATTTGTGGGATTATATATAGGTTAAGTAAAGGTGTTAATAAATAAGTAATATACATATTGCAAGATCAGTAACAAAGAGCAATGATTGTAATGCAATTTAGTGTTACAAATGTCCACTTTTCATGAAAAAGCTGTGTCCACACTGTTGTATGAGATCTTACTGTACATACCTTCACCTGGCACAAGTAATGATGCCAAAGATGGGAAAAGTTAAGTAGATGGTTGGAAATAAAAACAAATATAGGAATATAGGAAAATGCAGATTTCCAACAATCCTCATCTTACTATTTAAAAATAAAATCTAATAATGTTCCAGCACTGTGTAGCCCTTGAATTCAATATCCTGTGTAAAAATAATATTGGGTTAAAACAACTTTATTGTCCAATACTGTATTTTCAGACCAATTTAGGGTGGAGGACAAAAAGCCCTTCTTCAAAGTATTACACCAAATAACAATGATAACTGTTACAATGGATGAAATGAGGATTCTCAATAGAAACTCATGCCATTATGAGTTGTTTTTTTTTATATATATTTGTATGTGCCTGTGCCTCTTTGTGGACAACAGAGACAAGGAAGATGAAGAACCAACATATGAGATGGGAAATTATAGTCGGAAGGGTTTTAAATTGTTTCCAGCAAACAGAGAGGAGAAAACAAAGGTTGTGTCCATTTGATTTTCTGTTGCTGTAGCAAAAATACAGGTTTCAATCAAATGTACCCGTGGTTAATAATAGCAAATAGAAAAGGAGAAAAAAAAAATTTAAAAAAGAGTCTTTAGAACATTTAACAATGAAAACAACCAAGAAAAAAGAAAGGAGTCAAGTGATCGTGGAGCAAACACAACAATGGATAACATGAATTACTACTTCATGGAGTGGTGCTGCCACCTCGATAAGGTCAAGATGACAAGAATCCACTCAACCTAAAGAGTGGGTTTTAAAAGCAAAATAAATAAATAAAAAATAAAAAAGATTGCCAATGAGGAGGGCAGCTGGTTTTCTAATAACAAAACTCATAATTTCTCCAGGGAGAAGAAAATTTACAGGCATGTTTACACTCATCTGAATGATTTATCATCTGTCCCTCTCAGGGGTCCAATGAATTTAATAATCAAAATTAAATCAGCATTTTGTTGATCAGAGAGAAAGAAAAAAATGGCTTGTTTTGCATAGCAAATAAAATTCTACGTCAACCTGGTCTTCATTTTTAATAAAAAGCACTTAACATATTCACAAAAAAAACATCACTGTCTTTTTTTACATTTATATTTTAAATGTAGTTATTGAGGGTTCAATGAATTCTTACAGTTTCCCCTTGAGGGGAAAAAGATTGGAGGGAATATGCACAGTTGTGTCAGGTGTGTTTGCATATCTGTCATTATATGTATCCTGTGTGTCCTGTCTGTATC
The DNA here is from genome assembly GCF_051168715.1 of Poecilia mexicana. Taxonomy (NCBI): domain Eukaryota; kingdom Metazoa; phylum Chordata; class Actinopteri; order Cyprinodontiformes; family Poeciliidae; genus Poecilia; species Poecilia mexicana. The sequence continues at coordinate 13,206,412 of NW_028263382.1, read as the reverse complement.
TCAGATGTTTGGATAAGCTCAAAATGACAATAAAACTTATGTTCTGATATATTTGACCACTTGGGGGATATTATACACTGTGTTTGGAGAAAGGAATGGTCAAAAAAGAAATATTCCTGACACAGCAAACCACTATGTATTGCACCTGTTTTGAACTGTACGGAATGAGTAAAAAGACGCAAGTACCCCTAGGCCACCTTTTTTTTCAATAAACAATATGAAAGAAAATGGGGAGATTTTTTTTTTAAATCTGCTGATAAAATATTTTAATGGTAGAAATAAATTTGCCAAAAAAGGCATCTGTAAAGCTGAAACATTAAAAGAGTTACTCATGTTTAGCTTTTAAAACAAACCAATTTGAATAATCTTTGGGGAATTCCTATTGTCTGTTTGATGAACTCTAAAAAAGGAGTATGGCAAATATCTCTATTATCTGAATTTTTTACATTGGAGCTCCATTGCCTTTTTTCAGTGAGTTGGAGCCTAACAAAGGTAGGGAGTAAATCAAGTTGTCGGCTTATAGGCCCTACACAGAGAAGCAAAGGATTATCTTAGAAACTTCAAACTTTTCTCGCTGACTATTTAGCAGTTAGGTATAGCTGAAATAAGATGCAGAGATGCTGTGCTTAATTTGCATTAGTGAGGGTTTTGATGGTTAAAAGCCTTTATAGGAAAAAGATAAGTTGCTGTAAAAGGGATTGCAATTCAGCTACTGAATCTCATAATCTTGTATTCATTAAATACAATTTAATTAAATGTAATCCTGTATGCATCTTCTCAGCATAAGTTAGGGCTTTAAGACTTATAATTAAATATTCAAACGAATGAATATACATAAAAACAACAGGCTTCCAAGGCATTACAGCTGAAAGATGATTAGGATTGTCCAGAAGCTTCTTGCACATTGGCCTCAAAACTTTCACATCATCTACAGTGATGCAGGGCTTTACTGAAAGAATAAAGAATTTTGCATGTGAAATAAGTATATAATTTTAAAAAATACATCAAGTGCAAGTCCAGTATCCAAAACTGGTGCAGTTACATTTACTGAAGATAAAGGTGGACTGTAAGCTAACTTTAAGAGCTGATGGACAGTTTTGTAGATGGTGTGGAACCATTATTTTAAATTGAAAAATACTACACAAGGACTCCACAAATGAAGGAAAGAGCTCCAATAATTCAAACACTGAAATGTTGTTTTCACTGGAAAACAAGTTGAACTGGCGGAAATCTGCAGATGCATTACTGGAGAACAAATTGGATAGAAAACGTGACACTGAGAATGTTTTTCTGTTAAGAACTGATAGACTAAATTTTTGATTAAAACATTCATGTAATTTCCTCATATTGTTGCATAACCTCTGGAGGTTTATGGTGGACTGGGCTATACCACTGAAAGCTAGAGAGGAATATGTGTAAATAAAAACATAATATAATCTCCAATATGCTTGTGAAAACATAGTTTTTTCTGTAATATATTCATGACCCTCACTTTAAACAGCATCATCCATGCAACTGAGTTGGAGGTTATAAGTTCTGCCTCTTCTTTGGAGCTTCATTTGTTGAAGTCAGGTACTCTTGAAAAGTTCTATATAATTAATGCCCAACTAAATAAAGTCTGTCTTACAAAGCATTGTCTGTCTGTTATCAACATGTCTTAATATGGTGAAATGAGTGAACCCTTGATTAGGGGGTGAACGCTTTAAGTTTCAAACTCTGTATCTATGGTTGCGGCTGACATTTTGAGTTATTGAGTTCCATGAAAATATTTGTCACATGTTTATTTACCCTAAATAGGCAGCTAATACTGGTAGCTTAATATAGATCAAATGTCATCAAACTGCTCATATTTTTTAGGATTCTTTTGGTTGTTGAGTTTTAGGAAGTAATAAACCTTTTTATTTGAAATCACTGTTTTCCAGTTAGTAACCAACCCACTGCATAACATAAGTTACTGTACTTGTTGCCAGGGTGACATTGGCAAGAACAGATGTGTCTTTTAAATACATCTGTACATTTTCAGCTAAAAAAACTCAAAGAACAGTTATACAAAAGAGCACTACACAAAAAAAGGGCAGATTATGCAATCAGTTGGGAAAGTGACCTGTTGCTCAGGAAGACAAAGGGAAATAATTACAGACACAGTACTTTTTTGATTGAAACAACAGTTCTGACAATACTACAAATGGGTCAATAATTGTTATAAACTAACAGGTATTCCTACTATTATATGCTTGCTGTATTTGTTGTTTATGCATGTTGTGATCAGTACATACCATAATAGATCCCTGCTTGCTTTGCATAACAGGACCTCTCATTATTATTATTGTCAGAAACCTTTGGCATTGTAAATCATTACTTAATTTGCAGTTAAGTTTTCCAGCAGAGTAACTGTTCTTTGTGCATATATTTATTGGAAGTTTAGTAGAAAGCACACAAGTTTATTTTAGACATATGCTAAGGTTTTATTCTCATGATTTTCTTTTTAAAAAGTATTCCCTTATCTAAAAAATACTTTGTGCATGACAACTGAAGTAATCGCACACAAACAAAAGGATCTTCACACATATTACTTATGTTAAAAGTTTTGTGGGACATTTGAACTGAACTGATTTGAATTTATTTGGTAATAGCCCAAATGAGTGTAGTATTCACACTTCATGACCACAGTCAAGAATCATCACTGAGCACAAAAGCATGAGAAAGCTAAGATCTTATTTCAGTCGTGGTCCTCCAGATACCAACATGCAATACAAACACCCAACAAGTGGAAAACAAGCAATGTGGGTAAAAATGGAAAGGTAGAAAAAACCAAGGGCCCTACAATTAAATTTATGTACAAATTGGTAACCATGTTAAGTTATTTTTAAAAGACTCAAAAAATTACTTTATTTGTTTTGACAATTTAATACACCACACAGCTGCAGTATACAAGACACTGCTCTTATATAAAGACTTAAATTTGTAAGGAACACAATCTGTTAAATTTTCTTGAATGGAATAATGGCGAATATGTCTTACAAATGAAAAATCATTCATCATAGGCTATGTTAACACAGCAGGTCCTTACACTCAATTAGGATTGACTTCTGTGTGAACAGTTTGTGATCTAAAATCGACCCGCATGCGCAGAAGAAGAATGCAGGCGTCACACAGCAGTGAACTATTTACATAAGTAGTAATGGGTGCTGTCATCTATGGGTCAATTTTAAAGTTATTCAGCAATGGAAGCTGATGGTGTCGTCATAACAAAAAAAGTGAGCAACATTTGAAATAGACTGCGGGTTTTCCTACCGTTAAATAATGTGATGCATTGTAAGTGTGAGCATAATGGAATTTCTACAAATACTTAAATTATCTTCCTAAATTATTTATTTTCTGCTTGAAAAATAAAGTTGATACACGTTTTATGTTTTTTCTTTGTAACCGATAACTCCTGTATGAAATCAAAAACACTTTGATCCATTGCAAATTTATCCAAATCCAAAATACCGTTAGTCCAGAAAAGACAGATTGAACAACTGATTAGGGAGCAAGAAAGGTTTAGGGGTATCAGTAAATGACATCAAACTCCTGCCACAATCCTGATTTAGCGCCATTTAACATAGACTCCTATGGGACAATGGAGGGCTTGATGCCAAATATAGAATATGTGACTTGGTTACCAATGCACTCTGCGCATGGTTCTGCCTGGAGATGCATATACTGCAAAGTGTTTGTATCTAATTACTTCTGCTCTGTCCTCTGACAACTGTCCTCATATGCTGTCATCCTGAGTAACGCTTGTTGTTGCAGCACCAGACTGCTGCCAGGGGGCTTTTCTAATGTGTTGGGAGCAGCATTGTTGAGTTGTGATGCTCTAAGTAAAGAGTTGGTTATTACACCATCCTATCTTGACAAGCCAACTCCTCCGGGAGGGCAAAAGACAGGGGTGGCAAAAGGGAGAATTTTGCATAAGGTAAGAAAAGTGAGAAGACAGAAACAGGAGCAGGAATTTACAAACATGTCAGAAATTCTCAGGGTGTAAGCTAAATTTGTGGAAAAATAATCTTGCAGGGAGCTGCACATTTGGTGAACTGGGCAAGGTGCAGCGAAGTACTACAAATAAGAGAGTGTAATCTCCAGTAATCAGGCACACACAAACATTACTGCATTCTTGGATGATTAAACACTGCACAGTTTGCTCACACATGTCTGACAAAGACCAACCTTGCCAGCCAGGTTTGCAGACCGGCTTGACATCAATGTGCACCGGGACACTTTGCAAGGCTCTCTTCTGGCCACAATCCCAAGCCGTCACCTGGATCTCATAGTGTTGCTGTCGGTCAAAACTCAGCTTCTCTGTGTTTCGGATGTTTCCTAATGGGAAGAGAAGGTCAAAGTCAAGGTCAACCAAAAGAGCTTCTTAACAGGGCACACATATAATTGACATGAACAAATCATGAGGGAAGTGTTATAAGCAAGAAAAAGAGGCAGCAGCTGTGGCTATGTCAGTCTATTGTATTCATGTCGTTAAGGGATACTTGAAACAAGAATGAGTTGTTGTATTTTGTGTGTTTGTTGAATAAGGATTTAGGTCAGTTTGCCCTTTGTCAATGAACTCTCCTGTTTCATAAAGTTGAAACCACATAGAAACATTTTTTTTCCCTCACAGTCTGAAAGTAATCAGACCAAACTGCTGCCTTAAACCGAGTTATCCTCATCATTGAGATGAAAATGAACCTTGACCCGGTGACTTTGCTCTTCTGTGAAGGGCCATTTGTTTTTGTAGTTGCCGTTTAGTTTCTCCAAACTCCTTCCTACCGTAAGAATCTTATGACTTTTCTTGGTTGTTTCATATGACTAAACTTCAACTATAAGGCATCAACCTATAGCTTTCCTGAAGTGTGAAAAGTAATTAAAATGCTTCAAAACAAACTTGCAGTTGTCAGCTATTTTCAGTAACAATTAGTTAAAAGTTTATTTGACATCCTTTCAGTGAGCTTTAAGAAATTCACATAAAACATTGACATATTTAAGTCCCGTTTATATACATTAAGGCAGACTTTAAGCTTAATGTATATACTTTTTTATCTAATTCTTTTAATGGGACTGTTTCTGAAGCCTTATCAACAGTATTCATATTACATTAGATCATGATAAATCTATAAAACAGCAAGCGTTACTCTCCTCTATTCTGTTTTGGATACTGCAAATTAGTCAATCTAAAGTTTTTTGTCACTCTTACCACACTTTATGTATGTGCTCCTACTTATTTACAAAGACAGTGTGTGAGTGTTTGCTTCAAGGAGTAATGGTTATTTAATCTTACATCATCATTATGTATCATTGTCAAATTAACTTTAATGGCTTAACGTAATCACTGTAACAAATGAGATCACAGTGGAGATGACAGGTACCTTCTATCTCCTTAAGGGGTCTGATTAACTGTAATGCTTCCCAAAATTGGGTACATGTTTCCATTAAATACTTGTCGCCTCCTCGTGTAAAGACATTGCTGCTTGTTGGCCCCCTGTTCACCTCTCAGTGGTTACTTTTCTGAAAGCAGTAATTACTCATACCCACCAGCATCAACATTAAATCTCTGATTTTATCAACATTCAGTAGTAGAAGTGGGATTGCTGTTGTCCTGAAAATTTGTAAGCTCATTATATTAAGCACAGCCATGACTCAGTGACTAATTCTGCTTAATTCAACATTTGCTACAGCACACCTCTGGGAGAATGGGTGGTTGCCTCGTATTTGAAAATGGCATTTAGGAGTTATGTAGCGGTTCAACAAGATATTGGGGCATGAGATAATTTGATAATATTTCTCTTCAAAGGGAAGTCTGTCTCGCAGCTGCTGACAGCATGACCTTGTCCATAAAAAATAGCTGTTAGGCAGTGATTCCTTTGGACCCACACTGGCGTCATGTCAGGAAAGTGTGATGATGATGATGATGAAGATTAAGTATTCTCTGTATTTTCTGAGTGGATTAGGTGAAGTCTTTCTGCAACCAGAGATTGCTCCTAGGAGATTCCACTTATGCTTTGAGAAACCAGAGAAAGAAGAAATTTCAACGCTTTTTTTGGCATCACCACCATAATGGAGTTAGACAAGTACAAACACATCAACTGTGGTTAAACATGAACTGATCACAGATTCTTTTAAGGACAAATTGTGATTTAGAAAACATCTATTTGCAAAATAATTATGATTTTAAGTTTTCTTCAAAATATTATTAAAACTTCATCTCGTAGTGACAAAACTCAGCTGATTGTATCCTGTCATCTTGTGAGCTGGCTGTAGCTTTGGTAATATGTTTTGTTTTGTTCGCCTCCCCCCCCCCCAACTCTTCCAGGTGTATTTATAAAACTATAGCACCACAAGCCTTGTTTTTGCAGTTTAAATGGTGTCTAAATCACTTGAATTTCTATTTCTAGATGTGCAACAAACTGCACAGCAAAAATCAATGTTGTTGAAAATTAAGTTGTGAGTCTTGGTATTCCTCCAGCTCAAAGTGATCCACTTCATTAAAATTCTGAGCAATGTGCTACAATTAGACCTGCTGCATTCAGGCACATAAATCAATCCAAGTTTGACATAATAGCCTGGCATCTTTGCTTAAATGCATTTTATATATACCGGCAGGTTAAAACTAACAAAGTAAAGATCTTTCTACATACCTGTTTACTAAGGAAATTAGTTTAGTGTTTCGTTGCCAAGCAAGAATACATGTTGGTTCAGTTTTTTGAGTGAAACAGGAATAATTTTTTACATCACTCTGTTCAAGTACTGATATGATAACACTGCACATGTTTTTTTTGCATAGCACCCAATAAAAATATAATGAACATTTAAAAGAAATTCAAAAATCCAGCTTTGTCAAAAACAAATTACAGTGGTCCTCATTTTTTCTCAGAACAAAGGAAAACAAATTCACCTGCACATGTTTGTATTACAGATGGAAATAATTCAAGTGGAGTTTGTAAGTGCTACAATTTTGATGAGATTCTGGCACAAAGCATTCTGTGTCCATGTTGGTTTTCTGAGAAAAAAGAAACTATACTAGATATTTATTTAGAAGCGACTGCAAAATTTAAGAGGATCATTCATACAAATGTCTGTCTATTGTGATTCTCTGCACTTTAATTATCCAAGAAAAACTTTAACTGACCAGAGTACAAGAACAAAGCACTACAGTACTAATTTGAGTGCTAATAATGAAATACTCTTCCCATAAAGAGAACTGGGAATGCTATTCACTTATTTAGGAGAAAATATAGACTGAAAATAACAGCTAAGTAAAAGTAATCACACCATTCTCTTAAAGCTGCAGTAGGTAACTTGAGTTAAGATAAGGTTCTGCACTATGTACAATCCCAACGCTAACCCTGTGTACAGTGACAGCTTTACTTTTTGGAAATGTTCCATCCCTTTATAATTGTGGTCCAGTTTTATAACTGAACTATTCACATAAAAGTATTTAATCCTCATTTTGCAATGTGCTCTGAATAGTCTTTACATTATTAATTGATTTAGTTTATACTGCATATTGCATCAAAAAAAAAGCTTACATATTCAGCACAAGCATGAGTCTGACAAGTTGTAATCATCCTAGATTTCTTAGCATGTCAAAACTGATAAGTTCCTTTAAAAATGTAGATAGAAATAGAAAGTGATGAGATACTTGGCCTTTTTTTTCTCCAGAAACTTCTGTCTCCAGTCGTAGTGTTGTTTTCTTTTTAAGTCTTTAAGACTTATAAGTTGTTAGCATAATAAATGTGTTTTACTACTTCATTTTTTTGTGGCATGTACTGAGGCATCCTGCAATGCTGAATATATTTATTCTCATTTCTACTCACCATTTCGATCTATAGCAAAAGGCGTGTTAGTGGTGGTGATCTGGTAGTTGCAGATCTGGCTGTACTGTGGCGAACAGTCCTGATCTGTGGCCTCGACTTGCAGGATGCTGTCATAAATCTTTCCTTCTGTCACAGCAGCTCTGTACTGTGGCTCTCGAAACACGGGAGCAAACTCATTCACATCATTGACCTGGATGTGTACCACTGCCCTGCAGACAACACACAGACACAGGGGAGGGGAAAGTTCAAACTAAAGTATCATCTGCATAGAGTGCTATACAGGTTAAAACAGTTTTTACTCCAACTTATGGAAATAAAAGTATTCTGCTTGTATTAAAGTAAGATGTAATGCATGCATTTTTTTCTTTATGTCACCGTTGACAAGCTATTAGTCTTAATAATTTGAATAGATTTACCTACTGCTTGTCATGCTTTGCTGGAAAACCAGAGATGTTACAGAAAGCAAAACCAATAGATTATGAAAGTGTCCAAAAGACTGATACTTCACTGCTGTCAAATGGTTTAACTAAAAATATTTGACTTCTTCAAACTGTGTGCAGTCAAAATGCTTGAAAATTAATTGAGAAAAATGTTGCTGATCACAACAGTAAGATGATAAGTGTGAAATATTTAAGATAAAAGGGGTACTGAAAGCTGTGAGGATCACTATGAGTTTGGTTTCAATGTAAAATTCTGACCAAAGATAAAACAGATATTCAAGACTTTGCTGTTCAATTTTTGACCTTTCGTTTTGTAATACTAAGGAAATATTGCATGGTTCTCAAGATGTTTTTTCAAAATTCATTGTTGCCTGTAAATAAATGAATTCAGCTGTATTTCAGCATCAAATAACGTCGAGCTCAACCCATGATGCCATTTTCTTTCTTAGTAACTGTCAGTCAAGAAAATAGTGTTTAATAAAGGTTTGCTGTTTGTTTTCTTCCCCCTGCAACAGCAGATAAAAAAGACAAGAGAGTAAATATAAGCAGAACAGAAGATTTTTTAATGTAACTGATAAAAGGTCATGAGTTAGTTTCAAGTTTTCCATTTCATTTAACCTCATCCCTGCTCAGTCATGCCTTGAAAAGCTTAGCCATAGCTTTTACAAATTCTATAAAACAATATCTAAACCAACAAAGAGGATACATTTTTATGTGTATTAACAGAACAAAAAATGTGCTGCAAATTAATAGCAGGTTAATTTGTATTAAATATTCATTTGAGATTTCCTTAATTAAATCAAAGAAATGTATTCCTTTTAAAAAATGAACTTGCAGAAATAGTCCTTTGTTTAAATAAAATACAGGCAGAGATGACTGATAATTAACTACTCACAAGCAAAAGTAGTGTGTTGCTTAAAGACAAAGGGATACAGATTACCATGTACCTTAGTGGATTAGCAGCTGAGCACTACAAAATCATTTGACTACAAAGATCCCTATAAAACAATCCAGCTACAACTGTAGCAGACTGGAACACTGGGAGGATGGAGACATTTTCATTTTGTCTTATCTTTGTCCAGCATACACAAACAAAGACCAGTTTTTAAGCCTCAATACACTCACAATTTAATATAAATCCATCCAACAAATGGTAAACCAGTACTAAAAAAAATAAATATGTCAGAAAAAGGCAGCCTTGCTGGAAACAAAAAGAATTTAGTCACATATTTAAAGCTGGATTCATTCTAATAAGTTCAGTTGGTTAATTTTTACTTATTACACACACAGACACAACTTTGATCAGGGAATCGATGCTATCTCAGCTGAAACTCATCACTGTCACTAACAGTTATGTTGTTCTACATTCGTGCTTTAGTTGTTTCTTTGCTCTTGTGGCTAGAAGACAGACATTAATAAATTACTTTTAAAAGCTGTTTAGCATTTTAATAACCAATTAAATTAAGTAATTAGGACAGAACAAATAGAAATTTCAGCAGGCAAATTACTTAGTAATAATGAAAGTACTTTCATGCAAATTCATTGCGGTTGCATTGGCTTTCAATATCAAGATAGCTACATATTTTCCAAAGTTTTCTCAACTCAATTTTCTCAACTAAAAATGTACATGTTGGGTAAAACGTTTTATGACATTTAGTCACAAAACTAAATATCATTTAGTTTTAATTATTCCAAAAGTGTGCTATCAGTACCTATGATACCTATAAAATTGCATGAGCTTGCATCTATGTGGATTTTCAATGAATTTATGTTTTCGCATCCACCTGAATAATTTGTAGTTGCGCCCCTGTCACGACCTTCTAATCGCCTCCTCGTGGGACTTTCCCAGCGCGGGTTGGCATCCTGCCAAATTTACCCTTGCCTAATAAAACTGGCAATTATTGACAAAATGTCGCACAGAAACCGTAACACAATGCTACATACTGGTCAAATAAGAGGTAAACATCTTACAGAGTAGTTTTGGCGTGTTTTTATCGTGTACTGACCTGAAAGATAATAAAATAGAAGTCAGCTAAGACAACCAAAGCGCTGCCTTTAGCATCCAGATTGCGTTTGAGGCAAACCGGAACTCCGCCCCAAAACCCACCCGGAAGCAACGCCCCGCAAACAAAAGTTCCGCTTCGCCACTACTGCTCCCATCCCAAACCCCAGGAAAGCACGATAAATGCAGGCAGATTAACATGCCGAAATGTAATCAAAATATAATTTGTTCATTAAAATAAAAATATAATAAAAAAACATAGATTAAATTATACAGAAAAATATTTCAAAATTATAAAACAACCAAAATAATGTGGTTGCATTTTTAGGTGCACCACATACACATGAAAAATTACAGTAAGTCAGCTCCATTATGGACCAGAACAGCAATCAAAACTAACCTGTTTCAGGGCTTGATAAAACAAAAATGTACTTGTTTATAATTGCACTTCAAGTAGAAATAAATTATTTTACTACACCCTCTTCAAGTTCTGGACCCTAGTACAGAATACACAAATGCATACGTGGGTGACAGTGATGAATCGCTGAGCTTTAGGAAAGGTGGAATGTTAATGGTGATGCTAACAGCAGCAGAAGATGGTAATAAGATGCTCTGACAGATGATAGCAGTACCAGTGTGCACAGTAAATCCCTCAGCCAGCCTTGTTTTGTCATATTAATGCAGTTCTCACATAAACATTTCCCCCCTCGAGCTTCGCCTCTCTCCCCAAATAGTGAGTGAGCAAGCATATGCTCCGCTCCTGTGGGACTCACATTTGTGAGCGTCATTATGCATTCACGCACACGAATGAATAGAATATAACTAAATGCAGTAATTGTGAAGATGTCTCTGCGTCCATGTGAGCGTGCGTTCTCTGCTGATGGCGCACATCTGGCTGGAACAGACACCTCGTACTCTGGGGTGACTAGATATTTTTGTGTACTGTGAGTGTAGGAGTTTGTGTTTGTGAGTGTGCATGTCTGTGGCTTATAGTCCTAAAAGCTTGCCAAGGTGGGCCCAGGGCCGCTGTCGCTCCCCATGACAGGTGTCAGTGTGCTTGTAGGGGTTCACAACAAGTCAGAGAGACGCACAAAACAGCGAGGGCCTGTGTGACCCCAAAGGTGAGAGAATGATTATGACGACAACCAAACTGGATAGAAAGTATCGTCAGGGAGATGATTAGTCAAACAGTGTCAAGCTACGTCACATAGTTATTGATAAAGCAACATCGAGAGCCTACTTTTTATTTAGTATCATTTATTAACAGGATGGTCTCAGTAAAACTTTATTAGTTGGAAATGACCTGTACTCTGCATGTATCATGTTCCGTGTTTAGCTTATATTATTTAGCGTGATCTGCCTTTAAAATGCTCCCTCAACACACTGATTTAGAAGACATGCAATTTAGCCCCCCTGGTGTTTTACTAGTTGAAAGATAATGACAATAAAGCATATTTATATTACCCGGGATGCATTATCAGTCAAGAACTGGAACATTAAACCCCCGTTTGGCATCAAGCTGTGTGCTACATCAATTTAAAGATAGTTATCATGTAAATTGATCTTGCAGACTGTGGATGAAAGGCACATTACATTTTTTTTTCTTTGTAAATGCAGTACCTGACTTGGTTTCAAACTCAGATTATGAGTAACTTGCAAGAAAAATGGTAGCAGTCCCAGCCAGAGACTTCAGTCTGCAATATATAATCACATACTTCAGTGTTAACATGAATTCAGTGGTTAAAGTCTGCACTAACCTTTCTGTGACCTACAGTCATGGGTAAAAGTTCTGAAACTGAAAAAAAAAAAATCGCATTTCTCACAAACACAAATGTAATTTTTTTTGACGGTGGCAATTTGCAGTTAGTGGAGGCTGCTATGAGAACAGATAGAAATAACTGTATAAAAAGTTAATAAAATTAACTTAATCGCAAAAGTTTTGCTCTGCCTCAAAACAACCATTTCAGTGAGGTCAGGAGAAAGTGTTAGTGAGGGTACGGCAGCTCATATCACCCTGTCAGTCTGATTGAATTAGAAGAGTAGAGTGGTTGCTCTAAAAGGGAGTGGAGCCTGAAATCATCCTTCATTTGTCAACCATGGTTACCTCCAAGAAAACACATGCTGTCTTTGTTGCTTTAAATCACAACGGCTTCATGGACGAACAGACTACTGCTAGTAGAATTTTATCCAAATCAACAATGTATCATATTGTCGAGAACTGCAAGGAGAGGTTCCCATGCTCTGATGTAAGATTAAGACATCCCCCCAAAAAAGTACAAGTGCCAGGATTGTTTCCTGAGTAGAATTCAACTAAGGTAATGTGTTGCCACCATTGCAGAGCTTGACCAGCAATGGGAACAGAAAAGACCCAGAGGCCCATTCTCTACTGTGACTAAAACATGGCCAAAAACAAAGAATGGGGTAAAAACATTATGATCTTTTGGGCTTTGGGCTTTTTGAAACCTGCTAGTCCAGTAGACTTAGTTTGAACAAGGACCAAAATTGCCACTTTTGTTACATTTTCAGCTGGTGTAATTCACTATTATTTGATGTTTTGACTGTGAGGTGGAGCTGTTTTGTTAATACTTTCTCAGACTTAGAGACAGTTGTGTCTGTGGTCATTCCTGTTTTGGTGAGGAGTTTCTGCATTGAATTCACTCCTTCATGAGAGACTAACAAGCTTTGTTTATGGTTCTGGTTGTGCTTCGATTCAACTGAAAAAACTCATTTTATAATTGAATTAAAAATGAATTATTCAAAGTTATTGACAACTACATAGGCAAACCATTAATGTAAATTCTGATTCCCAGCATTTCTGCTTCCCTGCGGTCTATGACCTTACACACGTTCAGATCCTCAGGCTTTGTTTCAATCTTCTCCTTTTTCTGCTTTTAGGGCATTCTCTCTTTGCAGACCCATCTGGTGGTCAATCTGTGACTCAAGATAACATTTAGCTTCCAATATGGAAGCTAAAAGACAAGGAAGACCAGAGATTAGAGGCATCCAAAGTCAGTCCTTAAGAGTTGGTATCCTACATGATTAAGTTCTCTTTTTGTAGTAACTTTCTCCTCAGCATTCTCAATGTTCTTCTGCAGAGGCCTTCTAGCAAGTCATCAATTTAATTCAGCTGTGTTGAACCAGGGAGAGAACCAAAACATACAGGATTCAGACTGTTTAGGAATCACTTTGGATATCCCTAATCTAAGGTCTTCCTTATTTCTTTTCTTGAGGGTTCAGCCAATCATTGCCAAGGAAAATGAATACCACTCCTGGATTGGCTGCTTTGCAAATGCCAGCCAATATTGCATTTCGGTATTTCAGCTTCCCAATCTGCATTTTCTTTCCAACGCTGTAGATATACAAAAATATCTGCAAATATTTTAGTTACACTTCACAAAATAAATCTGCAAACACTGAACTGCAAAAAAATGGGGTTCACTGTACTACTAAGCAGTGAAGAGTTATAAAACGCTGATTTATCTTTTGCTTCTTCAAGTCTAATTTAACCTGCTAATATGAATATAAAAGGAATAATTTATTAGAGCTGTTGAATTTTTTTGTGGCACTAGTGGCCTTTATTTACAGTAATCAGATAGTAAATGGGCAGGCAGACTTATAGAGGGAAGGCATGCAGCCAAGATCCCAATGTCAGAAATCATAACACAGATGGCTGCATCTGTACTAATAGCCTCTGTATATGAGGCATCTGCTCTATGCTTATTACAGACACCTCCCTGTTATAAAATGTGTTTGTAAGTCGCCTCAAAACACAATGGTCAACCATGTCTGTTAATATCTGACACATTTCCAAGTTGTTCTGCTTGAGACATGTCCAAATCAGACAGAGACAGTAGTTAGCATGACTATGATCAGCAGTTTTAACTAAGCCCGTACCATCTTCCTCGTTTTTCAGTCAAAGCAACTTTGATTTCCACCAAAGAAAAGCAGCTTTTTAAAAGTCAATAATTAATCAGAGAACTTTGAGAGGTTCTAACAAGAGATTTGATTGCTGCATTGTATCAAATTAATCAAACAGTTTTAACCCACATGCTCCAAATATTCAAATATAGCAGAGAAATAATAAACAATAATTTTCTTTTGTTCTTTTAATAAGCTCAGCTCGTTGATTACTGCAGAAATATATATTTTGCTTAAATATTTTTGGCTAAACATTAAACATATCTGAGCTGATACTTAGGGGTGAAAATGACTGAGATCTTTAGAGTTCATCATTTGCATATAGCACTACAGTGGTGTGGAAAAAGTTTTTGGCCCCTTCCTAAATTACTGTTTTTTGCTTGTAACACTTGAGTGTAACAGTACAGAAAATATTAGCATTTGTGATCACTTCCAGCATGAATGTTTTGTATCATCATTCAGAAATTTTGTGGCCCAACTTTGCAGACAATCCAAGCATTTTAGGTGGAAGAAAAAAGTTTGCTGAAATTATTAAGGCCAAAATAACCCTTAATAAACAAACAAAATACACACTAAGAATTGTTTTCTTTTTACTAAGAGAACAATTCCTTCCATTTATCCCATAATCCACAAGAAATGGATCATAACCACCTGGCCAGAGGCAATGACAGTGTAAAAACACCAAACAGGTTAATCACTGGTAGCCTCATTCCCTTCACACTGTTGACATGAGGACTTTCAGAAGACATGAGATTCAGTATCTAACACTCATTTAGCAAAGGACAGCAACTAAATTCAACATGTTTTCTAATGCTCAAAACTCAAATGACTGATGTTTGTGAGGTAAAACGAATCGACCTAAAACAAGCCTATCAAACTTATTTTCCTTCTGGGCCATATCAACATTACAAATGTCCTCAAAAGACTGGTTGTGGCAGAATATATTGATAAAGTACCCATTACCAAACTGTTAAAATTTTAATAAATAGCTGTCTCTGCATTTGATGAGTACTTCTTAAAATTAAATAATATTGAACATCTTGTCAAATTAATGTGATTTGGCAGATTGCAGATAACAGCAGCTGCTTTGATTTGATTGATAAAATTATATTTAAGCACACAACTCTCATCTTGAAGGTTCTATTTATGTGACCCTCCGGAGTTTAAAGGGCCGTATAAAAAGTTGTTGTGAATCGGATTTAGCCCTCTGGTCTTGAGTTTGACACATGTGACCTAAAGGATTTTCTGTTTACATATCACTTTGCAAACACTTAAAATACTTATCCAGTATATTTTGTAAAGATTTAAATATCTCACCAGGGATGTTTAATGAAGGACCTTCGAAACAGGGAAGATCTAGTCAAGAGCCAGGTGAGGTATCAACCCAATCAAATTATATGCAGAGATATTAAAGCCAGGTGATGCATGTTAATGCCAGGCTGGTATTGTTCCCAGCTTATTTCATATGTATCTGTACTCATTATCTATCAACACACACAACTACTCGAACTAAGTCCTCCCTGAAAACCTCCAACACACACCTCCACAGATAACAGAAAGGCAAGGGACTCAATTAATCATTGTCAAAAATTAGCCTGGGGGTTTAATCATTGCTTCTCTTGCAGAACTGGAATGGAAATAAACCACCTCAGCTACAGCAGTGGGATCAAAAACACGACACGGGATGGGAATCCCACTGGTGTGAAGGAAAATTCCACCTTACCTTAAAAAAAAAAAAAAGGTTAAATAATTTCAATATTTCTCTTATTCATATATCAGCACAGTTTTAAATGCTCGGTATCATGCAAAATCCACTTGAGTGTATTATATCATGTCACAATTTTATCCACTCATCAAAAACACAACCAAAGTGTTGCTTTAATTCAATCATGCATGTTTGAGAAATCAGTGAGTCTGTTCCATCGAGCCACCATCACCCACAAGTCATGTGGCATTTGCTTTGCTTCTGATGATCCGATGTGATCTCAGTGTGAACGCTGCATGCTGAAATCACAGGTGTGGAATTTACAATTTTCAACTATGTCTGAATGGGATGCCTTACTTTTCCATCCCCCCACCCCTCCAAAAAAATTAAGAATCAACTGACAATATGGGATTACATTTCAATTGTCTGAGTCCCTCCAAGGGTTCAGGTAAATGTTAGGCAAGTTATACAGGAAGAACATTATGAAATTGAAAGCAGGTTACTTTTAGTTTTAAGCATCCTGCATTCTAATGTGAATGGAAATTTCATCACCAGAGATCAAGTAACGTTGCTTCATTGTTCTGCTATTTGAGTAGCAGTAGTGGTGTTAATGCTGCATCAGTGGCTTTAATGTACAAAATACATGCCATCAAATTATGCAGGGTGTGCTGTTGCACATGAGAAGGTGGTGTAGCATTATTTAACCAACACAATTTATCTTCCTACAAGGCGGAAACACATGCGTGTTTATGTATTGGGTGTTTTTGTGGTATATTAATTTGCTGTGGTCAGTGTTGATACAATGGCAGTTTATTCAACAACACTGGACAAGCTGCAAGAATAAAGAAACACAAATTGCAAAAACATGGAGACATCTGGTTGTGATCTGAAATTGGAATGGAAGCAGCCATTGCTTCCTGTTGTTGGGTAATTGAAGCAGACGGAGACATATGTTCCTGTTCTTGGCATGTTATAGTTTGAACATGTTAACTACGCTCTTCCAAATACATTCTGTTATGTCGAGATAAACAACAGAGTCCTAAACTATTTTTTTCCGATTTTATGGCTTGTCTGCAGTAACAGTCACATCAGCTTACAGGTTTTGACAGAATGAGGTTTCACTCAAATTAGCATGAAGTGTGACAAGCGTGAAGCTAAGATTCTTGGTAGAATAAAGAGTCGACACCTTGGCAAGATCACTGTCTGCGTGGAGCCCCCTGGTCTTCTCACTTCAGAAATTTATCGTGACAGCTTATGCTAATGAGGCATAGCTTTTTGGCCCACTTCTTTTTTTATATATAAATTTCAAGTATGTTTATAGGCAGGTCTTTATGTTTTGCATTTGCATGCGTGGTTGTTCTGAATTTCTGAAATCAGCCTATGTCTTGCTTGCTATGGTGTTTGTCTTATTTATATGGTAATGCATATTTATTGGTGCGGATTGACTCAGCAGTGTGTTTGTGCGTCTGTGGGTAAACATGACTCTCTTTCCGCTCGTTTTATGGAAATATAATTAGCCTCTCCAAACTGCAGTGGGGTTCGAACATACAGGTCTCTAAGATTTGCTAATGATGTCTTTAATAACTCCCTTGTTGTCAAGCATGAAGTGTCTGCACGTGCTGCTGTTTGGAAAAGCCCATTCTTGGGAATTACATCTTATAGCACGCCCACCGTCATGCTCCCCTGGAACCCCGGGTATGTATTAACCCGTTGGACTGCTGCCAGACACTCAGCCTGATCAGGGTGGCAATAAATACACATGTCACGGTTTATATGTGGATCCTGGGAGGACTTTTTATATGTGCCTGGCTTTGTAGAGTAACTGAATTTGATGTCCCTTAAGCCTAATTACTACAAATACACTGTAACGCAGCACAGAGATTGATATTTAGAAAAGGCCGATTAGAACTGCATTGTAACATAGATCTTTAGGTATTTATTAGAAAGATAGCTTGGTTGTATGCAGGAAGCATTTAATCAAAAGAATCATGGCTGATGATTATTTTTTTATTTAAAAAAATCATCTTTAAATGATGCTATAGTCAACTGATTGAGCTTGGGAATTTTTCTGTCAAGCTCTTTAGAAAAGCTATTTATGCATAAAGCGACAAATGTTGGAAATTTTTCAGTTCCTACAAAGATTCTTTTTAATGACTTTACACATGTCAATTTGTGTTTCTGACTCATACCAGATCTGAATTATTACCACTTCAGATATTTTCCAACATTTATCTATTCTTTTTCTATATCTGCTCCATCTAGCAGGGTTGTGAGGTGGTTAGTGCCTATTGACAGAAAACACTGGGCCAGAGCTGAAATACACTCAGGAAAGGTTGCTAATCATTTCACAGCATATGCTTTATATAAATCTTTGACAGGTAACCTTGGATTTTACTGCACATTATTGGCAGTTGCCAGGTGTTTTAATAAGACATTTCTGCCTTTATTTAACAAGACTGTAATTTCCCATTAACATCCTCTGAGAAAAAAAATCTAAAATTGATTTCAACACTTGATTCAAAATTTGTATATCAATCATCCACAACTACCATCATATGTTCAAATGATGTGCATAATGACAGGACCTCCAAAGAAAAACATAATATAACTCTTGCTTGTAGTACAGAAAAAGGAAGAGGGACATTAACTGGTGGGTCAAAAATAGTTAATATTTGTTTGTTTTTTTTCCCCAGCAAACCTTGATCAAAACAAAGATGAATGGGTGAATAGTCTTTAAACAAGACAGAGTTAATCTGTAATTAATGTCATGACTTCTGTTCAATTTTTAGGTTGTAGTTTGCTAATCTAACACACACTATGAAGCAGTCTGATAATGGTATCCAGTTGATCTCCCATACAACATAATAGTTTTAATCTTCCACAGGCTGTTACATACACAAGCACAATATGTTGGTTCTAATTGATCTAATTGATTTTCTCAGAAATGAATAACCTTGGCTTTCTACAGCTGCTTTTGTAGTGCAGCCTAATGCAAAACCCTGAAATGAATAAAGGTGTAGAGATTCAGTTATTCAAATTTCTTACTAATAATTCTGCTCTCTGCTGTGCAATTACAATTATTGTATGTGTACAGAAACACTGAGTAGCTCCACTCAAGCATATCATCACTGGCCATTATACAGTTAGGTTTTATTACCATGAAACACATTCTCAGCTCTATACAGTAGTTCACTGAGTGTCCACATTTGTAAATCTACTGACTTCATATGTTCGTAATATATTTGGCACCTGGTTCTTAGTAACTTTTGTTTATATATTTTGCAAATGTTGCAAACTATGTAAATAAGTCTTGAAAAATGTACCTACCCAGGAGAAAAGTGTTCTGGGGTTTGACCAAAATACTGATTGATTCAATAAGCTTGTTCACAAATTAAGGTTTCAGTTTTATATAATGGGGCTTAGTGTTTTAACAACTTTGAAAACTGTGAAGTCCAAAGAATTAGACTATACATAGCTGTCCTCTGTATGCTAAGGGGTTAATACACTCAAAATGGACATGTATTACCCCTTTTACAGGTAGGAAACATTCCACTTCATTTGACAGAGGTCAGTCCAACATTATGGAGAATTCATTTATGTTTCATTTAAAGCTGACCTTAGCAGAAGCAGTCTCAAGGAGTTTAAGGTGAATTCATTTGAGCTTTACATTTTGCTGACAGGTGAATAAATCTTTCTCTGGCAGGTGTATAAAACATATCAAAGAAAAATGTAAAACAGTTTGACTCCAAAAAGGCAAATTTGAATGCAGAGAGTCCTGACCATAAGTGTTGTCATGGTTCTTGATTCAGTCACCAAAAGAGCAGCAATGCAACACTTTATTGTCTCTTAAGGAAGATGCATATGTCCAAAGTTTGACATGGCATTTTGAAAATAAAAACATCTCATTTGTTTGTAGGAAAAAAGGCAGCTCTGACAGAAAGATTTGTACAGCCATGGTAGAAAGAGCATCCATTTGTGAGTACAGAGACAGCCTGACACACACACACAAACGCTGAAGCTGGGAGCAGAAGCAGAACGCCTGGCAGACAGAAGGACAGAATTGAACGGAGAGAACCCACTGAGCTTTCGGAAAAGGAATAAGTGGGTTGGCAGCTATTGGTAAGCAGTGCAGTAGAACAAGGAGGATAAAGAGAGAATTTTAAACTCATCTTGTGTCACTCCTGATCCTCTACCCTGTCCTCTTTAGCTGCTAAATTTCTGGACTGCCTTCTTTCATGCCTGTTGACGTGTCATGCGTAATTTGAGCACAGCCTTAGGCAGAGATTCTTCTTTCTCCCTATTAGCTTCTTTAGAAATTCGAGCAAGCGGGCTGGTAGTTCAGTGAAAGGCAAGTCTCATCCTTTGAGATTTGCCAGCCGAAGGACAAGCCGTTTAAGTGCTCCCAAATCCACTTAACCTCCAACATCTACCTGTCTGTACCAACAGATCCTGGTGCGTCTTATAGCAGTGGTGTTCAGGGAAAAAAAGTAAGATTCTCAACATTGATATAAAATACAATTAACAAAAATTTAGAGGTGGAACAATACAGGAAATTCCTTGGATACCAATAAGTCAGAAGATAACAGTTTAAGACTAGAAAATTCCGCAGAAATTTTAAGGGGCATGCCAAAGTGTGCCCGTCGGTTTTTAATCAAGCGTTCTAATGCAAAAAATTAGCATTAATGCTAAAGAAAGCTTCAATGTAGTCAATAACCTGTGGTGAGTCAGAAACATGTTGACTAAACTGCACCTGTACCATTCAGTATGTTGAAATTAATGCATAAGCCAAAATGCTAATATTAGCGTGAAGACTAATATTCATGTAGGATGTTAGGATGTGCACTGCCTTGCGCAGCAAGGCAGTTCACTATCCTGAGGAAAAAAAATGCGAAAAAAGCTTAATATTATTGCAACGCCTACGGCGTTGCACTAGCATGAGAGGAATATGCAGACTTTTATTTTGAAACTTTCAGTAGGCTTCATTTTAACCACCACACCAATTCAATGTGTAAAAGTAGTTTGTTTAAACATTTCACATAAAGCCCAAAGCTGATGTGAAAAATATCAAGGCTTTTATTTTGAAATTTTCATTAAGCTTCATTTTAATTGACCACAGCAATAAAATGTGTAACAGTGGTTGGGTTAATCCAACTATATAATGCCCAAAACAGCAAGTAGTTCTAAATGCCAGTTCAGCCCTAATCTGTGGTATCTGAAAGTTCCGCCATGTTGTAGTTCTGACCTTCAGTCATTGTAGTTCTAAAGAGCAGCTCAACTATCATGTTAGTGAGACACACAGGGAGAGAGAATTCTAACTGTTTGAAGCAGTTAGTTTTTCTGATCAAAGCGGCTTACTGTTCAGCATCCATAAGAGCAATCCGAAAACTTTTTGAAGCATATAAGAGGGCAATTTCTTGTCTCCGATGGAAACACGATTTAAATCTGTAGTTGTCTCTGCACTAACCTGAGAGAAAAACATAATAAAGGCCCAAGAGGAATATTCAGGCTTTTATTTTGAAATTTTCAGTAAGCTTCATTTTAAATGGCCACACTAATCCAATATCTAACAGTGGTTGGGTTAAACCAGTTTATATATAATGCCCAGAACATTCTGCCCTGTCTGTAGTTATAACATTCTGCTCACCTTCTTTCTGTAATAAGTCAGAGTTCCACCATTATTTACTTCTTAACTGCCAGCTCAGCCCTCCTTTGTAATGATTGAGGGTTCCACCATGTTGACCTTCCGACCTTCTGCTCAGGCCTCTGTAGTAAAGTGTTCCATCGTGTTTAGAACTACAAAGATGGTGTTTTTGTAGTCCTAAGGAGCAGTTTGGCTTTTGTCTGTGTTCTGTTGCTATAGTGACCAAGCCTCCCCCTGTGTTTCTCCAGACAGGGGGAGAAACAATTCTATCTGTTTGAGCCAGCCAGTTTCACTCCAAAAAGCTGTTCGAACAACTCCTTTCCATTCGGGAACCGTGATACGTATTCGAAAACCGTTTGAAGCGTATGAGAGGGCTATTTGTCGTCTCATTTAGTACCGCGATTCATATCTGTAGCTCATTCACAGTAATTGCAGTGATGAGAGAAAAATGGTGTGCGCTGAGCTCAGAACTTTTTGCAGAAATGTATGTAAAAAGAGCAATTACATGATGTAAAAATTGTCAAGGCTTTTATTTTGAAAAATTTCAATAAGCTTCATTTGAAATTGCCACACTAATTTCATGTGTAATAGTGATCAGGTTAAATCAGTTATATAATGCTCAAAGCACAAGTTGTTTATAATACCAGCCAACTCCTCCTCTGTAATAATTGAGTGTTCCGCCATGTTGTAGTTCTGACATGCTGGTCAGGCCTCTATTTTAACTGAGTCTTGGCCATAGATAGAACTACAGTTATGGCAGTTATGGCTGCTGGTTTGTAGTCCAAACCAGCAGCCTTTCTCTGGATTCTGTTGCAATCTTTAAGACAACCATGAAATGCTAATGTTAATGAACTGCCTTGCTGCGCAAGGCAGTTCACTATCCTGAGAAAAAAAACATAAAAAAAAGATTTTCATTTTTGCATCGCCTACGGCGATGCACTTTTGTCAGTGCAATTTTCAGAGTTTTATTTTGAAACTTTCAGTAAACTTAATTTTCATAACCACACTAATCCAATGTGTAACAGTGGTTTGGTTAATCCACCTGTATAATGCCCAAAACAGGAAGTAGTTCTAACTGCCAGCTCAGGCCTCCTCTGTAATAATTGAGTGTTCCGCCATGTTGTAGTTCTGACCTTCTGCTCTGCCCTCTGCATTAAAGTGTTCCGCCATATTTAGAACTACAGAGTCTTTGTAGTCCAAACCCCAGCAGTTCTCCCTCTCTGCATTCTGTTGCTATAGTGATGAAAGTGCCCTGTGTGTGTCAGACTTATCTATCTTTATGAGACACCCAGTCAGTTTTAATGGAAAAAGCAGTCCGAACGACTGCTTCCCGTTCGGGTTCCGTAAGTCCGATCCAAAAACCGTTTGAAGCATATGAGAGGGCTATTTCTCATCTCATCTATTACCGCGATTCATATCTGTAGCTCAATCACAGTAATTGCAGTGATGAGAGAAAAATGGTGTGCGCTGAGCTCAGAGATTTTTCAGAAATGTATGTAAAACACTGGAGAGGAGCGTCAGTTATCCTGTCCCAAAACTTTGCTCTGAAGCACCTGGACCGAAAACCATAAGCCCTAGGGAAATTTTGAAAACATTTTACCGGAGCAGGCATTCGTATCAATGTCATGACCGACTTTCATACCAATAGAGCAATTTTTGCACCCATGAGAGCGATTTCAAAATTATTTTGGGGTCAAAATTCCACTCTTTTTCTCACTCTAAAAAGCGGCAGTTGGTTTCAGTTACACTCTAAGGTTTCGGCAGTTGGAAATTTCGCTCGTTTTTCGCTTTTTACGTCGCCGTCGTAACTCCGATCCCCAATAAAAGTAATAGCTCCAATGCCGGGATCGAGACACACGTTTTGATACCACTTTTGTGGGTGGGCACGCAGCGGTACGAGCCGCATTAACGGTAATGGAAGAAGTTGTTATAATAATAATAATATCCAGGCGTTCTATTGGGTGTAGAACAATAGGTGCCTGCCATGCAATGCATGGAGGCAGTGACTGACCTGCTTCGCAGGTCAGTCACTGCTCTCCTTATGCATTGCTAATGGCATGCCCCAATTACTACCAAAATTATCTATAACTGGTACAAGAAGTCTTGAGTATTCTTCTTTAAAGTCCTTTTTTCCATCTCTAGTGGCCTGTATTTGACCTCGGTCAGAAAGGAAAGCGGGTGGTGAGAGAGAGGGAAGACATGCGGCAAAGGTCAACGGGCCAGGACTCGAACCTGTGACAGCAGGACTAGGGCCTGGGTCGCGCCCTTCACCCCATGCCATTGCGCCCATGACAAAGGTCTTCCATGTATGTTGGTGCTAAACCTTTCAATGATTTATAAACAAACAAAAGTATTTTAAAGTCTATTATCTGAGCTGCAGGAAGCCATTGTAAGGACTTTAGAACTAGGCTGATCTGCTATTTTTTCTTAGCTTTAGTGAGAATGCGTGCAGCACCGTTCAGATCAGCTGCAGCTGTCTGACTTTTGTAGGCAGAACTGAGAAGGCACTGTTGCAGTAGTTACTTCAAGTCCTAAAAAAACAAAATCCTGGAAATGTTCTTCAGGTGACAAAAGGCCAACTTTGCGCCATAAAGAGAGGTGAGGAAAATGAGTGGCAAACAAAAAGCCTGTTAGGAGGGATGAGGAGAATGAGAGGGATTGTCAGAATATACTTGTGCTGGAAAAGAGTGTGATGGTATATAAACTAGCCAAAATGATTGATGTCTTTGCTTCTTTGCAGAAGTGAGGGTAAGAGCAACTAAACAAGACTGAGCTCCATGTAGAGGACAGGGAGTTGTCTCTGCACATTAAAACTATTTCAGACAGAAGTCATTTCAATGGAGACTAATGAGCGTAACAAACTGCTTTTATCAGTAAATCTCTTTAAACTATTGCGCTGGTGACCATGGTGGTAGTGAGAAGAGTTGCTGAATTAGGAACTTAAACAATACCATGAATGCTTTTTTGACAAATCCTTCACAGGGAGTTTTTTTTCATACAGACTCTCAAACTACCTGCAGTCTGCATAATCTTGCTGGTCATGTTTATTGTTCTTGATGGATTTTCATGCTGCTGTGTGCGTCGTACAAGTAACTCTGCAGGCAATTTTACCTCCTCAGCATTCTCCACAGACTCGGCACACACAAAAGCTCCCTCATATCTGTGACAGATGGGGCTCTTTGTGGTAAATTACAAGCAATTTTCTATCATTTAGTGTCAGGTTTCTATCAAGACCAACAAGAATGACTTTTGGTGTGTTTTCTGCAGAACTTTAAACTCATTGATTCATAGCTGTCAGGACAAGATACCTGACTACCCTACCTGTATTTATTTTTTGTTGACTTTTGCATGGTAGTGTATGTTGGTTGAATGTTGGTTGTGATCTTTTTTGTTTCTTCTTGAGCCATTCATACAGCTTGATTGAGTTATTGACAGAGACTGATTATGCTGGCATCTTTGTAACACTCATTTTTACCATTTTAGCTTTTAGGGTGGCCACAGGCACATGCTCAAACACCCACAATTTCCCTCATTGTGTCCCATACATAATTAAACATCCGGCCTCATACAGCTCATCCTTTCTAAAGTGTAAGTTGATTGCTGGACATTACATATTTAAAACCATTTGTGGAGAGAGATTATTGTGTGTTCTGACAAAATTTCTGTGAACTGTGTCTGTTCTTGTGTGTTCTCGTGTTCACAAAGCCTGTTGTCAGATTTACTCACTTGTGCGACTTCTTGCCCTCCATACCCCCAGGGCCTGAACCGCAGTCATGAGCTTGGATGATGAAGGTGTACTCCTTTTGCAACTCGCAGTCCACCAGGCCGCGTGCCCTCAGCTGACCCTCGCCAGACGTTCCGTTCAGCACCACTGCCTCAAACGGAGCCTCCAGCCCGTGGATGTTGAACGCACAGATCTCCCCTAGAGAGCAGAGAGAGAGACAGAGAAGGAGAAAGAGAATGAAAGAGAGAGAGAACAGATAAACGGATGAGTTGAGAGTTTATCACAGTCTGTCAGCTTGAGAGGGGTTGAGGAAGTTTAAGAAACTCATGCAGCCACTTCTTAGTTCAAGCCCAAGCTTTTAAAGCCACGGGTTATTGGATCTGTGGTGATGAAGACTCTGGAAAACTAATTACTGACTGACCTACTGTTCAGATTAATTTATTGATATGACGGTTAGTTGCTGTCCAGAGTGATGAACAACATTCTGGACACTTGGTGCCACTTTGGTGCCTCCGTTTCTTTTCTGAACCCATTTATCCTTGCAGGGTTGTTTATCGATCATAAGGCAACACAGAGATGCAAAACAGAAAACAATCATGCACTCATACCTAAAAACCAACCTGTTAGGCATCTGTTAACCAATCTGTGAGGTTGGTTTTTGGAAAAAATAAATAAATAAATAAATAAAATAACTAAACAAAAAAACACCTCAAACAGTTGGGTTTTTTTTAGAATATGGGAGGAGGTTGGAGTACCTGGAGACAACCCACCAATGTGCTGGGAGAACATGCAAACTCCTGTGTCTGAACCGGGACTGGAACACAGGAACGTCTTGCAGGAATTCAAGAGTGCTACCAAATGCGGTGGAGCTGTTGTACAGTGAAAAATCAAACTTACACTCATACACTCCTGATGAGAGTATCTATCCATGTACCTATCTATGTATCTATATCTCAATAGAGCTGAGCTCATCATTGGTTTAACAAAGTTACTGACCTGTAATCTCTGATATTCTACTGCTGTTGGCTTAGCTGATAAACGAACAATGAGCACAATAGAGTGGACTCAAAGGAGATTCAAAGTTCCCCTTGAGAAGATTTAAAGGACGGAAATCTCTTTAAATTCAATTTGAGGAGCTGAGAAGAGAAAAACAAAGGGGAAAAACAAAAGTGGATCTGACATTTATTAGCAGAGACATAATATAAAGAAGTGGCATATTTTGCGAGGCTCAGGCGAGAGTTTAATTATTATTTTTTTTGTTTGCTAAGAAAATTGACATCGCCCTTGTGATTCTGCTCACAGCATTTCAGGAAATCACTTAACACGCCAAGCTCACACTCTGACCTGTGACAGCTAATTGCACTGATTTTACTTGAACTAACAGCGAGGACTAAATTGGATTCCCAAGAAGCTTTGTGCGTGCCTTGCTCCTGGCAAGTTCTGATAAGAGGAACTTTATTTCCAATCCTTTCATCCTGTTCCTGTCATAATCCCCACCACCTCAGCCCCAACCTCCCACTTCCTCTCCCCTGCTGTCAGGACAAGGCCCCTGAAACGATAATTTGCCTGCAGAGGAGCTCTAAGCAGGGGGTAGTAAAACTGGAGCAGAAAGGTAGAGAACTGGCACATCCTGCCCCCTCCCTTACGCACTTCTATCCTGGCGATACTACTTGAACAATGTTGTATCAGAACTAAATGGGCCCCGGCGCTATGGAAAAACATGGCTCAGCGCTGTGAGCATATTCATAAAATGGCAATGAGCAAACAGTGTGCGATGGCGAGTGACAGAAGATGCAGCGGTCTCTCTGTGCTGCTTCTTTTAATAGCGCGCCGCCGCACAAAACAGGCGAACACAAAATCCATCACCACTGGAGCGAGAAATAAATCCAATATACCCAGGCCAGTGCAGAAGCTTCCCATCAGGATGAATATGCCTAGGATATGCTGATGACGCACACCTACTGTTGAGGCTCGGTGGCCCAACGTGTTCCCCGTGATTTAATTGTACCTGATGGGGGAACTGATGAGGACTCGGGGTGGGAGGGGCGTCAAGGTGACCGAATGGAGGGGGTCCCTTCTTTTTTTCCAGACTCAAATGGCTCTGGGTTCTTGCATACCTGACACAATTTTTCCTCCTTTATGTCTGTCTTTCACTTTCCTCCAGACGTGACAAGTGATCCGCCACCTGCGTTGAGGAAGAGAGGGCTGGTGGCTGCGGGAGAGACGATGGTGGACGCGCTAGCCCCAGTGGAGGTGAGGGAACAGATGTTAGGCGACTGGCACTTGGCAGAGAAGCCATAAACATGGTGGCTAAATATGTTTCTGTGCCACATCAGACTGCTAAAGAGGTAGACCTTTGGTCAAAAGCAACTCATGATCAAAAACTAATAAGGAGGCTGCTTCTTTATAAGTTACAGTCTGGTAGTCTAGGTCTTACATGTGATAAAGAGGTTGGCCAAAAAGAAGCATGTTTCTTACAGTTCTTATTTTAGCTAAAAGGACATCATAAATTGGTTGTAAAAATATTTACATCTATTATATAGCATACAACAGTCTGCGCATAATTTATGAAATAATAAACCCAAACTAAAAGCTTGGGTTTATTATTATTGTACACTCCACAATTAAATCACCAAAATAAGAGCCTTCAGCAGCAATACCTTACCTGTGTGATCATGAGCTTTATCTATCAAACAGATGGCTTCACGTTTGGCCCCTCAATGCTTTGATACGCAAACGGTTTCCATAGCTTCTCTTAAGGCTGATAGAAACATGGGCTAAAATGCTGTATTTAAGCATTGATTAATTTCACTGAAGATAATATCAGGCATAGATGCTTAAGTAGGCTTGAAGATGTGCTATCACAGTGTTTTAGAGGAATAAGGCTTTTTTCAAACAAGCCATTCTTATTCAGTCCTTTTTTTTTGATTGCCTTGTAATGAACGTGAATCTTTAATATCTGAGATTTAATATTTGAGAAGTAATGGGCAGTAATACAGTAAACATTGCATGGTCTTTCTGTTTTGGTCTTATGGTAACACACATATGCTCCAGAGAAACAACCTCTTTGCAAAATGCTTTATTTTATAGCAATGGTGAGAGTATCAACTAATACAAACAGCTAAACAAATGCATTTATTAGCAGTAACTTTATTTATTCACTACAAGGAAACAATAAGTTCTTCCCAAAAGGCCTTTCCGTTTTTGTCCTGGTTTTGTTTATAAACTACATAAGTATGTACACTTGTACATATTCTTGAATTTAGGTCTGAGCAATTCTGGCAGACAACAGATTAATTTCACTGTCTTAATATGTAAAATTCTCAGACCTAACCATGACATTTATGCCTTGTTGGCATGACTTTATAGTAAAGATTTGAATCGAACTTACTTGAATGAAACAAATAAAACTTTTTGCAAAAGTTTTATTCGTCTCTTCCCTCTCTCCACATTCTGTTTGCTGTGGTTGCAAAGTCTCACCCTGGATGAGTGTCTTTTATTCATTTAATCAGGTCCAAATGAACGGCTGTCTATAAGGCGGAGGGAAGGTTGATAGTACCTGAGCTGCCGTCCTGTTTGGAAATAGAAGTCATGCAGCACTAAAAACCTCTAGGGAACCTGGCACTTGTCCACAGAAGACTATCTTTGAGGACACAGAACTCATTATCAGTGAATTCAGTGAAGGCAGAGCTGTTTTGCTGGCAGAGGTGGCCGGTGTTTGCTAAGCTGGAGGAGTGTGACAGAATATTGTGGGCCATTCACGTTGCCTTGGGCTCCACGTTATTATCAAAGCTGACACAACCGTGTTGATGAGCTTCCTGTGTCTGAATGGCTATGCGCATGCACATATGCATGGTGGGAAAAAAAAAAAAAATCCAGGGTTTTCACACATAAGCGTGGAGATATTTGCAGCAGATGTTAAGTGAGCAAGAGGTAGAGTAGAGATATCAGTCGAGCAAGAGTGATAGAGCCGAAAAGAGGAGGAAGAGACAGATGAAAAGAAGATCCAAGAAAGACGGGGAGCGGGCCACTGCCTAGGGCCAGCTCCGATCTCAGCACTGGAGAGTGACCAAAGCACAGGCGTGAACACACACTCAGATTAACTGAAACGTAGCCAGCTTGGAAGCTCTAATCAGAGCCAATGTGCCTTTCATCCTCCTACTGTTGGAGCCCACATGGCAGACAGACAAAAAGTAAATCAGATTACTGGATATCATACTGTCAGTGAGCAGATTCTACCCCAAACGCCCATCTGTAGGAACTGAAATGTGTTCACACACATGTTCTCTCAGCATTGTAAAGTAAATCAACCCTGTTTCCACAAGAGTAACGCTCGACTATGAGACTCACGCATTTGTCGTGATTTCTGCCGCTTTTCCAATTCGGGTTTTGGCATCAAATTATCTCTTGTGTTAGTCACCCCCATAACCTGCTAATTCTCCCTCTCATTTTGCTCCTGAAAACACAATTACCCATCCACAAGCACTTCAGGATACATGGATTCCCTCCCCCATAAACCCCCACATAACCCTCTCAGCTGTGGCACAGAGATAGAAAGTCTGCCTCATAACTCTGCGGAGGGCTGAAATTGAAAATGCTGTAATTATGCTCTTCATGAAATTAGCCAGGCGAGGAAAAAACACAATTGAGAAGCTGTCCATTTTGAAGATAAGGATTAATACTAATCAAGCTTGTGTGTTCGGAGTCAAGCAAATGAATCCTCAAATAGTTTTTGTGTAAAGTCCGAGTGTGTGACCATGTAGAGTGATGGGATTTAATTAAAGACACACTTTTTGGAGAGGGATTTAGAAGCGGGGGAGTCATAAGGGTGGAGGTATGTTTATGACTGTTGCAAAGGAATCCTGCAGATGATTTACTCGACCTCTCGGTTGCCTCTTCTCTGTTAATTACATAAACGTCTCCTCTCACCGAGTTAATGACATCCCACTGTCCTTTAACAAAGTGACCCCCCCTGCCCCTGCCCTGTGTGTGTACTGCCCCAACTGTGTGACAAACTGGTGTCAGAAAGAAGGATTTAACCACCATCAAGGCAGCTGTAGGTTGGCGAAAGCATAAACCCTGGAAATAGCTACTGCTGTTGTTACGCGGCTAATGGGTTGAGTATTTCAAACTGGTGGAAGGGAGGAAAGATAAAAAATAGAATCTAAAGAAACCCGTAGCTTTGTGTAAATGTTCATATGCCTGCAATCACCTGATCTGGACTAAAGAGAATTTTGCAAACATTTTACATTATTGAGAGTGTAATTTAAAAAATGGCTTTGGAGATGTACTTGTGGGTTGCCAAGATCTTTTCACAGAAAAGTTTCATGTTTTTTTTTCCCTTTTCATCAAGATGGAGACTGGAGACCGGACTGCTATTCTTCTACTCTTTTACTTAAAGCAATTCTTAGCATAACTTCAAAGGGGGAAAAGTTGGCACAGTATTAAAAACATAAGTGGGCAGAAAAAAGCTTTGATATTCGCATTTACTTATATATATATATATATACACACACTGCAACAAAAATACTAAATGCTGTGACAACAGACTAATAATTTTGAATAATGTCAGGTGTAGAAAAGGCAGAGTTTTTATAGGGCCAGCTGGTAACGTACTTACAAGACAAAACAAAGTTACAGCGTATCCTTTTCATCTTTGCCAAGTCTTACCATATAAAAACACTGCATGAGGCGATCTGAAGTCCACCGAGACAGAACAGATGACTGGACTTCAGTCGTGGTAGTTAGTTGTGGTCAGAAGTCAGATGTGGGTTGTTAGCAACAATTATATCTGTTGCTGCCAAAACTATAAATGAAAAATTAGTCAATAAAGATCACAGTTTTTATATATTCATTTTCTTTGTATGTATGCACCTAAGCATAAATAAATAAATAAATAAATAAATAAATAAACATCTGCCAAATTTAGTATTCCAGTAGCTTTTAATTGCTTATTGCTCAAAGCATTACATCTTATTACCATTCTGCTCTTTAAAGAGAAACACAAGTATAACAAGCTGATATTAGGTTTTAATTGGTCTCACTATCTGCTGGTGTATCCAGCCTGCAGACAGTGGCTTAAAATACATTAGGAAAAAAAAAAAAGCCTAGCAGTGCTGTGACAAGGGATGCCTGGGCAATAGCCACCCCGCTGGCACCCCCAGCTAGACAATATATACATAATACTTTTTTAATAATGACTTTAAATAAGGAGACTACATGTTAGCGTAAGTTGCAACATTTGTTTTTATTTATTTGTGTTTTTATTTTTGGAGCTGTGCTTATGTAAAAATTATGATTCTAATTTGTTGCTTATTCTTTGCCCTTTCCTTTATTCATGCCAATAACACAGTAATATTCTCAAACCTTTACTGTGGGTTTTGGTTTTAGTATACTACCCTAAGGTTATCAGTAGCCTCCATCTGGACATTGCTTTAAAAACATTTTAAATAGACTCGGCTGCATATTTAATTATTAGTAGATTAATAGGGGGAAATCAGCATCCACTTAATTTCCACACAATTACTTTAGATTTTTTTCTATGGCCTGAAATATATTAAGCAACATACGGGGAGAGGAGCAGTAATGCAGTCCAGTCACTCCAGAACTTTATGACAGCACATTAAAAGGACTTTAAAAAGCAGGAATGATGATTTTCACATTGTTACTTTTCTACAACCTATGCATGCCTTTTTACACACAGCTTATAGTGATTTATTAATGCAGCTAAGAGATTAAAAGTAAGCTTGTGACTTCATCAAAAAGTGTAGGAGTGGTGAATATCATGTCACCCTTATTCTAAAACAACTTCTTTGTAGATCTGATTAAAAAGATAGATGAAATTATCTCAACTAGTTAAACTAAGCTTCACATTTCTTGGTGAATACAATAGTAAATCTTGGCTCCCTAAGAGAACAATTCTATTTTTCTCTTAGTAGCTGGAAAAAACTGTAAGATCTGCCAGCAGCGTGTGACACCAGTCACACACGCACGCACGCACGCACGCACGCACGCACGCACGCACGCACGCACGCACGCACGCACGCACGCACGTACTCTAACATATCAATAAAGTTAATCACAGATCTCACCAGGCGACTTGTCAATAATGTGGACTTGGAGCAGGGCCAAAAGAACTACTGAGCAAGAGTCAAGCTGTCAATAACCAACTGGCATCCAGTGCAGCGGCAGATGAAACCTTACAATAAACACCAGCATCTCAATTTAATCTGCTGTCTGTGAGATGGTTACATCCACTGAAACACAATTCACTCAATGCGTTTTTTCTCCGCCAAGATTAATGAAGTCAGACGGCGGTGACATGAAAACGAACTGAAGTTCTCAATAAATTCAGGCTTAGAGCAATTATAAGCCAACACATTCCCACCCATCAATATCGTATGTGGCTATGCTGGATATAAAATTTTATTCTGAATCCATTTTATATTAACGGGGTTTGAAGAAAGACATCATGTAAAGATGAGAAAACCAAACAAAAGTGGAAGCCCGAAGGGGAACCAAATAAACCCGAGAAGCATTAAGGCAATCACATTAAACACAGTGTGAAATCAATACTTTCTATTTTCCAATGCTGTTCATGGAAATGGCCTCGGGAGTGAACATGTGTGCTCGTCAGAGAAAGGCCAGTTAGAGTTCAATATGCTCAAACAGCCGCATCAGAGTTTATGACCTCTATTTAAGCTCCCTGAGGATGTTCTGTACAGCTGAGCAGCATGATGAAATAAAGACCATCACCTCCCTAAATAGTCCCTTTGATCAAAGGCAGGCTTTATTAGATTGTTTCCTAACAAAACAAAAACTTGGTTTTCTAATCAGTTCCAAGGTTTCACTTTCATTTGCTGTGCCACATATCAGTGTTTCAAGAGGCTTAAACGGCACAAATCTGTATCAGAGGAATTATAGTCGGAGAGAGAGAGACATTTTAAAGCTAAACCTGAATCCTTTCTGTGCAGCTAAACAAAAGCAAAATGTGGGGCATTAAAACAGGATTAAAGGGCAGGGTGCAGCAGATAAAATATAAAATATGCACAAACCCTACACATACATGCTTGACTTAATATTCCCTCTTAATTGATCCCTAATTCAAAGTCACTAAAAGAGTAGAGGCAAAGATCTGGGATTCCATAAAATGATGTGATTCCTGGAAAAATCAAACATGGTTACAAATGTAGAGCAACAATGCATAAAATGTGACATTACCATGGTTACTGTAGCAAAAAAAGTGTTTCTAACACACATACATTTCTAATTAAGCTATGTTCTGACACCTTATACAAGACTGACGACAGTCAGGGGTCATGTGAAATGTTCATGGTGGAAACTGGTGTAAAACCAGCCTAGTTTCACACATATGGAAATATGAAGGACACGGAGGCTCAGTGTAGTTTGTCTCACAATCTGAAAGTGGCAGGTTTGATTCCAGGTCCTGTCACATGTCAATGTGCAATTTGACACAAAGTTGAGTTGCCTACCAATATACATATGAATGTGTGGGCGTTTCAGAATGTGATTGGATGATTATGTCTCTATGGTGAAATGTATTGAGTTGCTTGGAAGATTACAAAAGCTCCTCACAAATTCAGGTCCATTTATCACATATTGGGCTAATAAATAAGACAGAAAACCTTCTGGAAACTTTTTTTTTAATGGTGGCATGGAAAGAAAATCTAAAAGTCCCTATGGTTCTAATTCACAGCAGGGGAATAAACCTCAGTCAGAGGATGGTCACAGAAGCATTAGTATATCTGACAATAAAATTATTAATTTTAATATGACTTCTGACATATTGTTCTTTTTCCCCCCAGCAGGCATAGAAACTATCATAACTATCATAATCATTTAATCATTCCTTGTGGCAAAATGACTCTTAAATCTGCAGCGTAACCGGACACTGGCCAAATACAGAGTGTTGCTCTGACACTGTGATACTGATCATCGCAGTGCATGTTGATGCCTCTGGCTGTAAGGTTCAGCTGTCTACCAACATCAGCTCTGAATACTACTGACTCTGCTCCCACCGGATATGACTCCATTCAGCTTTTGTTATAATGCCCATGGCTCAAACTAAACCAAAGGCTATTGGCACGGTATAGAGGCTTTATTCATGCATTCAAGGCATTAATCAAACACATAAAAACTGAAAAAAAAAAAAAAAAGAACAAGTAACCCCAAAGACATTAGGTTATCACAAAACTTTTGTATATATTACATAGAATTGCTTGGAGACAAAAATGGTAATGTCATGGAAACAGAAGCGTTATACTTGCAGTGAACACACAAAAAGACTTTTTGGATTCTGTATTCTGGTCATGTTTATGATTCATTGATAGTGGGAAGGAAAAGCCCCTGTAAAAAAGCTAGCTTGAAATGGCCCGCAGTTGCCCCTGTGTACAGATTGCCCTTAGTTACATCATCCAGCTAACTCCTAAGAGACAGCAACCAATCCTTTTTAGGTGAGTCTGCTGAAATGAACTTGTTCGCCCCTTAGCAGCCATGGAGAGTATGACTGATGGACTCTATGCACAGCAGCTTCTGCAGTTTATGAAATACAGAGTCTTCTAGCAAAATCACAATAGCAACTATCTTTACACGTGAAGTCCCAGAGTCATGACTTCGAGAACTAAGCAAGTTTGATGTAGATGTCTATAATGAAGAACCACATCAAAATCAGCCTCAAATCAGAACCTCAAGTATCACCTACAGCACCTTTGAATAGAAGTGTACTGAAGAAAATCCAGTCAATCAGCAAGTCAGTCTGTTGTCAAAGTGCACACAAACAGTAAAACCTTTGAGAGCCTCGTTCTAACAATTTGAAGCATGTTGGTTACCTTTTAGAGAAAGCAAGGGAATGACTGGTCTGGTTTTTGTCAATGCCTATACTTGGTGTGGTAATTCAAAATGTGAGCTTCATGCACATATAGAAGAGGTTGTCAGGTGTAAAGCATTCACCTTTATGTTTGTAACTCATAATATTGTCTTGACTGACTCCACAAGGTAAAGTCACACGCTGACAAAAACTGGAAAATCCTTCACGAGACAGTCATACCTCCTGAGAAACACTGAGGCATAAAAACAACTTGTGCTGCCAGATCATGCTACACTTTACCTGTAACATGTTTTAAATGTTTTCATAGGGACCGATAACATCCTACCATGTGACATTACTTGCAAATTCATTGGGTGTTTGAATTTGATCAACTTTTTTCAAAAGGCTTTTTTCAAACTGATACTGTAAGAAGAAGTAAAAGCATATTATATATTTTGGGCAACAAGCTTTGAGGAAAAGTACAATGGGATTTCACTTTGGAAAGAAACATCTCAACATCTCAATACACAAAGGCGTATTCTATCATAACCACTGGATGTCAGGAACAAGCTCAGCCAATGAATGCAGTCACTGGCCAGCTATCTTTGTAACCAAAACATTTCCACTCCATCATAAGTTCAAGGTGACAGTGGAAATGCCGTAAAGACAATTAGCTAAGATCAGACATTTCAGTCTGGGAAGGAAAAAGTTAAATCCTGGATTGATTTATTTGTCCGTTTGGTAACATGTGTAGTGTCTAGTGGTTCTTGCTAGGAGTGCTAAAGGCATGACGTTGGCTAATGGTGTTGGTTGCAGTTGTATCACAGTGCTGTGTCACTGCTTCAAATTACTTCTCTCTCTGCATGCACTGGTTTTGAAAATTATTTTATCAATGTGATGATAGGAGAATTTTTGTCAGAGATAACACATCCGACAACCCTTCCAATCTGAAAGGACATTAGGAAGACGGAACAAATGTTTAAGACATCCAAATATAAGGTGCAAGGTTAATGTACACTTAAGAAGTGTGCATAGGAATTAGCAGTTCTGTGTCACTACAAAACCAAAAGCTTGTCATCATCTGCAACAAACATACATCTCTTCCTTGGACATAAGAATGACAGATCAAGATTATGGAAACATTTTTCTTTGGGTTGTAGCCAATAAGTAAATGATAAATGTGCAAGTTATTCTATCAATGATTCTGCAAACATGAAAAGACTACAGCTTGCCTATTTCAGCAAGTATGAGATTCTTAGAAAATAAAAAAGAAGCAGTCATAATAACTGGTTTCTATCAAATTCACAGTAAAATTGCTTAAAGGCAAGATTTTGAATTAATTCCCTTTGGGCACTGTTTGTATCAGGGCACAATGCAAAAAAAAAAAAAACATAACTTTGTAACCTGGGTGTGCCACCACCAGTGTACCACCATCTCTCAATAATGCAGCTCAAATTGGGCCAGGGACCAGGCAGCACAAAGGCAAACTCTCTGCCAAGAACGACTGTGAGTGGTGTGTTTCAGTGTGTGAACACAAAAACTAGGAGATTTAAAGGACATCACAAAATCCCCAGCAGTCTTCATCTCTTGATGTCTGTGTGAGTTTTATGTGTATGTTTGTCTTGGTAAAGTTCTTAGTCCCATATTTGCTGAAAGGAACTGCAGTGTTCTGTACATTTTCTGTTTGTTTTCTCCCTGTGTGTTCTGCTGTCACTGCTTTCCACACCTGCTGCCCAACATTTTCAGTAGAACTACTCCGTTCTTCCCTTTATTTATGTCCTCCATTTAAACTCTGTTATTTCTGTCAATCATCCACATTTGTTTTTCATAACACATCTACAGTCATTGGGGGTTTCATTGTGATAATGGTCCAAAAATATTTAGCCAGATCAGTGTTCTCAAATCACTGTCTCAGTACCCGCAGCCAAATGTGGATTAAAAAAAAAAGCGCCTATGGAAGGAACTAACGAAATAAGAACATAAAAAGATAAGCCATTACACAGAACCACCATGAGCAGACCCTTCTATCTTGAGTCCTTGAGAGCTAGCTGCCGTCTTCCAAATTTTAAATGCTTCCATTTGCCAACACACCTAAAACAATTTGCTGACATGGCTCCTCAGCGTGTCAAGTTCTGCAAATGCCTGCTAATGAACTTCTTTCTTCACTTGAGATGGAAGAGAAATTCACCTAAAAGTTGTAAGGCAGTGGCTCCCAAGGACTGGACTTAAAGACTTCTGTATATTTTGTCATTGTTAAATTTTGTTAGAGAAGATGTGACATTGTTCTGTTGACAAAAAGGGGGCTCTAGTATTGACACCAGTATTCATCAGATTTTTGCCTAAGTGTTTTTTATTGATAAATCAGCAAGCATCTATTCCACAGCGCCACTTTTCATGATTCTGCTCTACTTGACACATTTGATTACCAGCACAACACAATGAAAGCATGACGACGTGCTTCCTTTGTGCTCAAAATAAGTGTTAAAGTGATACATATGTCTGGTTTTATCAGCTCAGTCAGACTTGATTACATAATCTGTTATTTTTTAAAATCAACAGAAAAGTTTGAGGATTTCTCATTGATTTGCCACGAAAAGAAATTAATATTTCAAATACATCAGGGTTATTTTTTTTAAATGTTCACTTCCTGCACATGTACACTTTCTGTACAAAGTATTACAGTACAATGTAACAATTTTATTTTCTGGACACTAATGTAATTCAGGTCCACAGTTGCCTATGAAGGAAACCACTTTCATCCGTTGAGCCCCTAGTGGACCATTAAATCTGCCCACTGTGTGGGTTCTTTCAGGCACTTTTATTCCCACAATGCAACATTATCTACAATCAGATCAGCATGTCTCCAAATTACTGAAATTATACAGGCCCAAAGATAAAGATGACCTGATGGGCCAAATAACAGATCATTCACTAACAGATTACTTTTACTATAAAAGCTACATAAATGTTCTCTTAAAATGACTGTCATAAAAACTTCAGCAACTACCTGTGATCAAGTAGGTGGGACGGGGGCCACATATAGGTCTACTGTAAGAGGGTTATTATGAGGAAAGAATGGCTAAGCTATTATAGATGACAACAAAGTGACCTCACTGTGCCATTATCAGACTTTCTTTTTTTTCTATGCGCAGTGGGGGAAAGGAGCTCATTGAACCTCTTAACACCGTTTGCATACTGAATAGCAAACAGACATTAAATAAGACAAAATATGGGAAATAATTCAGCAGTAAAAATGAATCTTCATGTTAAAACATATGAAGTTATGCTTTCTTCCTTTGTTCCAAGAAAAATAATCTTATATTCTGTCAAAAGCAGTTTTACATAATCGGATAAAGCATTAACTAAAATGTACTTTTCTATACTAAGCACTGCAATGTAATATTTTGTAGCAAATGTGACAGCTTGTGTGTTTTGCTCTTTTATGATGAGTTGAAATGTATTACCCTCATGCTTTGAGGTATTTTACATCCTTCCCACGAGCAGCTGCTTCTTTCAGGGTTTACCCACAGATTTCCAGAGATGTTCAACTTAACCTTTACTTTGGTAGTGATTTACAGTGGATTTGGCAGTTAGGAGGAGACAATCCTCCTTATTCATCTTCATTTGTTTTTATTAAAAGAGGTTTTCTGTTTGCATTCAGAATTAGTTCCCCAAACCTTTTTTTTTTCTTATTTAGAATTTTCTGTAGTAATGCTTTCCTTTGAAACAAAGGTCATGAACACAGCGCCCGAGGGAAACAGTTGCCCTCTGGGAACACGAGTCAGTTGCAAGGCGTGTTTTATAAGAAGCACTTGAAATGGAGTGCTAGGAAATAACATTTAATTGTTTTGCTTTTATTTTAATGCAATAAGCTTAAAATTCACTAAGATTTGAAAATTGCAATATTAAATTTAATAAGAATTTTAAAAAATAAAAAAGTTTTATGAGTAATAGTTCAACAGGTAAAAATGGTTAAAAAACAAAAAACAAAAAAAACTTTAATAATAGCTAAGATAAATTCTAAACATCCAGCCTTTCAATTTTTAGAAATAAGAGACAGTAGAGAGTAATATTATGTGTTTTCTTACAGAAAGGAAGTGGGAAATAGGAAACATCAACATGTTCACAGCCTTCGGACAGCATAGTCCTAAGTGCTAGCATGATAGCATAGCATACATAGTCCAAAGGACAGCATAGTTTACTGGGATTGACTGGTTGCCAAGCAAGCTGTGCTTGTTAATATTCATAACAAATATTGTCTGACAGCACTTAGAGAAAGAAAAACCCTTTATTCCAAGTAAATAATATATGAATGTTTAACTTTTAAAATTAAATTGTTTTAAATTAATATCCACATTGTGCAGTTGGAAACACTGTTGCACTGCAACAAGAAGACCCTGGGTTTGAATCCCAGTCTGGGGTCATGTTCTCCCTTTGCATGTATGGATGGGTTCTCTTCTGGTATTCTGGTTCCCTCTGACAGGTCAGAAACATGACTACTGTTCGGTTAACTGGTTTCTCAAAAGGTGTGAGTATGCACCTACATGGTTGTTTGTCCTTTCTGTTTCTGTGTTGTACTGCAAAGGACTGGTGACCTGTCCAGGGTGACCTGTCCACCTCTTGTCCAATGACTGCTGGAGACAGGCACCAGCCCCCATCACGGCCATGCAAGGATAAGCTTGTAAGTCACATGTCTCCATCAAACCTCATTGTGTTTACCAGACTGGTGTTTGATGGTATCTACCATCAGAACCACTCACTTCACAGATCCCCAGGTTTTGACATTTCAACTTGCAGACAACAGGCATGTTGTGAAAAGGGACCCATTCATGTCATGATCATTAATGGAACCCAATCAAATGCCAAGCAAAACAGGATATTGAGGGTGTTGCTGAGGATTGGTCAGCTGAATAGGGAGATCTGTCACTGAACACAGAAATAGGGTTCTTCAGATGGGCACATCATCTCCTACAAGCTCATGCAATCTAAAAGGCCCTTTAGATTGGATAAACCTCTCTTCCTCCTTGAGGATAAAGAGTGGATACTTGACCCTGCACAACAGCTGTTAAAGCAACTGACTTGTGAGCCGCATAGCTAAGGCAAGAGGTGGGATGTTAGATGCTGTAAACACATTTAAAGCTTTCATACACTACAGCATTGAATGTAAGGCTACCCAAAAGAAATTGACAGACAAATAAAGAATTTACAAAAAGCTTAGGCATTGTGTAATATTGTATATAATTTTTTTATTTTTTTTTATCAATGTTTCATATCTGGTCATTTATAGAAACAAGCACGTGATCCTGACAAGTTGTTGTTGTAATTCTGATTCTGTTATGTTGGTGAAGACATGGGCTGATTTGAAACAACAGACTTCATTTCCAAAAAAATGTCGCAGAAGCAGGAATAGTTTGCAAAAAAAAAAAAAGAACAAGAGCAACTTTGAAGAAAATGTGCTTTTTTAGCGCCATTTCAGATTTGTATTCTTCCCACAGATGTGTTTGCTTCAATGCCAGTTTCTTAATTAAAAGAGAGCTCATGTTGTGGTCTGGATATATATGTAAGTTCCATGACTAATGGGATCAACCAAACTAAATTAAGAACCTGAGTTAGCTCACCTGAAGTCTAATCAATCAAACAGATTGAAGGTGTGGTTTCTGCTTCCTTGTCTTGTACAACAAAAACACAATTTGCAGCCACATTTACATTTCACTGAAGGCAGCTGCTAATATGAACTAGCCTTGAATGACAATTGATCTAGGACAACTTGCGACTGAGATTTGCCGCCTCGTGAAAAGTTAGAAATTGTGGAATCATTAAAGAATATAAACATGATCTGCCCACAGCGGACGGAGAAGACAAACCCTATACAAATGCAAAGCATCTAATACTGCAGCAATTCTTTTTTGATTTGGGTGCGTGCACACCGTAGAATATTAAGTGAGGTTTAGGAGAGTCCAGATTAACAGCTGAAGGCCTAAAAGATTAGAGTTGATTAAATTTATCTGCACATGCGCCTCCCTGGACATGAACGTCCGCCCATTTCAAGGACACCGCCAGGGTTCCCCTCTAAATGTGCAGTGGTGGATGCCGCATTACTGTACAAAGAGGATAAAAAAAAAGTGTTTTTCTAAAACCCAGAATATCTAATGTGGCAAGGGGAAAGGGAATAGTTACTGAGCTGAGCTCATTTGAAAAGATTTTGCCGCATTTCTCCTAGCAACGCTCTGTTAGACGACACTAATTCAACCTTCTGCTTTATAGTGAGAAAAAAAAATGTGATCAATATAGAAACCTTTCTTTTTTTAATGACATACACTACTGACTGAGTTAACCAATTCATTTTTTGGGTAGATTGATTTAAAGTGTTTTTTCTTAGCCATAATTCTCCTATTTAAGACGCACCCATAAATTCTTAACCGGGGCTAAGCCAGGTGATCAAGAAGGGGCATGCCATTATTCTTTCATCTTTAAGGAGAGCCGTGCAGTACAGTAATTTAGTGCACATGATGAAGCATTGTCCTGCATAAAAATCAATGCCTTTTTAAAGGATGTAGATTATTTTTCTGTGGCACTAATTGAAAATATTTTTTTCCAATACCTGGCAGTAGGTTTGGAGGTTGATTTTGACAGCTTTTTCAAACTCGTCTTCAATAATTGATGAGTTACCAGTACCCTTCTTTCACCTGGCCTGTTTCAACATTGAAGTGGAGCTCTGTGCTTGTTAACGATCAAGCCTTTCTATCTAGTGCACTAAGAGTCACTAATCTCGTCAAGCGCGGGTTCCTGGTAAGTTAGATTTTCCTGAAATCATAGTTAATTTGTGGCGTTTATTTTTATTTTTTTCCAATGTGCTTTTCATGTTTTTGTTGACTATTTGTAAACTGTCAGTTCTCTGATCACCCCAGTATTTTGGAAATGTCCAAAACACCGTTACCGTCTGAAAACATTTTTTTCTTTTTATCCTTTTTTTTCCCTTTCACAATTTTTGAGCTTTTATATGCGGTTCTGCTCGTTTGTGCCAGATGACTTTTATTAAACATGACCTCTGATCAAAGCATAACTTTAAGAGACCTCATGCTGGCTATATCAGCAGTTGTCAAGGTGAGTATAAAATATCCCCTTTGCAGCTATAAACTGATGCATGGTCAGGATAAAGTGTTGGCAGTAAATGACAAAATTACATACAGTATCTAAATTAGTTGGGTATGACGCTACCAGAAATGCAAATGCATGAAATGACAGAAGGGCGAAAAGATCTGCAGTCATCCGTCCACAAACAGCACTAATTAGTATACTAAAGCAAGCCCCGATCTTTCACTCAACTTATCTGTATCATATAAATATTAAAATTTGAAAAATCAATATTACTGTGCTGACGATCCAGGACGGTTCCGTCTTTCATCTTGGCTGTAGCTGATTACTTTTTACTGGAAAAAACCCCCCCCCAACAACAACAACAAAAAAACAATATTCATCACGCCTGTCTGAATCTCCAACAGCTCCTTTCACCTGGTGAGCATCTGCCAGCCAGCTAATTAGCTTCAGCACTTGTACAACTCTTCCATTATCTCTACTGCAGCTTACCAGTTCGCCACATTAGCTGCAGAATAGAAGTTGTCAGCTCCTGTACAAACAGCCCCAGCTAAATCTCAGCCTCAGGACCGCTGAAGAGCCACTCAATGTAAGAACAAACGTATGAGGTAATGTCAGACAAAGCATTAGTCAGTGGAGTAAAGAAAAGTGCTAATTGGCCACTTACAGCAACAAAACCTCTATTACCAAACCAGGTGATATTAACTATTTAGCAAATAACATAGTAAACAAACAAATCTATTATTCTAAAGTGCTTTTCACCACTTTGTGCCTGAATTATTTAAGCATTTATAAAACTTTTAAGAAGTTGACTTTACTTTTACCACATTTACGTTTTTTTTGTTTTTTTTTTAATCGTTTACCTGCAGGGAATATAGATTTTTATGCCATTACACTCCTTTTCACAATGAGGCACTTGAGGCACTTAAAGAAACGTCTGTGATGTACTTTATCTCAAAATACCAAAGAACTACAGTGTTGCAAAAAAAAATAAAATAAATCTTTTACTTAAAAAAAATCATCTTTGTATCTTAGTGGTGACAAATGAAACTGAACCTGAGCTGTGTGTTCTTTGATATGGTGATGAACACAATCTAATCTATGAACTATGTTCTTTGAAACAATCCTATAAAATGTTCCATCAGTTTTTGCAGGGGTTATGAACAACAGCCTAAAATCTGCAAATACTTAAAACTCCTCCTCCTGCCTATTTTAATATTTCTGCACTAACAGAGACACCAGAAACATCTCAGCACTACCACAGGCCTGACTTGTAATCTCCCAAGATCTTGTTGAGGAGAATGTGGTACTGAAACCTTTGGGTCTTATTTCTAAAAAGTATGATTGACAAAGAATAACCAACTTGAGCATTCCCAGAAAGAAAACTGTACCAAGAGTAAAACACGGTGGTGGCAGCATCATGTTTTGAGGTTACCGTTCTTCACTTGGAGCTGCAAGGTTTGACCAGCTGGATGGAGTTGTGAGCAAGTTCCAATTACCAATTAGTTTTGACACGGACAATGAAGAGGAATTTTATTTTTCAGCGTCACAGTGAGTCCAATTCAACAAGACAAAACTAAAACTGCTATTTCAACTAACCTGGGTTGAAAACTAAATCCAAGAAAAAAATCTGAACACTAAAGGCCACAGACAACAGATGTCCCCTCAGTCATATTGTAATGTGCAAACTGGAAGAGGAATTTCATGTGATTTATTTGTTTACATCTGGTGTGGATGTAGAAACCAAAGGTATCTTTTATATACTGAAATAGTCAAGCACTGCCTTCAGCATTAGGTGTGATTTAGCACATTATTTCCAAAAGCCACAAAAAAAAAAAATAAAAAAAATAAATATATATATATATATATATATATATATATATATATATATATATATATATATATATATATATATATATATATATATATATATATATATATATCTTCAAATTCTGGGACTTTTAAGGTCCAAGATAACTTAAAGGTTCACACCAGTAACAGGTTTGCAATTAAAAATGTATAGCTTTTTGAAAGTAATTAAGCTTAAAAGTATTTTTTTATTATAGGTTTAAATGTAGCAAGAACTGAATGTTAAACACAGTATGGTTTTTGAAACGTGCGTCCTGACATATTAATTAAATAGAAAGCAGATTTGCAAATGTTTCACTTTTAGATCGTATAATTCAGTCCCAAGTAATTTAAAGAGTGCAAGTGTAACTTAGGACGTCAGATCAAAGGTAAATGTCACAGGGAGTATTAGAAGCCAAAAAGGCAATAATGTGTGGGAGTGCCTGAAGATATATTTCCCCTGGTTTATTCAGAATTGTGAGCTCAAAACAACAACAACAACAACAACAAAAAAAACCCAGAACAGTCTGTGATATGAAAGTTGTGATTTTCTTCCTTCTTACGGCTGACTGAGATGAGAATAAGCTAATAAAAATCCAGAAAA
Source organism: Poecilia mexicana (assembly GCF_051168715.1). Taxonomy (NCBI): domain Eukaryota; kingdom Metazoa; phylum Chordata; class Actinopteri; order Cyprinodontiformes; family Poeciliidae; genus Poecilia; species Poecilia mexicana. The sequence continues at coordinate 13,161,762 of NW_028263382.1, read as the reverse complement.
TCTCATAACGGAAACACAAAGCAAGTGTCAGCATGTGTAAAAGAAGGAATTCAGAAAAATATTTTAAGCATCTCTGTAATTTGTCCTAGACCTCAGGATGTGATTGCTTCATATGAACATCTAAATTATCTTTAGCATAACAGATGTCAAAGTGGAGAGGATTCAGTAATTCCATAAAAGAGCTTAATTAATATTAATAGGTAAAGTCCAAACATTGATTCACTGGAATGAGTCATGAGGCACTTTAAAGTATTTATGACAACAACAGCCCATGTGTCAAGAGGGGATTAATTATGGATTATTCCCTGCCTACAGCAGATGATAGACAGTGGATAAAGCCTTAGCCTCTTGCTTGATAGTTGATCTTTTGATGCCTTATCAATATTATAAAAGATAATGGGAAATGCCTGTTGCATTTCAATGCTCCCCCAGAGTGGACATGATGCACTTTCACCATCTTTTGTGTGGGAGTGGAGGTTCAAGTTGTGAATAAATCCAAAGGTTGGTCTTCACAATGAGGGCATAAAAATGATTCATTTTCATTAATTTGCCACACCAGGTAACTCTGAAACAGTCAAAAGATTCAGGACCCGGCGCTCTTCATACGCATCAGCAGCGTCTTTGTGGGTTAAGTCCAGCTTCTACACTTCAAAGCCTGTCTGTGAAAACCTCCGGGTGTCTCTGTGCCATGTGTGGGTCTGAGCCGGCTGAGCAAACTGTCACTGCTCGGGGATTCTTGCCGATGCGTAAGTCCGCCGTCACGCTGATGAGAGCAGCTCAAAGACGTCAGCGTTGCGGCAAATGTCAGCTTGTCAGCCAGGAGTGACACAAAGATATCCCCGCATGGAACGTGGCAGACTTTTGCCTCGACGCGTCACACACACAACCACACACACACACACACGCACACGACAATGCCAAACATGTTGATACAGGGAAAATCCAAAACCCCACAGGAGCACATGAAGGGATGGGAGTGGATGTTTATATAAACATGCTACACCAACTACGAAGAACTCTGACTATACAGAGCCTTGTAAAAACTTTGTCATAGCCCTAGAACTACACATCTTGTCACATTGCAGCTGCAAATTTCAATGTATTTTATTGGGAATGCATTTAATTAGTACCTTTTGATAGGTTAACTGAAGCATTTGAGTTAACTGGAGGAACACCATCTGTAAAAGCATCTGTGAGCCTGCAAACCTGACTCAACTCCACCAGTTCAATCAGGAGGAATATTGTGAAAAGCTTGTGGAAGGAGACCCAAACGAGGTTTGGTCCAAATCATAAAGTTCAGGGGCTCTTGGCAGTCATAGTAAACACTTTTCTTTCTCTTTACTGAAACATTTAAACAAGAAGCTCCTTTTTAACCTCTCTGCAAACTACTGCTTTAGCTAAAGCAATAGTAAAAATCTAAAACAGCTGAAGTCTGGTTAAGGTAAATCAGATCTAATGTAATTAATGGATCTTGAGGATCCAAGAAGGCAAATGCTGAAGTAAATTCTAAAAGCCTACTGTCGTTTTTTTTTCTTTCTGGTTTAGTCTAGTATTCAAGTTTTTGAGGGCAAAGGTTTTCTGCAGAAGATACATTTGAACAGAATGTTCAGATTTCTACCACCAGATTTTTGCAATTTATTCATCACCTACATCCCCCCCCCAATCAGATGTGTTGCAGTTTATGATAATGAAAAGGATATATGTTACCAAAGAAAAACTACTGAGATGAGTTGTCTTGATTTCACTTTTACAACACAAAAACCTGGCACTTTAAGCAGGATCTGAACACTTTTTCTATCTGTTGCGTGTCTGCATCACGACATCTGCATTTCCCACACAAACACATTCCTATTCAAACCAAAGTCTCTGCTTTTGCCACACATCTACACAACGCTCCCAAAGGACTCTTTAGGAAACTCTGTGTCGACTCCCTGGATGGAACATGATAACAGCCGTGTCTCTTAGCGCGAAAAGAGGGTTAGATGAATGAGAAGAAGCAGGGAACAGATTCTTTCATAAGTCATTGAAAAGACAGTTATTGCTTTCTGTGCTGCGTAAGAGGGAATTTAGATTTAGGAAGTGTGATGCTGGCATATCCTTTCCAAGAGGGTGGCACAAAAAGGAAATAAATACGTTAAGTACATTTCGCAACTTTTTATTGAGTTTCCGTTGCAAAATATTCAGCTTTTCAGTTTGTGATGATACATTTCTCTTTTATTTGTACGGGAATAATTACCTCTCATTCAGTTCAGAAATGATGGATGCCTGCTTCTTGATTTATGACCTATTCAGTAAATTATTGATTTAATGTCCTGAGGTAACATGGCAGATAGAAATCAGTCATGCTCCCGTCAAATTTAAGCTGATCCTTGAAGACAGGGCACTTCATCAAAATGCATCTCATTTGTTTAAGTAATTTTTCTCATCCTCTCAAATTATAATTGTTGGGGATAAGAAGCATTTTAACCAACCAGCATTGTACTATGCAGTTGAAACCATAAGTTTACATACACCAAATAAAAACAACTTTTTTTCCTTCACTGTCTGAAGTCAAATTAGACCACACTTATCTTGGAAATGTCAGATATTATATCAGACATTTATTTGTCTTATTAATTTACTGATGTTAGAAGATTACATAGAGAATGCTTACTGTCGTTTTAAGCAGTGAGAACAGCCCAGATGATGATGTCATGGCTTTCTGGTTTGACATGAGTGGAAAGACAAAAGAAATCAGCAAAGATATCAGGAAGAAAACTGTGGAGCTGCACAAGTCTGAGTCATCCTTTGGAAAATGATTTCCAGATGCCGTTTTCATCTGCTTAAACAATCACACTCAACTATAGGCATGATGGGGATGTCCAATCATCATGCCGCTCAGGAAGGAGACAAGTTCTGTGTCACAGAGATGAACATGTTTTGAATCGAAATTTGCAAATGTAGCTCAGAAAAAATGTCAGTGACGTTACGAAGATGCCAATCGAAGCTTTTTGGAGACACGTCCTGTAGTCTGAGAAAACCGCAGCGGAACTGTTTGGCCATAATGACACCTGTTACATTTGGAGGAAAAAGGGGGAAGAACAAAAAAAAAAAATGGGTGTAATACTGAAGTAACATCTAAAGTCATCAACCAAGAAATTAAAGCTCGAGTACAAACTGGTCTCCCAAATTCCCGCTTGTTTTCAAACTAAAACAAGTGGTGTTTTGTCTGACTTAACTTGAGACAGTGAGAAAACATATCTTATTATTGGGTGTATGTAAGGTTCTGGTTTCAACTATATATTATTAAATGGGATTGTGATGTCCTGAAAATAATATTTAAAAATCTTTATGGTAGGGTTTAGATTAATTTAAAGCTGATTTGTAAGATATTTTACATCCACAAATGATCCCAATTGAAACACTTGTAGCAAAGGCTGACTGACAGTATCAAAAAACCAAGAGGTCTGGTGATTAAAAAAAAAGGGTGAAAGTGAAGGAGAGGAGCAGAATCCCAATAACCGAGGGAAGATGAGGCTGAAATAAACTGGGAGAATGATGGAGTGGGGGGCAGATAACACAAACAAATCAGAAAGAGAGAGAGAGATGCGAGTGGACTACAGTGAAATCCAAGCCTCTCTTAATGCACTCTTATTAGATTAGAGTAGAGTGAGAAACATGGCGCCACAGGCTGACCTTCTTTAACACCATTTCATTCCCCTGGATAAGACTAAATGATTCGATTGGAGCTGGAGCGCCCTGAGAGAGGAAAGCTGGCCGGCTCTAAGAGCCACCGTTCTGACACTATACCATCACCACACAAACACACCTAAAAGTCCAATATCAAACATTCCTGTTTATTACCTGTTGCTTTTATTACCATACCATATTTCAGAATGGGAAATATAAATATGCCTTATTCTGTGGAGGTCTCAGAGGTTTATAGAAGAAAATTAAAGAATAAACTGCATTATGAAGACCGAGGGACACAGCAGTCTGGTTAGGAAGAAAGCTCTGGAGAAGTTCAAAGCAGGATTACATTATAAAACAACATCCCAGGATTTGAAGATATCACAAAGTTCTGTTCCATTCATCCTCTAAAAAGAGAGTATGGCACAATGGCATGCTTCATAAGACATGGCCATAATCAGAAACTGTCAGGTTGGTTAAAGAAAGCTTTAATCAGAGAATCGGAGAAGAGAATTGGCAAAAAAAAATAAATAAATAAATCCGTCTAGAATACCTTGAAACAAAGTTGATTCTACAAAGCATTGTCTGAGGGAGATAAATACAATTACATGCTACTATTTTCCAATTGCATTGGTTAAAACATAAAAATAAAAACCAGGCTTTCTTTATCCATTCTCATCACATTATTCTCTAAACCTGTGACATGCATTCCAAATAACACATGTTGATATTTATCGTTGCAAATTCATAACATGTAAGTATTCATGCAGTATGAAAACTTTTGCAACGCTTTGTATATACCCATATATCAAGTTCTGCTGAACTGTTAATCCTGCGAGGCCATAGTTTTACATTTGTGTACACACTGCTGGAAACCAGTGGGATTGGGTATTTCTGCTTTATGGTTGACACTATACACATTTCAGTACAATTTGATACATTAGCTCTACATGAACAGGACACAGCTGTTTGACACGATTCATCTCTCAGCCATCATTCAGTCCGATTCAACAGGAAACACTTACATTATCCAGCAGAATATCAGCCAGAAAAAAAAAATGCTTGGCTTCAAATTAGAGTAAGAAACTGTCTTTAGCAAACAGGATTTGCTTTAGAATTTCTCTACAATAGGATGCTATGCTTCTTCGGCAATGTTTTTTTCATTTACATAATCAAAGTAAATCCAGCTAATCTGGGCTGACATGATAATGAATCAAGTAGCACAGTAAAGGAGGAGAACTTGGACTTCGTTCCCAAAATCATCTTTTATCAAACTTCTAGATTTCTAGAAAGATTTTAAAAGGTTTTATGCAAGAAATTAATCTAATTAAAAGTGTTTAACACACTTGCTTCAGACAACTGTACAACAAATCAATTGTTTTCATGTCTCTGACAATGACACATTCACAATGACAAAACTCAAGGTTCTGATCAAGTACTGATGCATATTGATGCAGTTTTTTGTAATACATGGCTGAAGGTGATGACCACCAAATACTCTGACCAGGCAGGAGACAATAAAAAACATAAAAATAATGTGTTTTTTCTTCTTTTGAATAAATAGTTGACCAACCAGGATATCACTGCCATCTACTGGCATGGATGTGGAACTCTAGTCTCAGACTTTGACATTTATGACGCAGATTAGCCAAACATATGACTGACGTGTTTGTCAGATCGGCATATTTTCTGTGAAAGCTGAAATCTAAGCATGAGTTTCCTGAAAGTTTTATGGATGCTGTTGTAGGCTTTGGAAGTAGATTTTTACTGCTTAACAGAGGCGGGAAGTGAAGGCTATGCGGCTGGAATATAAAACTAGTTCATAGTCAACAACACAGTTTATTTGTCTTTTCTATGTTGCTACGCTGTCTGACAGATCCTGTAAAGGATGTCGTCTCCGCCTTGCATTTCAAACATCTCCTCTGTCACAGTGCGTCGTGTAGAACAGCAAAGATTAACCAACAGAGTTTTTAAAGGTTTTTTTTTAGAAATAGTAAAGGTCTACCTCTACAATCAGACAAGCTCACATGAACGGGAGCTCAAGTGTTTGCTCCAGACACAACTCTTCAGAAACTGATCTGCATGATCCCCCAAAGGTAAGTCCAACAGCCAATCAATGGATCTTCAATTAGAGTTGTTCTAATTAGAAACTATTGTTCTGAGCAGCAGCACAGACAGTTCATTCATCAATATGAAATTAAACAGCAGCCACTTAGCATAGGATCATTCATTTGAAATAGAATAAATTCATTTGCATAGTTTGCTTCAATCAAGCCTCCAGGCAGAGCAAAGAGTTCTTGAGATGGGCTCTAATGCGTCATATGTGGATAGTGGACACCGATGGAAAAAGACGGAAAGCACAAACTGTGAAATTAGTACCGAGTTCTTCCACAGGAAAAGTCACTTGTCACAAATTAGAGTGAGCAAATGAAAGAAAGGCTGCAAAATCAAGTTCATATATTAACTACTTGGGCAATTTTCAACAGCTAATAAAACAACCTGCTCGGAGATTTTCAATTCCACTTCCTGTCTTGTATGGCTTCGGCAGCAGGGGAGGCATCTAAAATTACAACAAGAGACGTCAAAGCTGCAAATGGTTCAACACATCGCTGGGAAAACATGAGAGAACTGTCGGATATTTAGTTTGTGTTTCTGTCTGAAACTTTGACATTTGCTCTCTTTTACTTCTGTCTTTCTTACAAACACACGTTATTGCAACTACTGTAGCATTGTCAAAGTGAACAGAACATTTGTGTACACAAATTCCTAGTCAATTTACCTCTTGAATGGGGTATGTTTATCAATAATTTAGGATGGGAGTTGCTGTTTCAGAGCATTCATCTTGAAAAATCAAAAATCAACTCAGTTTCACTGATTGTATCTTATTCTTAACTCTGAGATCTATCACAGGCTGTTTAAAAAAATCTATTTACGTGATTTAGAATCAGTTACATTTTAAATGAGCAAAATTGATTTATTGGACCTAAGTAGTCTTCTGTTAACATTCAAACACACGTGTGTGTTCATACAGGAAATGGCCAACAAAGGCAACACACAGCAAGTTGTCCCAGTTGGTTCCAGATCTTAAATCCAAGATGTGGAACTATCTTGGATTTAAAACCAAATAAATCCAAAGTGGTTTGCAAGACCTGATAAGCAGAGGTTACTTATTGTAGCAATATTACAAATCCCAGAAACCATTTGACAAGGTATTACGTCATACTAACATCTTTATCTGACATTAAAGGAGACGTACTATAAACTATGTTGAGGTGATATTTTGTTAAATGTCATAAAAATAAAATGTGCAGATGGACATTTTGTGTGCAGCTTTAGCTGGATCCTCGCTTTAAGTGGCCCAGCCTTGTCTGCTAAAGATGACTACTAAACTGCAAAACCATTGAATCTTCAATTTTGTTCTAGTTTTTAGCGCAAATGTCTTAGTCCACCTGAACTAGACAAAGATAACTTACAAATAAATTTTACAGCAGGATAAAGGAGCTTGTTTTAAGTAAACAATTCCTTATTATACAGTAGATGACAATGTACTAGTTCGACTGGAAGATTATTTCACTTAGAACGAAATATGTTTCCAGCTAAGTGGCACTGCTTTTAAGTCTTGGAAACTGAGTTTTTAAGAGGTACACAAGAAACAAGAAAGGGGTAAAAGGTTTGTTTACAAATGCACTCATATTCTGTTAAATGTTATTGGCATGATAACCACTGTATTGTTCTGCAAAAGAACAAAAATGCTGCATTCAAAGACAAAGTGTTTACCCTTCCATGCAGCGTGACTGTGCTAAAGCACCACCTTGACTATTTTTTTTAATTCTTTTTTTTCACTCAGGTTTTCGATTAACATTTACTGAGTTGTGGCTTTGTGAAAAGCTACAGTCATTACTCAGCTGCAGCATTTCATTTGTGGTTTATTGCTCCCAAAATTGGTGTAACTGAAAGGCAAATATAGGAATGAGAAGTGCTTACACTAAACAGACTATGTTGAGGAAAAAACTGGCTTATGCGGACCACTACAGAGAACAAACTCACTTCTTGTAATGTTCAAATAAAAAGGAAAAAAAAAACAACCTTTCATTCAATCATAGGCTGTTTAAATGATCTGTCAGTCTACTGGACAGTTAAAACCTAAATCCAAAATAAATTGGTATGAAAAATAGTGAAATTTGTGATTGATGATTTCTTTATTGCAACAGTGAAGCTTGTTTATCTCCCTTTAAATACTTCTGAATCTGTAAAAAAATAAAAAATAAAAGGAAAAGTATTTGTGAGTCAATGACTAGAGTTGAGTTTATAGGCTACACTCTTGAGAAAATGTGCAGATTCCTTGCAGCAAGTAGTAGTAAATCAAGCCAATATCAATGTACTTACAATGCACCCCAGCCTATGTATGGTTCAGTGTTTGCGACTCCATCTATTTGTGGATTTTTTTTATAGAGTTTATGGAAAATATAAAAAAAAAATGCAGACTGGAAAGCTGAAATACATAGGCACAATGCTACTTGATATCCTCCTGGCATAGCCATGTACCAATGGAACAAACCATGAAATCCAGATCTAAGTTTATCAGTAGCAGAAGACAAAAGAGCAGAGGAACATAAAAAGCCTGCAGCTTCTATCTTTTTAGACTGGTCCAACATGCGATTATAGATGAATTACAGTTATTTAGAGTAAAGATTATATCGGTAGCGGTTTTGTCAACAGGCGTGCCTAAATAAAACCTGGATATTTATTACAGTACTTTTTCGGAAGCGGCTTTACGGGTCACCTGTCAGAAGAAATGTTTTATGATTTGATAACAAACAAAAATCTAAACATGTAGTCTTTATTGTTGTTGGGGTTTTTTTTTTGGAAATGAAAGACATTCACAGGAAATAGGACAGAATAAAGTAAATGTAGAATGCAAATACTTAGGAATGGCAGAATTAATATGGCAATTTTTAATTTTTACGGAACATTCATAGAGCTGTTCTAAAAAAAAAAAAAAAAAAGCAAAGGTACCAAAGAAATAAGTTTTCAGATTATAGGCGAAGAGTGCTTATTCATCTTTGTTGTTTAGATTGCTTCAACACAGAGTCAACTTTAAGAACTGTAGGCAGCAACCATCATGCCTCATCTTTATTAACAACAGCCCTCAAAATCAATGCTACTTACCTGTAAAAAGAGCAGCAATTCAAGAAAATTGTTACAGCAGTTGAACATTTGTTTAGTACGAGGGAATACCAACAGACTTAGAAGTTGGATGCATACTAGTGAAATGTTATCGTTTTGCAACATCACTTCACTCCCAATCTCTAGTTGAATGTCCTCTAAGTCAGTCTGAACAGAGCAACTCAAGCTTCACCAACCAGAAACTCTGGATCTCACACATAGCCACCCAGCCTAGCATGGTATTGATCAGACACACAGATACAGTCATACTCCTCATTAAACAGAGCAATTACCTCTGTTGCCCATGCTGAGTTTGAAGGCAATTATCTGATCTTATCAAATGTGTGATAAAGAGTTGCCTCATCCCTTTTTCTTTGTGTATTTCACTCCAATGATAGGACATCTCAACTTGGAAGCATAGCTGCTACAACCACATGCCCAGTGCAAGTCGTAAACAAAATCAGAGCTCACAAAATTTGAAAGCACAAGTCCACCCACGTTCAAAATTAACCGAGGCCTAATCAACCCCCTTGTAAATCTGTGAAGCCTCCAAGATCTTGGAGGAGTAATGAGTTATTTCAAACTTTGACAGTGACCGTTTCTAGAAGCCCAATTATGTGAACTTTAAAGCACACCAGCACCCTTGTAATGTTCTGCCTGTTACCATTAGATCTCTGTTAGGGGCTGTGAGTACTAATTAAACATATTAATGCATGCTGCAAACCTCACTGCCAAAAATGTGTTTTTTAAAGTACTTTTTTTTTTTACAAGAAAACAAGGAGCAATTGAAAAAAAAGAAATTGAGAAAAAAAGAGATAAAAACCACTTATGTCTGAATGATTTTTTTAATTGCAAAAATATATTAGTAGAAGTCATGGAGAAATTACCCAAAGCTTTAAATAGCAGTTTCAGAGATGTTCCAAACGGTACAATTTGTTCTTGAAATCTGAGCTGTTTTTGAGTGTGGTGGAAACTCACAGCTGATTTACTTACTGGAGTTTATTGGTTATTCAAATGTTTTTGCTATTGGTTTCGTCCAGTAGGATAAAAGTTTGACAGGAGCACATGGCCAGTCGAGAAACATAGTCCCTCCAAGGTGCATTTAGGGATGGTTTAACTCCTCTACACTTCTGGGATCACAGACAACTGGATAACAAAAGCTCACAAGACAGAAGGTCACGGCTCTGTTAAAAAATGGAACAAAAGCTGACAATTTTTGAAGATAGATTTTCAGAAATAACTCAAAATGCCCCAGGAGAGACACGTTGCTGGTTTTATGGTGGACAGTCACAATTGTGTCAGTCAAAAATGTTAATGTACGTTGTAAAAGCACCTGCCGCAGCCCACATTGTTTTCAGTATACTTCACATAGTGGTTTAGATGCATATGAAATCAATAAGGAGAGTTATATTACCTCAAAATTTACTTTTTGACAAAAGCACATTTTACTGTATTTAGACAATCACAGAAAACAATCAGCAAACATATAAAGTCAACATCAAACTAATTAGTAATAAAAGTTTTTCTTTAAAGACTGAAGACTAACCAGAAGACAATCTTCCCTCAACCATTAGTGTTGTGCTGTGCTAATAGTGAAGCACCTTCATACAGCCTGGGTGTGGGGTTTATTCACATCTCTGGGTTTAGAAGTATCTTTCAGCAACTTAGATACAGTTTGAGGTGATTTGACGAATGTGCACAAGGGAAAACCTTCAAAACAAAACAATCTCATCTTACATTGCAGGATTGATTGGTGGGTTACTTTGAGTCTAATAGTTTCCAAGGTAACTCCAGACATCCTGGTTCTCATGCAAGTCTGCTTGAATGTTTGAAGGTCACACAAACCCAACAGCTCTTACTGGGCTTGGCCTTTACACAGAGAGATTTCATCAGACACTGTGAATCATTCCCCAAAATTAAACTCTGCACCTGTTCATCCATCCATCCATTTTCTTTACAGCCTCGTCCCTTAGTGGGGTCGGGAGGGTTGCTGGTGCCTATCTCCAGCTAATGTTCCAGGTGAAGGGCGAGGTCACCCTGGACAGGTCGCCAGTCTGTCGCAGGGCAACACAGAGACAGACAGGACAAACAACCATGCACACACACACTCAGGGGCAATTTGGAGAGGCCAATTAACCTGACAGTCATGTTTTTGGACTGTGGGAGGAAACCGGAGTACCCGGAGAAAACCCACGCATGCACAGGGAGAACATGCAAACTCCATGCAGAAAGACCGGGGCCGGGAATTGAACCCAGAATCTTCTTGCTGCAAGACAACAGTTCTACAAACTGCGTCACTGTGCAGCCTGCACCTGTTCAATGTCCATCTATTACAATTTTGCATTAAGAAACATTTATTAAGGCATTGTCTTGACTTCAGTACATGCCTATTTTAACTTCTAAAACTTTACGGCTGCACCATAGTGTTTCTTTTGGTGATAATCAGATCTAAAAAAAAAAAAAAGAAAACAACGCAAAAGCAGAATGAATATTTTAATATTGGTCATTGTAAGCATGTTTTGATATATCTGCTGTGAAGTTGCAAATATGGGAATTGGGGCACAGGTACTGACATTTCCACATAAAGATGAGAAAATCATCTTTCTGCGGTCAACGAGAATAAAATCACAATAAGACCTTGAAAATGGAAATCTTGTCCTTGCATTCAAACTCTCTTGTAAGCGCACTTGTTTTTCTCATCTTAGTTATTTCTGTGACAACGGGCTTTGTTCCATCACAGACAAAGATCACATAATCTCTCTGTTGCTTTACAGAAATGTGTAATCTGCTCTTCAGACTACAGATTAAATGAAGAAAAACATAACCCATGAGTGGGTATACATCACTCTTTTGGATAACCCAAAGTTAGCTCCTACTAAATGAGACTCAGTGCCATATCTCTTCACCCAGAGCCTACTTCCAAGCAAAAGCAAAGATTTTGTAATTGACAGCAAAGTAACATATTAAATCATCCACAGAGCTGAACTTCTTTGACTCCACTTGTACGTGAAGAATCTCTCCTTCACCGTCCCCAGGTGGTGCCGTGGGGATGCTTTTTATCGGTAAGTAGATACAATCTGATGAGAATTGATGGAGACGTGGACAGCGCAAAACACAAAACAAATCCAGTAGAGGCTGGAAAAGACTTGAGATTCAACTTCAAGGCAAAAATTAAATTCAATGTCAATGTCTTGGTTAAAGCCCAAACCATTACATTTCAGAATCTGTGGTAGTGCTGTTCACATCGCTGTTCAGAAATGCTTTGCATCAAACCTGACTGAGGACTTTTCACAAAGAAAAAGAGGAGAAACTTGTTAGTCTACAGACGTGCAGAAGCATATCCTAAATATCTGCAGCTGAAATTGCAGCAAAAGATGATTTTGCAAAGTTCTGACTGACTTTCACTTGTCTTGTGTGTCTGCATTGTAGAATCATAACAATATGCACTCAAGTTTGCGGTGATAAGAGGTGAAAAAGTTAAACAAGTCTGAATACTTTCACTATATCAAAGAAAGCCTTACTTTGATTTCAAACGCTTTGAAAAATAATTACTAATTTACCTCGTAATCCTCTTATTGATTTGCTTGCATTTGTTTTGCCTTTGTTGTTTTTCTTATTATGTTTTTCTTTTTCACTTCTTATGTCCAAGATGCCGGATTTAAAGGCTGTCTTTGCTCACGCTGAGGCTCTTCTATAATCATCTCCTCAGATTTTAATTACTTTGGAGCTTCACACAAATTTGTCTGCAGCTAAATGGTGCTTTTCATCCAGGAAATTAGGAAAAATTCTTCACAGTGTTATTAGTGCTTCAACTCGACTCCCCAGGCAAGCCGCTATTCTTCCTTGGTTTATTGTTTTTATCCTCTCCCCAAGTGCACACCCATCCTCACCGGTCCATGACAGACACTGCACGCAGTTGGTGGTTCCCGATTTCAATAAAAACCCCAGCCTTTAAGCATGTCTATCACAATTATCATTAATAAGCGTAAGGAAGCATGAAAACAACTTGGTATTTTCGAAAGCATTAATCTGTTGTTTGAAAAGATGAAATAAACATGTTCTTTGATAGCAAAAAGAAGAATTCTACAGAGAGCATCCAGGAGCTGGATCTCTGACTGTGGTGATCAAGACGGATGACGATGAAAATGTAACTTGCTGTCTAAATACTCCCTGCATATTACCACTTCAGTTCTAATGTTCTTCTTATAAACATTTCAGTGTTAAGCTGTACTCAAAGGTAACACAACCTGTTGCACCGCTTTATGATCGATAACTCAGGACATACTAACACCACTGAATAAAAAGATTTAAACAGCTGGTGATTATATTATTTTTGTTATGACTTCTTCGTTATATGACAAGTGCTTTTTAAGTATGACATTCATACCTATTCTTCCCAAAATAGGGTTAGTGTCAAATCACTGGCAGATATCAAGCAGAGAAAACATCTAAATATACTACAGAAGCTACTAAAATCTGGTTAAAAACCGTCCAACTATTTATTAAAGAAAGATAAATTGTGAAATCCAATCAAAGAAAGTTAAGTACTAAATAGTAACAGGCCAGTAACTTAATAAGTTATGAGCAGAGCAGATAATCTGTTGTACAGAAAGACCTCAGTAGGTCAGCTGTTAAAGGGTTTTTCAAGTGAAATACAAGGCATTTATCAATAAATGACATGGTTGAAAATGTTTCAAAGACAACCATGCATTCCAAGAAGACATCTGTTGATTAGACTAAACTTTAGTCTGTCACCCAAAGCTAATTTACACATTAAATTCTTGTCCACCTGTATTTTCACATAGCACATTCAGCTAACCAATATGGTTAGATGCATACAAAAAGATTTACTTTGCAAATGAATTCAGGGAAAATGCTGAGCTCTTTGAACCGATTAGGTTTGAATTACACGCTCCACTGGTTCCAGATCAATCTAGAAATTTAGTTTTAATTCAAATTTGCTTGTTAAAATTCCTAAGAGCTCAAGTTTGATGAAACCAAACAAAAAACTGCTATTCAGCTCTTGAACCTTCAATGGGATCCATGCCTTAATAAACCACAGTGCAGGAGGGAGGAGGTTTTATCATTACCACTACAGGCACTCTCTCTCTATCCCTTTCTCTCTCTCCTTTCTCTCTCTCTCTCTCTCTCTCTCTCTCGACTTCTCGCTGTCCAGCTGTGTCCAGGCCTGCCAGCTGCTGGCTCAGCTCCAGGCTGTCTGTCACAGGGTCAGCTCAGAAAAACGACCACTCATGGCCTGTAAAACACTGCTGATAGCTAAAACACTCACATCATCCATCATGGAGGTGCAAAGACTGTACTTATCCCAGAGGGTGGGGTTCTACACACACACACACACACACACACACACACACACAGGAAGAGCCAAACACACTTACTTTTGATCCATCGCTTAGCGGAAGGTATCGATCAGTTCTCTGTAATTAACAAGTACTCCCACAGGGAATAAATCAGTACTAATGAATCACTTATTGTGGTGCTTTGGTGGCAGAGCCCCACATGTGTGTGTTTGTGTGTTCAGGGTTATTGGGTCATTAGACTTGAGTGAGTGATAGCCAGGCTCTGGGGTACACTGAAATAAAAATGCCCCGCTGGCCAGTAGAAAAACGCTCCTCTTCACTGGAGGCATCAACAGATGACTAAGAGCCATTTAAAGGGCTGGAATAACACAAGCCACGACGTAAATCCTCCATCATTCACTCAGACATTAAAAGCACAATGTTTTGTGATCATTATAAACATTATTAAATTCTCACACTTGATGCTCGTAGTTTAATTTATGAGGGTTTTGATTATTAAAAAAAAAAACACTGTCCAAACAAAAAATAATGATAATACATACATACATTGCTAAACCTTGAAAAGCTTCTCACTTTAAGCTTTGTATATGTCACAATAGTACTATTTAGTCTCCTGGTAATGTGTTAATATTTAAGTAAGGGCATAGAAAAGAGTAGCTGAAATTTGTAAGGTGTTGAAAGCTTTTACTATTAAAGTTATTTTTTAAATGTCTTCTATTCAAAAATGCTGCTGCCTCCTCAGCTTCTTCTTTTGTCACTTTGTACAAACACAGCTTTAATTTATTTATTTTTATTATTATATGCAGATATTCAAGATATCCGATTGTTTTTTATGATGTTGTTTTGTATGGCTTTGTCTGCCACTGTTAAACTTACATTATCCTACTTATTTCTCTTGTTCTTGAGCTCTTTGCCATTTTCAGTGCACTTTCAATTCTTGATACAGCATTGCCAAATGTTGGGTAACATCTCCAAATCATTGAATCCAGGTGTTCTAACAACTTCTACCGCTACAAGTGCACAAAAGTCAGTACTTAGGGAATTCAACTCCTTCTACACTTATTCATGAATTAATCTGATAAATCTTAGAAGATCAGTAATTTAAAATGTGCTGCACAGTTTGTGTTAAAAATCTATCATTGGGAATCGTTTTCTATAGGGTCTCCAACCCCAGTCCTCGAGAGCTACTGCCCTGCTGGTTTTGGATGCCTCTCTGCTCCAGCACAGTTGGATCAAATGATTAAATCACCTCTACATCATTTGGCAGCAAGTTATTCATTTGATTCAGATGTGTTGGAACAGGGTTGTGTCTACAACCTGAAGGACAATAGCTCTTGAGGACTAGGGTTGGAGATTTTTTCTTAAACACAGACCTCTACTGGACTCAAGAGCAGTGGAGACATTTTCTCTGGAAGCATAAATCATACCTCTGTATCTTGGAATTCGTTGTGTAAACAGAAGAAAGTGCCCACATTTTTACATTTTACACAGTTGTAAACCTCAAAGAAAGCCTTTCTAAAGTAGTAGGAAACTGCAAAGGGTTGGCCAACATCATATTAAATGCTATGGATCTGTCACTCAGTTTCATATGTGTGTAAAAGCAAATGACCCAACTTTGTGCAATAGGGTGCATCAGATCTGTCACATTAGTTAGGTACCTTTATATTCTCATGACACTACTGTGTGTCAAAAATGTCTGCATGTGTGTTGCAGTTCATATGTACTCCATATCTGTGCCTCTTCTGTGGCATTAAAAAAAAACTGCCAGTCAAAAAACACTGCGCTGAAAACAATTTACAGGCCTCAGTGTACAGAATGCCTGAAACTGAAACCCTGCTAATAGCTATACTGCCTCTTTCTAGCACTCATACAGTGGAATATGAGACATTTGAAAATTGCTTTTCATTATGATTTAAAAATAATTGCATGGGGCAAATGTTTATTATGTTTATTGCTAAAGATCAATGATGGTGGGTCATGACAGCAAGAGAAAACATCCCAAAGGAAAATGCCAGTGCACAAGTTACTAAACAGCTTACAGTTTTCTTTACAGTTAATAAAATCACCAAAAAAAAAAAATCACCACATCTGTTAAAGGCATAGTTTGAACGAATAACTTTCAGAAAAATATGCTAGAATATTTCAACCTGTTGGCTCTGAAAACAGATTTAATATTCTACAAGGCATTTCAAATTCCAAGGTTCAGTAAATCATAACTAATCCAGTGAACTTAACATTGAAGTATACAGTACATTGGAGTGATTTATTTTTTTGAAAAAGAACAATTTAATGCTGCATATTATATCTTTGATAAGCTAACTGTGCTGCAAGCTATCAAGTGTCACTTTAAAAACTCCAAAAAGCCCAGGCACATGTTGTTTACACGTGTTGCTGCGCTCCTGTTTGGTTGGTTAAATGAATTGAAGGCTCAAACCTCCACAAAATGCTGTGTGGGTGCTGGAGCACATAGTGAACAACCTGCATGTCTCAGTTCATTTTCTGACTCCTGTGCGGTGGTCCCAACTCCTAATTCTGCCTGTCAGTAAAACCCTACAAGCTTTCAAAGACCCTACAAAAAAGGGCAGCAAAGAAAGTAAGTCAAATAGATTGTTTCATTATACCCACTCCAGTCTTATTTTAGTCCGTAGGCTAGCATTCAATTACCCTTTTAATTTAATCAGCTATGCTTTTATTAGCTAACTCATATTTCTTTCTTTCGACACAGGGCTCTAACCTCATGTCTTTCTGTAGGTCTTAAACCGACTAGGAATTTGACCAAAAAGAGAATTTGGGGCTTTTATTATCTTGTCAATGAGCTTCAAAGTTTCTGTAAAATACTGAGGCTGTGATATTGTGTACCACAAATTAATGTGTGATTTCCAATGCAGCATAAATTTTAGATGCTGCAAAGATATAACACACTTTTGATTGCAATGAATGTTTTATTGTTCTGCATCCTAATCCTCCGGAGCAAAACATGGAAGATGGAAAAAGATGGCTTATTTTGCATATAGCGTTTAAATATGGTTTTGAAAAGATGTCTCAATCTATAAGTGGGGGTCTTATAATTTTCAAAACATTTAAAGGACTAACTCCAGTCATTAACACCCCAAGAACCACCAAGTCAATCGTAAACTGGAAAAGTTAGAACACCAGTGTCAGTCCACAATAAAGCAAATCTAACAAACATTTAACAAATTTAAAAACTGTAAATTACTAAAGGAGACTTTACCAAATAATAATAATAGGTGTTTGTTTAATTTTGAGCTTCTATGTACAATTTAGACACCAGACTGCGATCCAAACTCACATTTAAATCACATTTGTCTATTTCTTGTTTTGAAAAGTCATTGAAGATGTTTGTTTTTTCATCAGTTCCCCACAAAATAGAACTGCTTTAAATGACTTTAAATGTCTTCTGTCACATTTTTAAACATACATTGAAATGCCCATTAAAAAAGGTGTAATAACTTGCTTTAAAATGATCTAAACATAAAACACAAATTGCTCCAGCTGTTTGGACTGGTGCTTGACAGGCTGCTAGACGTTGTTTTTGGCTGTTGACAGCATGTAAATGAGGCAAAATGAAGTAGTTTTCATAGATGCAACACATCCATCACAGAAATTTCCAAAAACTTTTTTCTAACAAGCATATTAAACTCAAGCATGTGGTGTGAAAGTGATGACTGAAAGTTTTATTTCAAGGTTGTCCTCCTCTATAGCACTGCAGAATAAAAGGTGTGGTTTATGATGCTTTTCTGACTATTAAGCCTCAGACATTCGGTTAAAAGCAGCAGAATATTTCAGCTTAACGTGTGGAAATCCAGTGGAAAGAAGTTCCACTGGATTTCTAGTGACAAAAAATATATATATATATATATTTGAGTGTGTCTTTGTTGTCTTTTCTCGAGTTTCATCCAATATTCATAAACTAATCCATCACAACAAGTCATGATGTGATGCTACATTCAGCCCCAAAAGCAAAATGAAACACAACACTGAGTTAAAGATGAGATGAGAGTTTGGAAATTTGGGGGGAAACTGAGGGTCCTTCAGATCTTTCACAAATCACAGACTGACTTAAAGATTCTGTAATCAGTGTTGAATAAGCCAATCTGGGTTTGACAAGTCAATAAATGGTCATCTTCTAAGATGGCTCTAAGTGTCCCAAAAATAATAATAATATATATTTTTTTAAAAATCTACTTTTAATGTTGATTAAGAGTAGCATCAAGGTTTGGTTCATCTCAATCAGGGTTTTGAAAAAAAACCTCTATTCAGTGTAGGGTTATCCAGCTCAAGTTTGATCAATCAAGATATCTTAGATTTTGATCTGGGGAAAATCAAATACAATTCAAATTCCTTACAAACAGTGGAGTAATGTTATGATCGATTTACAATTGAAATATATAGATTCTTATTCTGAATTTGATTCTAGTTAAAATACAACTGTCCAGCTGGTAAAAAGTTATCCATCATCTATTGCGGAGGTCTTCTATTCCAGGCCTCAAGAACTGATGTCCTGCAACTTACCCCAACAAACCTGAATCAAATGTCGGAATTACCACTTCAGCATGCAGTCAAGTTGGCCAAAGTCCTGCTAACGACTTCGCTATTTTGTTCAGGTGTGTTGAAGCAGGGACACATCTGAAATTTGCAGAGTACCAGGCCTCAAAGTCTACAGTTGAAGACCCCTAATCTGAAGGATGCTCTTGACAGCAGTGAAAAGGAGCAACTCTATTTTAATAAGAAGACATCTCAAAGAAAAGTCCATATGAACAACCATCTGCTGCAACCCACAAGGAATTTGTGTCGACAGGCAGCTTTGCAGCAGACAGATTTTAGAGTCATTCCCACAGTGCATACATGTAATTTGTCACTTGTTTGTCACTGTTTTCTTTTTGTTCCAGGTACCCAAATTGTGTCCTAACATCTTGAGATCTGTTTCACCTCATTAATAGGTTTTTAGAAATAAAAGAAGGGGGTCAAGAACTGCAGTTCTTTTCATGGCCTAGAGCAGGGGTCCCCAAACTTTTTCCTGCGAGGGCCACATAACTGTTCCCTTTTCTGGTCAGGGGCCGGTCTCAGTTTTTCGAGAAAGAAACCTTAGAAAACTTTTGTTGACGGGGGCGCGTTTGTAGATAGATTTTTACCCAGAATGCAAAATCCACATATATATGAAAAAAAACACTGAATGCTCTCTGGTATTGTTCAGGGGGCCGGACCAAATGAGGAGGCGGGCCGGATCCGGTATTGTTCAGGGGGCCGGACCAAATGTGTGCAATGTGGCCATAGCCTGGCCTAGAGTCTAACGACCCTTAATCAAAGTCCCTGATTTTATAGTGAGGATCTACTTACTTGACTCTCATCTGTTCCCAAATAAAATAAACTGTCTTGTCAGACATTGGAGATATTCTGTCTCCACTCCTGCCTGGGAAGTGAATGCATGAGGTTACTGAATAACCCTCTAACTACACCCAAACAGGCAACAATGTGTGTCCATCCATGTCTTCTTCTTCACCAATGCCTTTTGGGAAGCCTGAGGGATTTGGGGAAGTGGCATAGGGGCAAGTAGAACATGTTTTAATATGTGCAATAAAAGCTGCCATCCTAATACCCTCTGTGTCAGAAGTGCTTGCTAACCCTGCCAATCAGTGTTATTGTACTTCATTACAGTCCTTCCTGACAGCTCTAGGGAAAATTTGCCAGTTTTGTACTCTGTGCTTCTGTTGTTGCTCAATTGTGTCATTTCATGTTCCATACTCATCCCTGTCACTTCCCCTCATTTGACATTTGGTAACACTTTATTTGAAGGGGGGTGAATAAGACTGTCTTGACACTTTCATAAACATGACATAACACCTGTCATGAACATGAATAAGCCTTCATGAATATTTATGACTGTTGTCATAAAGCGTCATTTGGTAAATTATGACACTTTTAATACAAAGTTGACATTATTCAAAATGTCTTTATGACAACTTGACATTAACCAAGAAATCATTACTGATATAAATTTGTTATAAAAGTATTAATGATTGCACTTTAAAAATTAGGTAACTTTATGTTATTAAAGGTAAAGTTTAAACAGTAATGATTTCTTGGTTAATGTCAAGATGTCATAACAAAGACATTTTGAATAATGTCAACTTTGTATTAAAAGTGTTATAATTTACCAAATGACGCTTTATGACAACAGTCATAAATATTCATGAAGGCTTATTCATGTTCATGACAGGTGTTATGTCATGTTTATGACAGTGTCATGACAGTCTTATTCAACTCCCTTCAAATAAAGTGTTACCTGACATTTTTTTAGATACTGAAGGCTGTGCACAGACGAAGGGAAATGGAGAAACACACTTTCATTAGAAATGGCAAACTTCATTGGAAAGAAAAGTGAGAAGGATAAAAAGCTGAACCAGAGAGAGAAAGAGAGACAGAGAGGAAAAGGTGGCAAAACATTCAGGCAAGAGAAATGAAAGGCTGAGGTATTTATCATCATCCACTTTAAGCACAGAAAAGGCGACAAGCAGAGCCAATAAAAAGAGACATGGAAAATCATAAATCTGGTGAGTGTGTAAACTTTAATGGGCCGTCTGTGGTTGAGAAAAGTTTGCCAATATTTAATTAACTGTAATGTGATCAAGCAGATTGTTAAAGGATGGAGCTGTTCCGATGGGGCACATTGCCAGAAGCACTCAAGCTATAGCCCATTTAACCTCGAGGAAGCTCAAAGCAATCAGAAGCATTTCTTGGGGTATCTGTATTCCTCTACCACTAGTCCCATAATGAAGCAACCCATCTTTATCATTGGCACAACTTATCTTATTAGATGTGTGCGTCTGCGCTTTTCACTCCTGATTTTTGCATTTCTGAGACTGACGGCATTTATAGTATGCATACATTCAATGTGTTGGGCTTCTGCCATTTCTTCCTCACTGAGCTGTTGCTCAGTGCAGCAGGAAAGTGATAATCACTCAAATTAATTACTACCACGAGTTGGAACTGTGGCTTTGCATAGTTGTTATAAGGTCAGCAGCAAATCACCACAGTGCTTTGCGAAAATATTCATACCTCATGAACTGTTTCACAATCTGTCATATTGCAGCCACAAACTTGAATGTATTTTACTTTCTGACTCTATGCTAACAAAGTTGGGTTGAATTGCAAGATGGTGGCAAATGATAAATGCTACAACAGGCTATCAGGATCATTGCAGATAAAATGAAAACATAATGTAACAGTGGATGAGTAAATTTCAGTCAAATAACTCCAGATGTTCTTACAGATGTTTCATCACATATGTAAAAAAACCCATCCATAGCTATCATCTGATGTCAAACAGTTGAGAGAAATTTGTGAGAAAAAAAATAGTTTTCCATGAATAAAGATATTATTTATATTGTTAAGATTAAGATATTCTCCGACATCGTAAAGTGAGAAATTTGCGTGAAAAAAATTACTGTGTCATATATCTTAGATCAAGAGGTAAATTTCACTTATGAGCATCAAGATGTTTTGAAAAGTATAAGAGTACAATATGAAAATAAAGTATTCATATTTGTAAAGCATTTCTTTGTTTTATTTTCCTTCCACTCCTTGCACAGTTGCATGATCAAATCTGGATAAGATACATTAAAGTTTGTGGCTGTAACACAACAAAAATTTTAAAAGTTAATGTGTTATAAATGCTACTGCAAATGTTATTGTAAATGGAAGTGATGCACTACCATCCAATTATCACTCTACATTGTCCCATCAAAGCATGAGGAATAGTTTCACAATTATGAGCCAGTTTGTATTGGATGTTTATAAGAAACACCCTTTGTTCATAAAGTAACATAATGAAAAAAGGTCCATATTGGAAATCAATCTAAGTGCACACTGGAAGAAAAAAAAAATAGAAGAGAATTATACTTTACAAAAAGTAAAGGTTACTTTATAGCAACAAAAAAGACGGGCATGACTGATTATTCAATTTATTTGGCCTGAAATAAAGCCTATTGAATACACATCTGACAGCTTTTATTCTTTTTCACATCAACTAGTTTTATATTCAAAGATCTTTTAGTTCCAGAGACTTCCGAGGTCAGCTCGTAATTCAAAGAGGCGTCTGCTCCTCAGGCTGATCAAAACGATCCGGGGAATGTGTTAAGTTATTAGGAGAGTGACCTCCTTGGTTAATGGACAACTGTCACTGCAGTCTGGGGATATGGTGATATATTACTTATTTAGTTCTTTATTTTCTTACAAGTGTTTTTGCACTCAAAATGCTTTCAAAACAAAAATGTTTAGGTTCATCTCGTTTTATTTTTGCACGCTCTGACACACGCCGTTGCTTATTTAAATGCTTTTAACTCTGGGTCCCCAATATTCTGCACCTGATGAGCATCTTGTCTGATTCAAGTATTCCTGAGACAAAACGTAAAGTTTATGCTGCATATTGTTAATATATAAGTCTACATCCCAATGTGTATTGTGCCCTTTGTTTTTATGCATAAAGATATTTTCCCCATTAGAGATTTACTTTGTTTTTTGCATATACCTCAATAACTTATGTTATCTTCTAGCCAACATGAAGTAGGCTAGAAGATGTTAAAAGCAGCACATCCTGGGATGGTCCAAATACTGTTAAGAATAAATGAAAAACAAATTCATCAATCTGGAAAAGGTTACAAACTCTTTTCTTGAGGGTTTCAAAAAAACACACAGAGAACTTTTGTTTAACAAACCACCAGAAAAAACTGCAAGGTAAACACTTTTCACTGTGCTGTACAACAAACTTTTTTAAAACAAGACCTCTATCTGAGTCCTGAGCTGTATCTCATTTACTCATTTGTTACAACTTCACTCCAATTATTTAACTTCTTCTCTTTGATATGATAATGCCTAGTCCTTGGGCACCAATTTAGAGTCAGCTTTCAATAAAACTGAAGAAACTCTGCGCTCTCAGTAGCAAGAAAGGTTGTTAATTGTTGGGCCTTTAAGGTAGAATTCATGAGCGTGTTGTTAAATTCCATCTGCTGTAGTTTGCGAGTGACAGAGCCTGCGGATAGCAATGTGATATGACAAGTCTGAACACACAGTGGGCTATTGCCACTTGAATGACAGAGAAGTAAAATACTCTGCAGTTGTACAAGTAAGAGAATTTCATTGAGTTATAATAGCAAAAAAGGTTAAATTTAATAAACTGTACAGGCTTCATATAAAAATTGTTCAAAACCTTGAGCTCTTAGACTTCAAAACCTAAGAGTTTTGAAGTCTATTTTCAGGCGCCAAATGACATATAGCAACTATGAGAGTCAAAGTTTCATTGCCTGTTAGAATAGTGCTTGTGATGCAAGATATAGGTTTACGATTATATGCATTTGTTTTTAAAGGTGCAGGTTTTAAAGTATGCATTACAGTAAAAGTTATCTTTGTTTCAGCCTGTAAAATAAGACCAGCATATAAAATGATTGATGCTTAGAAATGTGGGGAGGCATTTCTCAGACAGTAACTCCAAATGTTCGTTTTGTGTGACAGAACTTGCTTCCAAACATTAAACATTAAATTATCTGAGTTATAAGATACATTTCATGTGTCAGATACGTGATTCATCATCATATCTTTTCTTAAAGTCCGCGTTTCCTCAGAGGGATGAAATATCACAAGTACCCTAGTCATATGAACCCCACATCTTCCACAACATTTACAACATCTAAATGTTTTCATTTACAGTTGTACACCGTCTCACATTTCCCTTAGAGCCAACTGAAAAAGTGGACATTTTTCTCTCACATCATTGCAGGGTAACCGCTGACATCTTTGTAGATGAGTCAGCATGTATTCTTTGGCTTCCGTCTACAATCCAAAAATATAGTTGTTAGAATAATGGATGGATGGATGGACAGATGGAAGGGAAGCCTTTCTTCAAGCTCTCTACAACTTCCCTCTTGTTCACATGTTCTTTATGATTTCTTAATCTAAAAGCTCCAGAATCATGAAGGTAAAAATAGTCTCTTAAGAGACAAAGATGACATGGCAGGGGGACAAAGGGTTGCTTTGTCCAAAACAGATAAAATAATGGGAGCTGATGATGTGGAAAGCCAATTACATTTGTTTCAGAGGGGAAGTGGTGTATGCTCCCTTCACCCTGCACTCTACTTCACCTTTGATGATGCAAACCTCTGCAACTGAAGCGTCACAGTGGACATAAAATAACTTGGAGCATGAGCAGCTATTGTTTCTTCTGTATGTGCTGTAACTACACTCAAGTCGAGCCTTTTTGTGCTTCAGCAAACCTTATGTTTTCAGCTTTTATCATCAAAATACAAATGATATTCGATCTGTTAACAAATGGCCCATAAAGGCCAGGTGTGATGAAATCAAACCCAAAATATGCAGCTCTGTTCAATGGCAAAGCATTGCAAGCAAGGGCAGATTTGTAGGCTATTAGTACAAACAGACCAAGGAAAAGGCAAAACCAAAGCCACAGCTTATATGGTCTGTGCATACAGCCTGGAGACATTCCTTGTAAGGTCTTGTTTCTCTTGTCTCACGCTTGACAGGTACCTTTAGTTGTGCCGCATCTCTTGGTGGTTATGCCTTCATGACATAAGACTGTAACCATACACATGCCCCGGGCAAAGATGGGTGAAGACTGAGATGGATAAACAGCAGTTTTATGGAGCACAGCAGAGGGAGTTCACTGTTTGGGGCTAAAAAACAAAACACTTTCACTGACTGTAATGGATCATTTTACAGCTACAACCTACATCCTTCCCGTCTGTTCAGTTCACTAGAAAACAACATTTTAAGAACAGTTAATCGCCGTTCTGCTTTTAACAATTTAAAACTTTAGTAATGGTGCTTGGAAAAGGAGGTTGTAAAATTTCAGGATTTAGCAGGATAAAGAAACCAAGAGTTTATTGGGAAGACGTGGTCTTTGAATGAAAACAAGACAAATCAGAGACTGATTTTAACTCTCATGTGATTTTGTTTGGAAGTGCTTGTGCTCCTTGATGATTTCCAAATATTGTAATGGTGCTGATTATTTTCTCATAAATTCTGGTTCTGTTCGGCCATCTCAGCCGGCCCTGTTACTGACTTGGACTCTATAACCACTGATTCTTCCAGTATTTGTCCCAAGAAGTGGATCAGTGTGTGTTTATTGACCTAACCAGCAAGCAGATTTTCCCTGCTCCATGAATTTATAGTTTCAGGTTTCCAGCGTATAAATGTATCTTTTCAATATGCTCCTGTGGGCGAAGGGGAAAAAAAATCCTATGTGGATTGTGACATGACAAAATACGGAAAAGTTTAAGGGGTATTAAACATTTTTGCAAGACACCGTTCAGAAAAAGAGACTGGCAAAAAGCATTTGTTTTCTGTTTCTATTGTTTACAAGTGCAGATCACCAAAGTCTCCTCTTGAGTTGCACCTCTATTTTATGCTCCAGCAGATGACAATAATTTAAGCCTCTCGATATGCAAATGTATTTAATTGGACTGTCACAAGCAGCCTGGCATCGTCAACCTCATGGAACAACTAGAGCTGCGAAGCAGATTAAATTCTGGTGACCAATTTTGTACTTATAATTTTCAGCAATCTTGCAAACACTTCACTTCATGTTCCACCTATAGCTGCGTCTATATGTGCTGCCACAGAGGATCACCCTAATTTTCAGATCAACACTTAAGTTATTTTTTTTTTCTGCATACCCAATTACTTCCTTTTCATCCAGATCACTCAACTGCCAAGCGACTCATCTTGTTTGTACCTTTTTAAAGCCTGAATGATCATAAGGGTGGAGCTGGCATTGTCTGTCCCTCAAGGGGTTCTATGTCCCCATTCTGCCAGATAAGTATTTTTTGTCATGGTTTATCATGTTACAATAATATATCTTTTTCAACCTGGAAGACGGTTTTGTTCATCCATGCTGTGAGTCCAAATGCAAGCCTATGTTTGAGAGTCTGCGTCCACCACAGACGAATTGCAATTCATGTTCATTACATTAGTCCTAATACATCAATATTCCATGGACCTGTGGCATGTGTTTTCTGAAAGAGCAGAGCCTTGTTGAACTATGAAGGTCCATATTTTAGTGAGAGTGCTTTATGAAGGAATGGAAAATGAAACCTGCTCATGTAATATGAACCAGGTATATTTAATGTATTCTCCTTTCAGCTAAACAACCTTGATATGAAGCCTCCTGGATGTTGTTGGTCATCCCAATTGAGTTAATTACACCTGATGCTTCCTTGTCATGTCTTTGCATAACATTAAGTTATTTAAAAAGATCAGATCATTTTAATTAGTTATACAACCTTGATCAATTTTTACAATCTAACTTTTACGTCCAATAAAAACAACATGAGCACACAGAGAAATGATCCTGTGTGGAAAGTTGGCAGGTGAAATTATTTGATTTGAATGATGCAGATGTGCATAACGCAGGAGTCGTCAACCTGCAGTGGCATGATTGCTTTAGTAGCTTTGTTGTGGCTCTTAATAACTTTAAAATGTAAATGCATCTAAAGAATGTTTAGCTTTTTGCCATTTTCTTAGGCATTTTCAATCAGGCGGTTTCTTCCCTTGTATCTGTAGGTTTTCTCTGGGTACTCCATTTTGCTCCCACAGTCCAAAAAAAAAAAAAAAGGAAGAGTGTCAGGTTAACGGGTCTCTATAAATTCTTCTTAGGTGGGATCGTGTATGAGTGGAATGGAATGTGGGCTAAGGGTGTTTTGGCGACACCATTAGCAATAAGTCATAATGTTATGTCTGATCAATGTGTATGCTATGCACACATTGATTTAAAAGCTAATTTTAAAATAAATCCACATCTGTTACAATGAATATGCCTTCCATGCCTTCCTGACATAAGTGTCCGTAAGCTTTGCTATTCATCATCATCTTTCATACTTTCTTAAGCAATCATTTTTTGTACCCCACAGCCTCCCTCCCCCCCCCACCTCCGCTCACAAAATGGAGTCTTTGATTCGCATGCGTATGAACATGCTGAGATGATATTAGAGACGATGGCACGTAGGAGAAAGAAGATAAAACACGGATACAGAGATGAAACCCTGAGCCGGAACAGGATAGCGTTGGCCTCAAAGTTTGTGCCGCCGCTCCCTCACATGTCAAGGGTGCATAAATCCTCAATTCTTCATCTTGACTTTAAAAATTCATGCCGTTCATTTGGTTTGAAAGAATGGTGTACAAGAGAGTAATTGATTTCTGGGCTGATCATCCAACCTCGTGATTAATGGTACACAACATTTTGTGAAATGACATTCTGCCAAACTTTGTTCGCTGAAACAGAATGCTCCAGGTCCAAGGGCATAAATAATGATTACATATATGTGGAAGGGGATTTATTATTGCACTCATAGCACCAACTTTCTGTTATATTTCCATCACCAGCACATTTTCCATTTGGCTCTGAAGTTTATTTTTCTGTGATCTCTTAGGTAATGTTTAATAATGACAGTTTGCTGCATTTTTTATTCAGTGTGACTGACAACATCTTGCCCTTGTGTGAAAACAGTGTAGTAAATCTCTGAAGGCAATGAAAGAGTTTGGAAAAATAAATTAGGAGAAAGGTAAATCAACTGATTGTAAAAAAAAAAAAGTGCCCTGGTGATGATTGCCTCAAATTTCCCACATTCCTCCACAAAAATCTAAAGCTGGACTATGTGGCTGAGTGCAAATAAATCTGACTAAAGTTTTTCATAGAGCTTTGTAGGGAACTATGTATTTCTCTTTGTCACTGCTGAACGATAAAATTAAACTTGATATGAAAAAAATCACACACTGAAGTACAAATATGTGACAACTGACCGACAAAGAAAGAAAACAAGATTAACGGATGACAAGATGAGAAAAATTGAAAAAATGTGTAAATATGTAGTCGGTAGTATGTATAACATTTCATGACTTATTTTTTTGCTTAGATTTGATTTCATATTTCAGCAAGAAATGGCACATCTTACAATTTCAGCTGATGTGCAAGACTTTAACATTTCTGGTAGATGAAAGATGAAAAACCTCTCACAATTGATTAATATCCACATGAATATAATGACTTATGTGTTTTTGTTTTTTTACTGTGTTTTGTTGTCCACATTTCTTCATTAGACATTTATGTGCTTTTGTTTACTCCGAAAAAAGTTGCAACAGACGTGCAGAGATGTAATACATACTTAATGTGGGACTCGCACACAACCCTCACATGAGTGTTCATAAAGCTATTCAGAGATAATTAGTTGTCTTTTGATTTGAATTACAACTTTGCAGATTTTCTTGTACATAGCTAAGTTAAAATATTGTTATTGAGTGTTCTGTAAATGGACCGTATGAGATGAAAAACTAAACTAACCTTCAACAGATGGTTTGTTAAAGATAGCAACAGCTCTTTGTTAGTTTTGATATTTTTAACATTTGTAACTATTGAAATGCCAACCCTGCATGCTACATTATTTTAGGTCATACAAGCTGCAGAATGACCACATATCTTCAGCAATCACACATTTAACCAAGTGTGGAGGTCATTTGTCAGATTGTATGAAACTACAGCGTGGGAGAATTAAACACTTTCTAGTCTTGAATACGAGGCTAAATTGCTATATTTATTGCTTACTAGATGTAGTTTTAGCAGAGAAGACTGTTTACAAAATTCACACCAAATGTTCATGTGTTCTTTTTCTCCTTTAAGTGTTGATCATTAGAATCCCACTTAATTTCACAGTTTCCATTAAAGTCACATAAAGCTATTTAGCCTAGACAGCTTTTTTTTTTTTTTTAGCTCTTCTCCAAAATGAGCAGTATGAGTATATCAACTAATCCAACTCACTAACAGAGGAACAATTTTCTGAATATTTTTGGAGTAAAACTAAGAAGTCCTTGTTTTATGTTGTTTTCACAATGTTTTAGTTAATAAAAACATTATTTGGAAGACTCTGTTTAGAATAATTAGGTTCAGACTTGAGTGTGCCATTTCTATGGAAAAGGATCACGGCCACTGGGGGAAAAAATAATGATGACTATTTGAAAAGAAAAAAAAAATCTGAAAAATAAGACAAAAAAAAAAAAAAAAAAAAACTAATGAGAAATTTTCAAAATTCTGAATATTTTTCTCAGAATTCTGACTTTAATGGGCACCTGGCAGCAACCAGCAGAACTAAAAGATTCTTTGCGGTTACAAGTTGACAAAAACAATATACAATTGACTGTAAAGAAAAAAAAAAGACTCTGCAATAAGAATTTATTTATATTAGTTACTAAGTATCACATTACTGACATGACTGCACATGACTGATGAAAACATTTTTATTGACTTTTTTTTTTTTTTTTTTAATAATTTTTTGAACTGGTGGGCTTTATTAACAAGGCCTAGATAGAAAAGGTGCAAAGAGAGAAAGAGTTATGCATGCAGGAAAAATTATGATGTCTGGAACCAAACCCCATATGGAGGACAATTATCCTTCATTTAAGTCATTGCCATAAAATATGGATAATAGATATTTTGGTGATTCAGTTATTACAAGAGCTTGTTCGTGACATACACTTCTACATCCTAAAAAAGTAAATCAGGATCCATATTTGAAGTTTTAGAGCAGTTCTCAGCAGATCGGCACCTCAATAAAGCCAATATCCTGCTCCAGAAACAAGGGCAGATCAGAGCAAAGAGAAGGATACCATCAAACGCTTCAGTGTAATCATGTGAAGAGCTACAATGCTGCTGTTTTGAAAAGACAGCCCATCACGTAACAACTTTCAAATTTGGATGAGGAGAATGTCAGCTGGAAACTAAAAATGGTATTCAAGAAAACTGAAAACAAGCTTCTTTTTTTGTTGCCATCTTTTAAAGGAACAAAGAATTTGCTGCGAGTCAGCATGACCGCTGTGAAACTCATCAAAAGGCAAAAAAAACGTAAAAAGCATGAAAAAAGCCCAACTCATTACAAAGACTATTTCCCTCATCTGCGTGGTTCACTGAAGGAGCAGATTGCAATTCAGTACTTCATTAATAATTGAGCATGTGAACAATGGCAGAGTGATAGTTCCATTGTGTTGAAGTCAAAGAATAAGGCACTCCGAATGCCAGAAGGAAGATAGTTATTATGCTGTCTGCGCTTATCAGCTCAAAAGTCTGCTGAAAACAAATTTGCATGAATAGCAGCGTCACTGAATAATACTGTGCTTGAGTCTGACTAAACAGGGATGCTGTGTTTGCAGTTAGTCCCCCTTGTTGTCAGAGTCATCTGTTTGCTCCTGATTTCTCATAAAAAATATATTCAAAAATAGATCTAATAATATTTTATTTTGTGAATGAAAATATCAGCCATTTGCAGAAACATGATGCAACACCTCAAACAGTCTGCAGTGTTACAAAAGATGAAGAACGTCACTCGTGTCTCTGAACTCAAACGATCTGGATAAAATCCGACAGGCGGAAATTATCTGAGAGAGATAGGAGAGGAGTGTGAGCACACAGGAAGGAGGGTGGAGACAAAAAAACAGAAGAAGCGAGGGCTTGTTCCAGGTCAAACCGAAAGCAAAACAGCTGAAACAGGAGAAGGGAGCGGTGCTGAGGTCGACGAGGGCAAATCAAAGAACACATGGATTAAGGGCATTTGCCTGACTTGTGGTTAAACCAACTTTTATAGGGAATATCGCTTTGCAAACACACCACAGCCTGCTCAGTTTTAATCACAATATCTGCAGCTTTCACCTGGGAGAATATTTTTTTTAAGAAACTGACAAAGAAAGGGCAAAAATATCGCCCTTTTAAAATCAAATGCCTGTTCTAATAACTTTAAAAAAGAAAAATGTAATAGTAAAGATCTGAAGCCCAAAGAAAAAGGCTTCATATACAAAATGCTGAGATAGGTTTGCATATAAAGTCAGCTAAAAAGCTTAGTTATTACAGAACCAAGCTGTTCTATAGAACATGATTTAAAGAATCTTCAGATTTTACGTGAAACATGATTTTCACCTATTGTTTTCCCAAAAAAACGTGAAAAAGAGAGTGACATGCATTTATATCTACCCACGCAGTCTTAAACGGTAACCCTTATATCAACTAATTGCCTTCAGCGTTCCTCTTATGATGAAGTCATTGACCTGGGGTCAGCTGACTCTTCCAACCCAACTATGAACTCTCGCTACACTGCTGCACTTAGACTACAAATTACTTCACACAGCACACAACCAAAAAAATCCCACTGCACTTTTTACTACCTACGTACATATGTGATTATTATGTGTGAATTTTATTTATTTTATTTTATGAGCTTTCACTTTTGAGTCCATTTGCGCTACTCAAGTGCCTTGAAATTGCCCTCCAGGGACAAATTATTTGAATTCAATTGAGTCGACAAATATTCTCAGTGTAAATAAAGCTGTTTTATTAAAGCAAGAAGGTTTTTGTTTTTGTTTTTTTTAGGGAACAAACAAGATCACCAAGTACAAGAAACATAGCCGACAGGTCAGGAGGAAAGATGTTAGGGAACTTTAAAGAAGGGATTAAATTTTCTGAGAAAACCTAAGTTTTGAACATCTCATTGACAGATGTCTAATCCGTCTTCTGAAAACAGAAAGAGTATGACACAACTGCAAGCCAACAAATACACAGCTGTCCACCTAAACTGACAGGTCAGGCAAAGAGCATTAACCAGGAAGGGAGTTAAATGGTCCGTAATAACCCAAAAATTAAAATACTTTATTTATCCCAAAAGGGAATTAACTGTTGTCATAGCTAGGTTTATCAAAGTATCTTCAAAGACTTGTTGTGGATAGTGATGCTGTGAGCAGGAAGGATCTCCAGTAGCAGTCAGTCTTTCATCGAATCCAAAGAGGCCCCTGACTGTTGATGTATAACAGCCTCATGAGTGCATGACAATCCTGACAGCTGATATTTCACAGAATCATGATGGACTAGCCACCTTCAAGGGTGAACCTCCCCTGTCACCCGTTGACCACCAACAGAGACACCAGCACCCGTTGCAGCCTCTTTAGGGATAAGCATGTAAGATAATGGATGGATGAATGGATGTCCTATTTGACAGTGTCAGTTATTGGCAGGCATTGCTGATCCATCTTAATTTCTTTTGTTGCTCCTCTTTAAATCTGTCTGGCTATTTCATTAGAAAGCCAGGCAGACAGATGATCCATGCCCATTAGGATTAATGGAAGAGATGGTTTGGACTTCCTTCTTTTCTCTGCTCTTTAGTCCTACTCTTTAGCCATGGGTTGCAGTTAAGGCATTAATTGAGCTTTTCAGAAGATCACCAGCTGCTCCCACTTGTAAAAGCAACTAATTGTTGTCACAGTTACACATAATAACAACTGTCCAAAAGTAAAAAACAAAAAACAAAAAAAAAAAAACACACTGCAAGATCAAAAATCCAGAGGGATTTATTGTCCAAACATGCAAAGCTTCAACCCAAAAAATGATGAATGAAAGTCTACAAAAAGAACAAATCAGAACTAACAGAGCGACTCCAACATGCGAAAGGAACTTAACGAACAGATTTTAAAGCAGATTTTGACTACTGTTGCACTAAACCATATATTTTTTAGAAATACAGCTCTAGATTGTGACTAACAGCATTTCTAATTGTGGATGTAATGCCCCTGAGATTTAACCATTACAACCTATTTTTTCCTTTCTGAATAATATTTATTTTGTGCTTTTGTACTTTGTGAGTCATACAACATATCGCAACTCTCAGACAAGCCTGTTTCACTCTTCTTTTGTCATTAATCCCACTTTGGCTCTCCATCAACATATTGTGTGGAGCTCATTGACACTGTGTGAATGATACAGCATACTTTTTATAATTACCTTGACATGTCTCCCCCAATTACACAGTAACATCTATTTAATCACAGCGATATTAGCCCGATTCTAATACTGTTGACCCCATTGTTTAGAGTTCAGGGTTAAGTTTAGATGTAAAACTGTCTGGGTTTTACCTTAGGCATAAATTAGGCATAAATGAATGGAAGTCTATACAAAGTCTTAATATGAGTAGAAATACAAACTTGTGTGTGTGTGTGTGTGTGTGTGTGTGTGTGTGTGGGTGGGTGATGGGGACTTTGAATCTTTCCAAGCATTGCTGATAGAGCATAGAGTATGCAGTTTGTGGGTCAGTGGTGAGACATTTGCTTGCTTGTCCAAGCAAAAACCACAGGACTCTGGGGACCGGTGAAACTGAGGGATTGACACATTAACAATAAGTTTCCCTGCCAGAAAATGAAAAGCTGTCAGTGTCAATAGGCATGTTGGCAATAGAATATTAGAAGTGACTGACAATCATTTGACCTGTACCAAATACCAGCACTTAGCAAAACTCTTGCCGATTAACCTGGCAAACCCAGCACTTTGCAAGCTCTTTCTGAACAGTGACACTCCACAAATCATCTAAACAAAGCCAGTTCAAATCAATCAACGGCATGGATATCAGTCTTGGATGATGAAACTAAATAATTAATAATATTTATATTTATAGATTTAAATGTACTTACAGCAGAACTTGCAGTAAAAAAAAGCAGATCAAACCACCAAACGCGTCACTGATCACTTTCAAGAACACTGGATATTCAGCACTTTGACCACTAGCGTTTTTTTCCCTTGTACAAAACCTCTCATTACCTCATTCCCCCTAATGCAAATGTTTTGTAATCAAGATTTTTTTCTATGTTTGCATATATTATTCAAATGAAAGCTATGTTTTTGGTAGATATGCCAGGGATACGAGTAGTTTGGCGCTGAACTGTTCTTTAGAATCATCTTCTTTTGCATTTCTAAGTGTCCTAATATGGATTCATTACCATCTACTGGCTCATGTTCCATTTAACATTTTTGAAGAATGATCAGTAATAAAACTCTGGCTGGGTCTGTTTAAAAAAATAACTGGATAACTGACATTTATGGCATGGGAATTTGAAGATATATAAATACTCAGAATCATACAAACAAACAGGTTTTATCTTATCTGCTGTTTTCCAATAATGAAAATGTTTCTGTCAACAAAAGGTAATATCTACTAGTAAATGGCAGTAACTCTTTCTGCCTACAAGAAGGGCAGAAAGAGTTGGGCATGCACCACTGACAACAGGCATGACATTTATTTAAGTCAGATCGAGCATGAAAACGAGAAACTAAGACTGAATCACAGCATGAAGAGGGAGCCGATGTGCGGAGATAATTGGTTGAGCTGAACTGATTCAGAGCCCATATTTTTTATTCCATGCAGCCTTCCCTGACTTGTTTCTGCACATTATTACGGAGCTATAGTGTTTGCCTGGTTCTTTTCACCTTTCAGAGGCTTCAGCATCACCCTCATGTACAATTGTCACTGAGGTGGGAAAATCCAGAAGAATGATGGACTGAATTTGCGTAGGTGCTTGTCAACTAATAAAATTATGGATATCTTTAGTCTAGACAGAAGCTGTGAAGGGTTTCTGTTGCTTATGAAAACCACAACCTAACTGACAACAAGGTACTCTATCAGCTTAACATAAAGAATAAACTCGTTGTTGTTTTCTTTTACAAACTTTTGTTTGTTAGTGCAAACAGACTGCACACTGTCAGACACAGACACGCATAAAAGAAGAAGTTTTTAGAGCTGACAGGTGCCCTTCACTCTTCCTGAAGTCCTGAATAGGTAATTCTGAAGGTGGAGAGTTGATTTGGGGCCACAGTCAAGGTGGTTGTCAGTTTTCGTCAAGTTTCAGACACAACTCTGCCACAATTTCTGTTGTTCCAGATCAGTGACTGCCCAGCAGCCCCAGAGGAATGTTGGACAGGTTCAGAGCGATGTAAAAGAAGAACAGGGAAACTCTGTGGAATTGTGCCGACTTAGTGGGATTTTCTCTCTGAATTAATCTGAACTGCGTGTTGGTCTTACAGTCAATATGTCTAAAGTTACAGGATTCTTTTTTAAAGAATAAAAGCAGTGTCTTCCAAAAGCATTCATACATTATTTGACGAGTCACATAATTACACACACGAGTGCATCTGATAATGTCGTGACAGACCAAAACACTAAAGTACCACAAGCAGTTATTGTGAGGTGAAATGAAAGTAATACAGAGTATTTAAGATTTTTTTTTACAAAGAAAACCCTCTTTAAAAAGATGAGAGTGCAACCAATTGTCATCAAGCTTGTAAATACAGCCTGCCTGTGTCTATTATTACTATTAATACACCTGGATGAGATTTACCTGGAGCTCCTTAAGGCTCCAGATGTTGGGTCGTGTCGTTTGACCCGCCTCTGCAGCATCACATTGACATTGGGGAAGTCCCTCAAGAAAGGTAGCTGTAACTGAAATGAGAGTTTATTGGGTGGTTGGGACGAATGGTGTATTTTGAAAAAGAAAAAAAAATTGCAAATATATTTGTAAAACAAAACAAAACAAACAACAACAACAAAAAAAACAAAACATGGAGAATATTTTAAAATCTTTTGTAGTTGTCCATCACATAAAATCCTCCCAAAGTTTTCCGGGACTTGTGATTGTAAGATCACAAAATTTGAGAGTTTGGAAGCAGTGTGAATAGGTCTGCAAGAAACAGATCAGCAAATGTGATTGACACACTCACACAATCTGGAATGTTATACATTTTAATGGCTTACAGCATTAGGGAGAGCTTGCAGGCTTTTTTTTTGTCCACCACTGATGCACGGGCTGGTGCTTCATGCAAATTGTTACCAGTCAGGCTTTGTATCTCCATGTTGGAGCATTACCCTAATGAAAATCTGTCTGACCTAATTAAAAAGGCTCAAATACTACCTGTACACCGACTTGTAATTCTACAATCTCATGAAAAACAGATGGACTTTATCCGGCTAATTACTGAATAACTCTGTCCATCAAATTCAGAATTGTATTAGCTCAAAAAAAGCTGCAAAAGCAATATTGTTTGGGGGTTTTTTGGGGTTGCTGGGAAATATACAAAGAGGTAGGTGAAACATTTGGGAAGTTATGATGAGAAGAAACCAAGAGAGTGGACAGAGATACCTAATTACCATAGCAAGAAAGAAAGAAGAGAGACTCAGTGCTAAGCAACAGGTAACCCTGGTCTGTGCCTATTAATATTTCAGTGAGGAATCTCTCCTGGTGCTCTCACTTTGGAATTCCAGGAATGTCTATATGCAAAGCCTGATCTGAGTGTGTAGGAAAATGCTTTTGTGAAGCCATGCATGCAGGTGCACGTACCATCTCCATGTGTAGCCATCAGTCTATTGAGAGCTAGAGGGCATGTACTGGTCGGCCAGCTACTCCCACCGACCTCATCATTCTCCCTCTTTCTCCCTGTGGGGTGGCCATGCCAGCAAGCCCCTCCGGCCACAATGCACACACAATCACACTCACATACATACATATATATGCATGTGCACATTTGTAACCAATGCTAAACATGTTCTCGCAAGCATGCACACATTCACATTTGCGTGCGCAGTGCACGCTCTCTCCCCCACTTCAACCATTAATCCGTCCTTCCAGCCAGCTAAGCTTGAGGGTCTCTGTGAGTGGGCAGCAGCCCCCTGCCGCGGCCCTGGCCACATTAGCGGCTTGGCGAGAGAAGGGAACGACTGGGCAAGCCAGTAGCCTCCAGCAGGCGTCCCCCTGCAAAAGTTGGCACCCTTTAGATGAGCTGGAATGGCCACAAAGTGAGAAGAATCTAATCCGGTTATACAAGGGTTTTTTTTTTTCTCTCACAGCTTCCTCAGTCGCCAGAGGGGCTTATATGGGCAACATTACATAGAAAAAAAAAATAGGAGTCCTGGACGTAGTGTTTACTCAGAACTATTAGATTAAAATTAAATCAGTACAGTCCAGTGTAAAACAAACAAAAAGTATATGCGATAGAGAGGATTCATTCAGGGATATCACACGACACCTTTATGTGGCTTATATCTCTGGCGTAAATAAATCCTGCAGCGATGCTTCTGTGTGAGGATGAACTTTTTAGTCATTGTTGACTGGCCTCTAGCGGATACCAGTTAGTCCATGTTTGCTGAGTGGATGGTGAAATGTAGCCTACCTGCATAAGGGATGGGGGCGTCTTTATCCAGGGCAACCAGTGGAGGGTCCAACAGAACAACATCAGTGTTTTCAGTTATCACTCCATGGTATGATGTCTCTATCCAGGGCTTGTGTTTGTTCACTGTGGACACAGAAAGCAACAAATGAGCCTTAAGAAAACACACCTTAACACAGATCAGTGGCTTCATTGCACTCAAAGTATTTCAGCTTCTTTGATCTCAGAAGGACATTTTTTTTAAATCTCTCTTTAGAGCTCTTCAGCTGTTTTAAATGAAAATTTTGTAATATTTTCAAGTAGTTTAATTCCAGAGTTTAAGGACATAAAGTAGTATAAATATTAAAAGGGTTAATGTTTTAGGGCACTTTATCAGTCTTTGGAGTGTGCGGTGTTGTACAAACACTGGCCACTTCTCCACCGTCTTTCATTCAATACAGAAAAAAAGCATAAAGAGAACAAACAGGGAATATTTTCAGTTCTATGATGTTATTATATTTGACCAGAAAAGAAGAAAGAGAAAAAACAAGTTGCAACAAATTGTTTGACTCTGTAAATGTCAGGTGTGAGTTGAAGGATCAGAAATGACAAAGCAAGGCTGTAATTTTGGTTCCCCTGAGATTCAGGACTAAGGTGCAAAAACAATAATTACTCCCCATTCGACGACAGGAAAAATAAGAAGTGGACTCTCTCCAGGTTTAAATCAAGCAGCAATTGTTACAGACCACTTCAGCCATGCACTGGATGTCAGTAAAATCAACGCCAGTGCTAAAATGTGCTGTTTCGAATGATTTTGATTTAGAAGAACAAAAGTCACAAAACATTCTCCACTTTCATTTGGACAATGAAAGTATTCAAAAACCATCTTGCTGCTGCACAATACCTGCTACTGCATGTCATCCATGAATTATATTACTTTTGTTTAGCTTACATATCTGCACCAAATCACTACCCAGATACCAGTCGAATCTGAGTCCCTCTTGGATATCAGAGCTTCTCACCCCATCTCTAAGGGAGAGCCCAGACACCCTACCAAGAAAAACCATTTCGGCCACTTGTATCCGGGACCTCATTCTTTCGGTCATGACCCAAAGCTCATGACCACGGATGAAGGTAGGAACATAGATCGACCGGTAAATCGAGAGCTTCGCTTTTTGACTCGGCTCTCTCTTCACCACAACAGTCCGGTACAGCGCCCGCTTCACAGCAGACGCTGCGCCAATCCGCCTGCCGACCTCCCGCTCCCTTCTTCCCTCATTCATGAACAAGATCCCCAGATACTTATACTCCTCCACTTGGGGCAGGACACATCTATGTTTTACCATCTGAAGATGATAAAATCAAGTTATCCATAAAATCAACAAATAATTCTAGATGCACATTTCACAACAGCAAAGGCTTAGCTGAAACTGGTTCATGAAAAATAAAATGATCCCAAGCACAGAAACAAAACTACAATAAATGGCTGCAAAAGAACCAAGGTGCTGCAATGGAATAGTTAAAGTCCAGACCTCAATCAAATTACAATGCTACAGTGAAACCTATGGAGAACTGTGTAGAAACAAATATCAGCAACTCTCAATGAATAAAGGCAGTATTGTAAAGAAGAAGTTATGTGAGAGGCTGTGGAAGTCAGAAAGTTAAAAAATTACTTTTAAGGGTTAGATCATTAACATTGACAGTAAATGAAACTTTTGCCAGTGACAATAGTAATCACAAAGAGCTGATAAGCCTGCGAGTCACTGATGTCAATTTAATGTTTTTTGTGTAACCTAGTAACTGATAGCGCTGCGTACACAAATTACCTTATATCAGTTGTAAGCACAATAGATCACCACTCTGCAGATTTAGAAAGATGTTTTGTGACAGTGACTTCATGACAACACAGAACCAGGGAAACCTGAGAAACACATTTTCTCACATGAACACCGGAAGACTCCATATTCATGAGGGGCAGCCAAGAAAGCGTGACTAACAGCACTGATACAGTCAGAGGAGATCATTCACTAGTATATTAGGAAGTGATTAATATTCATTAGTTTGATAAAACAGTGAGGATAATCATGGGTTTTGACTGTGCAATGATGGGAAATAACTTGGTGATAAAGCTACAGTGCAAAGGCCAGCATGTTCTGTCTGATACTAAACAGGATGGATGTTTTTATGTTTACAGAACATACTGTATTATCTGAATGTTTTAGCTGAAACAAAGGATGTATTTATGCAGCAGATCTCAATGCTCAAATCTGACTTCTAGTTAAATCCACCTTTTTGTTGCATGACTGTTCATATCACTAGTTACATATGGCCAAAATCAGACTTCTGTGTGAGTGGTTAACAACCCTAAAGAGAATCGCATGCATTGAAGAACACTGCTGATGTCACACAGCATCGCACTGTTTACTTATGTTATAATGGGTGCCAATGTCTATGGATCAGTTTAAAGTTATTCAGTATTGTCGCAAGATCATAACAACCCAAAGAAGCTAATGAAAAGAAAGTACAACTAAAAAAAATGCCCTTTTGTGGAGAATTGACTGCAACTTCTTTAGAAAAGTCTGTTTTGATGTGTAGTCAGAGCCAGGACAGGTGGGATTGTGGTGTGTCGCACTGTAAGCTAATAATTTTCACATCACTATTTAAGTCAGGATTTACAGTGTCTGCCTCCTGCTACCATATTCATACCACATATGTATCCAAATTAGTACCATGTCTGAAGGTGGCACAAATGAGAATTTTTATGGAGGTGAAAAGATCTGGATCAAGATCAAAACTGGGCAATTCAGACTGTTGTGAAAAACCTGGACATAGGTCACATACGGGATAAAAAGACAATGTGAGTTACATTCGCCTGCTGTGTGAACATAGCCCGGTGAACCAATGTACACTGTAGCCCCAGTTTTTACAGTATTCTGCAGCTGTAGCTCACCTTCTTCAGAATTCAAAATGTAGTCCGTTCAGAGTTTTATGTAGCTGTAATAACGACTTATTTGGCATTTATTTAATCTAAAGCCTGTACAGCATGGTTACAATTAAAGTGTTTTCATCCACACAAGTGCTCCTCACCGCCTGTTTTCTCTTTTCAGGATCGTTCCTAAAATAAAATAAGGATAAGATTAAGTTAAGGCTAGGAATGTAAATACCAGACCAACCTGTCTAACAAATGACATGCCACATTCAAAATGTCTGAATCTGAATTTTAGCAAGTTGGCTTTATTGTGGATAGTGCATTTGTTCTGATGTGATTGGCAACAACCTAACACAGTGGCCAATGAGTGTTGATCAAAATGCAATTCTCATTTGTGACAACAGCAAAGTTCAATTTGAAAAACGCACCATGAGACTGAGCACATTTAGTAATTGGGAGTCATGAGGACTGAAGAGCCTTTTCAGCATAGTCACAGCCAAGGATTCCCGCTGACCTTGTAATCTGCGATGCTTCATGTGCCTCTCATTCTCTCTACTTTGGCGGCGTCAGACGGACCTGAAGGTTGTGTTCTGAATTCTGAAATAAAATTTGACCTGAAAATTTGACCTGTTTTCACTAACACAGCAAGAGAAAAATCACCAACAGAAAACTCAACATCACTAATTAGCGCCCCCTTTTGCAGGGCTATCAGTCAGCATGACCAGGCTGCTTTGCAACTGCAAGCTAATCACAACTTAAAGCCTTGCTGCTCTCTATGTATGTGGGATAAAATGTTTTTTTATCAGGAGTGATGAGAGCAATAAAGCAGTCTGCCTCCGGTAATCGCCACGGCATCAAGATGACATCCCACCCACATGTGAACCCTACCCCCACACCCACAACCACAGCTCAGCCAGTCACCGGGAAGACACACGTAGCGGAACCTCGAGAACAGAATTGGGTTCATGCACCGACAGCCGGAGTCCTGGCCCTGAGTCATTATGGGAAAATGGATGATCTGTTCTTTCGTCTTAGAATAATGTCTGGCCGTTGGAGGTCGAGGAGGCAAGAATGAGAGGGTGGGATGATGGGTGGAGACCATCAGTTGCCGAGATTCCCAGTGGAAGTGTTGCTGCAGCTTATCACGTTTGAACCCGAAGCTAATGCCCTGACATTAAGTGATTAGCTACATGGAAAACCATGGCAACTTGAATCAAAACTGAACTTGATAAATCCTCTAATCAATACCAAAGTAACATCACTCTCTGCTGTTAGACTCGAAGGAACTCCACTTCTCAGCTTTGTTTTCTTTGCTAAATGTCTTTAGCATACTTAATGTAAACATTTACAATGTGGTAAATATTTGGACTCTACGCTCCAGGCTGAAATGGACTGATAAGAACATTGTCATTTTCTTATCCGCCTTTCATTTTTCTCTTCTGACAATTGTTTTTCACATGACTGAAATAAAGAGTTTTATCATTTTATAGTTACCCTTTACATGTTTTGATTTATACCTGTGATGCTCATCTATTGTTTTACTTTCAAGAAAGACTAATGGAATGAATGCTTAAAATAAAACGCAGTCCAAGACAAGTGACCCCAATTTCAAAAAGTACACAACCTGTACAGCTGCTAAAAGCAGTCAGTAAATGGCATGTGATAACCTGCGAATGGAGGGAGGTCAATTCGCTGCCGTCTTGAGAAACCTCACATCTTTCTGGGTGAACGTGGCCTGCTAAGGTGTTAAACGATTTTTGCATGTTCATACCAGAACTGGAATTAAACAGAATTGTGTGCAACAAGTCAGGGGGGTTAAATATTTTGAACTAAGTTGCTGTGTTTGCTTATTTACGGCGCGCAGTTAAAGCATCCATACCAATATTTTCTAGTTTTTTTCTTCACATTACAACCATAAATGTCAATGTGTTTTACTAGACTATTACGTGGTAGGCCACCAAAAGTAATGCATGTTTTTTAAATTCAAAGCAATAATTTTCTATTTTTTTTACGCATAAATCTGACCCTGAGTACTGATAAAATACTAAAATGTCTTTTCACTATTACAGTTAGAAGCTGAACTAGATTTTATTTGTGGGTATAGGAGCAAAAAAATGGGAATAGAAATGTACACCACAATTTCTTCATATTTTAATTTGTAAGTGTTTTAGAACCACATATAATTTCATTCCACTTCACAATTATACACTACTTCATGTTAGTCTTTTATATAATAATCCACATAAATTTAATTAAATTTTGGGATGGTAAGTTGATAATCTATTCATATATTCAGATGGTATGAAATATTTTACAAGGCACCATTGAGCTGAGCCAAATACCAAGACTTTCATATTTAAAGAATTCCTGGATATTCCTAGGTAATTGTCTTAATTTTCAGAATAAAGATGCTGCGTTTCCATCTCTAACCCCTTCAACTGCTCCATATTATCCAACATGTGGCTCCCAAATTAATAAATTGCATCATTCATACATTTTAGTATCTGCCTATTTTTGCATTTTCACAAACGAGCAGAGTCACAGGCCAGAGAATAATTTCTGTGCCTCAAATCAAATTAATCACAGGAATATAGTTATTACCCCTGTCCAGGCTAATATAATCAGTTTGTGTGACAGCTGAAAAGAGAATTCTGGAGCTGCGATGCCCTTTAGAGCGAGCCGCAGGTCAGTGGGCCTATC
The DNA here is from genome assembly GCF_051168715.1 of Poecilia mexicana. Taxonomy (NCBI): domain Eukaryota; kingdom Metazoa; phylum Chordata; class Actinopteri; order Cyprinodontiformes; family Poeciliidae; genus Poecilia; species Poecilia mexicana. The sequence goes on along the minus strand of NW_028263382.1, from coordinate 13,118,957 downwards.
CCCCGCCATTTCATTGCCAATTAAGCTGAGAGGCGTGGATTTGACTTGAGGTTCTGAGCATGGCAGAGGCGCTACAACGGTGGATTAATCTCTGACCAGGCGACGTTGTGCCACCGTGGCGGTGCTGGTGAGAGCCACCTCTAACCAGGCTGATGCTGCAATCTGAACAGACCTCCGGAGGGGACGCAGGGAGGAAGAGAAACAGTTGTAATTAAAAAGAAGTCTGTAGGAAATTAAACTCTGATTGATAAGGTCAAGAAAAAGGGGCTGCAATGAATACATCAGCATAATGAAAAGTAAATGTAGCAGAGACAGCTAGGCATTACTGCTAGCAGCACGCAATTACAGCCAAACTGGAAGCTGGGAGCTCATCACAGCTCAAAGTGCCACTGAGACGTTCGTCAGTGGGTAACTGCGAATCAGCCGGAAACATCTCCGCTCTGCCCAGTACGAGGAGGGGGCTCGTCTCTGCTTTTGCTTTGCTCTCCACCACTCCATCATCGCACTGATCCCTGTCTTCTTTAAACCCTGGAGATCTTTGCAAATGCTAATCGTGTATGCTCTGTGTGTCCTGGCTTTGTGCCTATGAGAGCAGGCTGACAGGAACCATCTGCAGGGAGACAACTTTATCACATTTAAAAGCTTCCAAGTAGATCACTTCTCCAGACAGGTAGCATCCCCCAGTTTGGTCTTGAAATCTGTTTAACTGCAGGCTGATGCATTTAATATCAAAATGTAGCTGACACCAGCAGTAATGCATTTTTAGAAATAAAAAGAATGTTGTGGACTCCTAACTCCTATCATTCAAGCATCTTTAAAAAGTCATAGGGGAGGTGATGCTGTGGGCAGGAAGGATCTCCAGTAGCAGTCAGTCTCACAACTAGTATGAAGAGGCCTCTGACTGAAGAGTCCTGCATGACAATCACATAAATGTCATGACATAGTAACAGCTCGATATCTAAGCAATATAGATAATGTTTCACAGCAACATGTTCTGGATGACACGGTCACTCCTCACTAAATCTGTCTGACCGTACGGTTAGAAAGCCGTAAAGAGAGACTTTGGAGTCTGGGATATATTTAAAAACCAGTTTGTATAAAAAAAGTAATAATTCACTTTATACATTTTGGGAGGCTCTGCAGGAGCAAATCACTTCAAAAAGCCTTAAGGAAACTATGGGATATTTGCAAATCTCTGCCACTGCCACACCTCAGTCACATTTAAGGCCAGGCTTTGACTAAGCCACATCAAGATTTTCAATTTCTTTGTGTCATTCTGCTTCATTACCCAAATGTTAGACTGCTGAAATTAAGGTGTCAAACTGACAATCTTTGTTTAAACATCATAAAAGTTGTGACAAGTGTTTCAGCTGCTTTTCTTACAACTCTCTCCAAACCAGGATGACAAATAGCAACAATGTTTTTCTTGGTATCCCTAATTGCATGATTATGTTTTCAATCACACATTTGCAGCAATTTATTTAAGCAGGTGTAGAGGGAATTCCAGTTTGTTTATCCACTAAATCATCGGCAAAGTTAAATGCAACGATTAAGTCAATAGAAGACACAGTTAAATGCTCCTCAAGGTGACTAAATAAATCTGAGAAAGACTTGAGCTGAATACAAGCAGGGTTATTAGCCTGAGCACGGAGCAAAGCAAAATGTGTTCCTGCCAAGCCTCCTGGGTCACATTGAGCCAATCGTAGCTCCTCTCAGACAGCGACACCCTGACCTGTTTTGTGTCTGCTTCTGCAGTCCTTTCAGCTCTGAGCTTTGTTTGGAGGACATTCAGTGGAAAGTAAACTCCAAACTATAAAAGTAATCTCAATATAGTTGAAATCTAATTACATATACACAGACCGAAAAAATTGAATGCTCACATTATTTATGACTAAACATTTTTATTTTAGTGCCATTCGGGTGTATTTTTTTTAAATATTTTTCCTTTTTGTTAATTACCAGAAGAGCAAAAGATAGCTTAAAATTATTACTTTCTTTAATTTCAAATTCAGCTTAGTAATTTTACTTGAGTACAATTTTCATATGCTTGAAAATGCCATATCCAAATGTTCTAACAATAATTTCCTAAGTATCAACAGCATGACAGCGTCCAGCCAAGCCACAGAAAGTATTTAGGTAAAACTTTGTGTTTTAAGCTCAACAAAAGCAAAACATTTTGTAGATGCTGGTTAACGGTGATGATAGTGTGCCATCATCCACAATAAAACAATCTGACATAGGGGCTGGCAGCATCATGTGGTGGGGGTATTGGGACTGGTGCAGAGTAGTTCAAGTTCAATAAAGTCGATATGCTGGAGTGGCCATCAAAAAGTTCCCGTCTCAATCCTATAGAATATGTATAGGTGTGTATGAGAGAATGTAGCCTACTGATCTGACTCAGTTGCAGCATTTCTATTTGGAGGAAAGGGTCCAAATTCTAGCAAGTTATTATAACAAGCAAAATATTTGATCAAAGTCATACAGGCTATAATGCAATTTTACCAAACACTAAAAAAAAAAAAAACTAAAACTGTTGTGACTTTTAATAAAAATAAATACTTTTTAATGGAAACAAAACAGCCTAGCCTGTTTTAGCATAAAACAATGATTTAAAAAAATCCAATTGTTTTTATACAGCAGACATATCTGTTTTCAACTCAATATACAGAATTGTACTTATATAAGATAGCTTTGGGGTAAAAGTGCTAGCATGATGACCACGATTTGACCCTTTTGTACCTGCTGTGTTTGAATTTTGTTTTTTGATACGATGAGCTAATTGTAAGTCTTGGCTGAGTGAGATAAAGCTGGATCTCCTCATTCTTTTTAACTTCAAAGCCTGCGCTGCGAGTCTCTAGGTGTATGTGAATGACTAAAGTTGTGTTACTGTGTCTTTGTTTGCGTGGTATACATGCTGCTTCTGTGGCCACCAGCAGGTTGTGCATTTAGGCCATGATCTTAGTACCTTGTGTCTTGATGACTGTGTGCGTGTGTTCAACATAACAGTCCACATGGGAGGTTCAGTGGTGTTGATAACAACAGGCCCTTGCATCTTCTTTACCTAACAGATCCAAAACAACAAGTGCACCGGTGCCCTGCAAAGAAACGGGGTGAGCATTGTGGCTGCGGTAAACAGAAGACCTCAGAGCAAACATCCCTCACCTCCTGGCACAAGCAGAAATAAACTTTAAAGTATTTGTTCTTCGCAGACAAAAACAAACACTCACAGGAGGCAAAGGGCTAGCACACGTGTAAAAATCCTCTTTATTTGCACCGCAGCATGCAATGGCCTTTTGTCAGAGCAGTTCTTTCCCATCTCCCCCTCTCCAATCCTCCAGCAGTATGAAAGCTGTGAGACAAAAGGTCAGACTTTTATTGCAAGTTTGTTTTTTACCTTCGCTGGCTGAAATCCAAACCTCCTCAACCTCACCTCCCTTTGGATTCAGAGCACACAATTACAGATGGGTCGCTGAAACTGAGAGGAATGCAAAAATAAAGGCAATCTGTCTGAGTTTGTTCCTTTGATTTAATCAATGTGCTGCCATGTTACTGCAAATTTTGCTCTTCTTCCAGAGAGAAGGGAGAAAGAGTCAGTGCCCCGCCAGCCTTCCTGCTGTCCCCAGGGATGAGTTAGAAAAACAAAAAGCGAGATGAAGGCGTTTTCCTGCATTAAGGCTCAGGCTCGCACAAAGCTAAAAGCATCCATCCAAATGTCCAGGAGTGGATGTTTGGGAGCTGCATATGCACTTTTGGAGCCATCGCCCCCAGCCATCATTACCCCTCTTTATCAAATGGCTACATAGTCACAAATGTGCTCTCTCTGGATCATTTGAGGGCCATTATCCCAGTCCATTATTGTATGTGCAATTCGAGACGCAGCATTTGCAGCTTTCAGTTTTTCTCATATACATGTAGACTCGAAAAATAAAATCGTTAGGTGGGAAGAATTGAAGAGTCTGAGGAGTTTGAGATTTCAAAATGGTAGGTGAGTGCAAAGCATCAAATGAGTGGGTAAGGACCTAATAATACCTAATGGAGAAACGTATTGGGTTACTCAATTACGTGAATGGCTTAATAGTTTTAAACTATGCAGGAAATGTTTTCAGTCTGCTTTTAGTCGAATATTTCTGATCAGTATTCATACTTAGATTGCCCAACCTACATACAAAGATTTCTTGATGCAGGGGTGACAATGTCCAATCATCCTCAAGGCAGTAGATCTTGAGGATTTGTTGAGCTTGAACTTTTGGATGAATCCCTGCTTCTACACGCATGTATCAAATGAATGGCTCATTACCAGGCCTCTATGGAGCTAAAAGATGTTGAGGAGCTATTTGATTCATGTGTGTTGGAGAAAAGAGGCATTGAAAAGTTGCAGGACAGCTCGCAGGGACTAGACATAGGCAAACTCTACCTTGATATACAAAGAAACTGACTTATATTTCTTTTCTCTTTCTTTACTATTCAAAGAAATATTGATTGATCTTTGCTATGACACTTTTGACATAAACTGATCACAACACGTTTAGCAATTTGACTCAGAAGATGTACAATCAAAATTTGCTTGTCCTTTTTTTTTTTTTACACAGGGTTAAAAGCAAGCCATGGTCTCTCTTAACTGGAACAATTTTGCAAGATCGCTGTGAACCAGAACAATGTGCATTGTGCTTTTGTCTTCACTTCGGTCTGTGAAATATCACACAGTATTTTTCCCTTTTGTTTCACATATTCTTTATTAAACATAAATTATGCAACGGAGTGGGAAGAAATTGCATATATCGGCAGAAAACTTATGATGTAGAATATTCTATATACATTTACCAAAAAATGTATTGGTAAGTAACACATGATAGCATCATGTGTTATGCCTATAACACATGATCACATCTTTACTGTGGAGTACACATCATCAGAACTTTCATTAATTCATTAGGAGCATGAGAGGATGCAAGTAAACAGGTAGAGGTGGGGTTTCATAATGCTGTACCCCAACATTAGCCTATCTAATGGACATCCTAAACTATAAACATGCATTTGTACCTGCTGCATTTCTTAACTACTGTAGTCAAAACGAAAAAACATCCATCCATTCATCACTCTAAAGTTCACAGGCTTGAGATTTTTCATTATGAGTTGTCTGCTATTGTTGTATTACACAGGAAACCCCATAAGTCTATGTTTTTGTTTTGTCCTCCCCCTTCTCCACCACCAGCCTCATTACTAAATATGACAACACCAATTGTTCTTGACAACCAAACAGGTACAAACACGTGGCTTGTTTTGGCCAAACAGTGTGTGGTGCAATTTGGAAGTACTTCTCTACAGCTGGGAGGCCTATTCTAACACAAGCCTACCACATGCCCATCACTGTAGACAGGGGCCTGCAAGTGACACTGTATGCAGTGGTGTAGAAATTGTGGATTATGTTATTCTGTTGTTGCTGAGATGCTCTGGGTTGCAGCTTGGACACAATGCACATAGCAGCTGAGCGAGTAGAGACTTTTGTTATGTTTTTTGTTACTACTGAGAGAGACTGGTGAGAGTGCAGTTAAATTTAGAATTGGTAGTTCTCTCTTAAATTCACCAGTCCATGTAGGTGTGTGCATAGAAAACATCAAGGATAAACAACTACAACAGTGCATTAAGATTCCTCCATGCTTGATCCAGGACCCATATATGGTGGCATTGTGACGGGTCCAATCTTTAGCTCTGTGTTGTATGTTTCGATCAGTGTATCAAACAGAACAGGAGCCACATCGCTTTAATTTAGTCTGTTTGAGATATCAATAGAAACAGCAGTGAGCACTCTGCACAGTCTGGTCCAAAACACCTTCCTCTTGCTAGCCCAGCAATAATTTTCTGTGTTTTGACATGTGCAAAAACACAATATTTTTACATTTAACAATGACATTCAGTCACCCTTGTTATAGTGGAACCAAAACAAATCTCTTAACAATATTTGTCATATTTTATAAAACCCATACCTGTTTGATATATCAAAAGAAACAGCAGTGAGCACTCTGCACAGTCTGGTCCAAAACACCTCCCTTTGCAAAGAAAATCAGTGATTCTTGAAAATAGGGACAAAACAGGTGGATAAAGCACAAAATTTTAATAAAATATACACAAAATATAATTTTTTTCAAATATCTGACTAAACTAACCTGGGTCATGTGAGCACAACAATGTATATGTTCCTGGTGTTTGATGAATATTTTTTTTATTTTAAACATTGTAGTTGGTGGATGATGCCTGTAAAATTCCTTGTCCCGGAGCAGACCTCAATACATTATAATAGTTTAAAACAATTAAAGAAATACTAAAATTATATATTATGACAATTAAGTATAAGTAGTCATATAAATAATTATAAAAGTATCGATAAATTGAATTAAAAAAAATAATTCTTATATATTTTCCAACTCCAATGAAATTTGTCCCTAATTTTTGTCAACACCGTCAGACATAAAAAGAATGTAAAAAAATCAGGCATTATTGGGGGGCACCAGAACTTCTGAGGACCCCATGACGTTGTTTTTTCTCTTCCTTTGCTAGGAGGGCTAGTTAGCTCCGGTTAGCTTAAGTTATTCTTTAGTTTTTTCTTCTGTTTTATTCCTAAGTTGCTCGTCACAACCATGATGTGTCAACTCCATAACTGACAATTTACAAAACTTTGATGAAATTTTGTGAAATAAAAGCTTAATTTTGGTATAATGTAAAGATTTCATGGACCTGATGAGCTACAATATGGCCTCCTTCAGAGTAACATCATATAAATTGAGGTAGTTTGGTATTTTGTCAACTCCGTCAGATGTCAACTCCATCAGAGTTTTTGACTCTTTCGGTGAAATTGTTGACAAATCTCACTTAAATGTGCAATTAATTCATTTTTAATGTATTTTACATAAATTGCATTACTTCACATGTACCAAGTTTTTCTTTTTACTCACTAGTTTATTACCACCTTCAGCTGTGTCAACTCCATCAGATGGACTTTTTGTTGTTTTTTGTTTTAAATAATGTATATTTTTTGTTTCTTGAGAAGCATTTGTCTGTAAAAATGAGTAAAAATGTCACTAATAGGGTATTTTAAAAATAATTTTATATTTATTTTTGTCAGATGGTGATGACAAAGTTCTGGGTCAGGTTGATTAAAAATGTTTTTTTTTTTTTTAAATTGCAACTGGGAGCCTGCACCTTAGCATCTTTGCATTTCCGAAACATTATTTGTCATATTTGCATATATAAGGTTGAGAAATTATTTTTAAAAATTGGGGAAAATTAAAACCCATTTTGTCCCTATTCTCAAGAATCACTGAAATAACATCCAAAATAAACAGAAAAGAGTCAAATCAAATAAACAAACAAACAAAAAACAACTCCTGCCACAACTGCGTGAAATCAAGCTAATGCACAGTTACATAACTGTAACACAGGAACTCGTGTTAGCTTGCTGTACATTTAAATACAATCCAATTTCGGCTTCCATAGTCGAGGAAAAAACCCATTTCCCTCAGACACTGGTATAAATATATAACTTATGAAATGTGAATTAACCAAGAAAAATGTTTTACATCTGGACCGATAATGTAGCACGGCTTACCTCCTGCTAGCCCAGCACAGCATTTAACCTACTCCGCATGCTCCACCAGTTTCATATGCTTATTCAGTGAACCCTTCTGTAGTGATAAATAAAATATGATTGTTCCCCCCCCCCCCCCCAAAATAGGGGTTACCCAACTAGAGTCCCCCCAAGATCACTAGTCTTCTTAAAAGGTAAAGTCTCTGAGAACAATTCTTCAAAAAATATAGCATTTCAGCAAAGTTGAGCTGACTGTCTAGGAACAACCCAAGGTATTTAAAATTTGCCACAGTTTCAACAGGTTGGCCATCGAGAGAAACTGTAACCACTTTAAGGTCTTGTTTGGATCATTTAATTAGCTCTACATTCTTAAGAGAATGAAAAATTAATAATAAATAATTAAGACTTTGCGGTATTTTGATTTAGTAATGCAATTATATTAGTTGTGTTACCACCCCTACGGCACTAGAGGCAGTACCAACCCCGAAAAGATGCGACTAAGGAGCAGATTTAGAAGTACACCGAAAGCTACAGAATTTGGTAAAAACGGTGAGTTTTGTTGAAGTAATTAAAGACACAAGTTCAAATCCATGCTGAGAGTGGAGCTCCTTCAATCAGTGCTCCTCCACAGCACTGATTGTCCAAGCAATGTAACGTGATCCTCTGCAGCAAGTGATGGCAAAGCGGCGCGTCATCACGACTTTACACAAGTGTGTCTTTACCTCCGCCGAACCCCTGAGACCAACTCATCGAACCCCTTGGGTTCGATCGGACCCAGGTTAAGAACCACTGCCTTAGACCAAACGCCCCCCAAAGGAATCCCAGCGCCCAACTTTTGTAAAAAATTTCCGCCAGCGCCCCCTGCGGACCTCTGAACGCCCCATGGGGGGGCAGTACCGCCCACGTTGAGATCGGCTATTCTAGTATTACCATTCTTTTATTCCGCTTCTGTTTTTTTGTTTTTTTTGACCTCACAAACAAATTACATGAGGTGGGAAGAAATTTTATGTATTTGGGGAAAACTAATGATGTAGAAAATCCTGTATATAAATTGGCCACAGACAAGCACTCCTGCTGACTCAAACCACTTCGGCTATGTATTGCAGCCCAGTAAGAGCCTCTTATGTGCAGATGGCCCCCGGCATAAGCTGTCTCTGAGTGTGTGTGTGTGTTGCAGGACATGTTTCCAGGGCTTTTTGATCCCCACAGAATTTTGTGCCAGCCAGTTAATGTGACACCTGCAGCCAGCTGTGAAGTAAGGGGGGTGAAGACACATTGAGTCAATAAAAGTTTCCCCTGTGTAATCCTTTTAGAGTGGCAAGGCGTTTGAAGTGAAGGCCACCGTCTTATGGAACATGAGGTGCACTATGCACTATAATCTGGTTAAAGAAAAGCCAGTGTGTGGCTCCGGCTGTGTGGAAACACAGACGGCAAAGCTGGACTGTGGAAATCTAAGTGACTGCCCTTTGCTTGTCAATTTAAAGGGTGAGAAAGGCGAAGAAAACTGATTTTATAGGAAGAAATGAGTCAAAGTGACATAATGTTGAAAAACTGTTTGTTCAGGGGTTAAATCTGAGTGTGCTGATACATATCAAAGGGAGCAAACCTTGGCATAGAGCTTCACTGGACATTTTTGGGGAGATAAATCAAAACTGTCTCTTGAATAAAGTTGCTCTTTTAAATATACATAGCACCATTTATCTGTCCTGGCCCTTTCAAATTTTATAAATTTTTCCTTGTGGTTCTTCAATGCTCTTAATCATGGTGGAGATGCAGTGCCAAGCTGACTTGAGATGAAAATTTGACGCTGGTCAGCTTGACTTGCCTGACCAATGATCTGCTAGTCAGAAACTCCAATGAGTAATCAACAGTGAACTAGAACTACCAGCTAGTAGGAAGCTACTCAGTCTATCTAAAAACACACAGTTGGTGCTGAAATTGTCATTGAAAGAAGACGCAAATGTAAGTATTTTTTGCACCCAGAAAAAGTCCAAAATTAAGTTAGCAGAAAGAGAGCTTCTAATTTAAACAATATCTGTTCAATGAGGAGATTATTTTAAAAAAAATGTTCAGATTGGCAAAATCAGTGTGCCATTTATCTGTGTTTACAAAACAGGTGAATACAGTGGACCTCCGGTTTTCACAGAAGTTAGGATCTGCAGCCCACAGTGAATGCACTAAAATCTAGAAATGCATTAGACCCCTTCTAAAAATGCTTATGGGTACCAATTTTAATAGTTCAAACACTAAATATGCCTTAATATGCTCAGATGAACCTGCTACTACCATACATGCTAACATTATCTCTGCTCTTTGGGTTACTTCCAGTCAGCACTAAAAGGAAAAACAAAAAAAACTGAACTGCTTTGCAAAAAAAATCTTGAATAGTTTTCAATGTATAACTTGGAGATGTTTTCCACAGAAAAATATCCAAACAAGTGAATCCCCAAATACTGAAATGTGAATAGGTGGAAGTTCAGTGTGAGTTGAAGTTATAAGGTTGGCATAAAAAATGAAGAATATGGTATTTTTGTTCTGATTGTACTAATAAAGGCCCTTTTCTTCACCTGTCCTGTGTCTTTTCTTTTGTTTTCCCCTGGTTGATATGCAGAGCAGCAGGGCATGACTGTGAAGCCTCGACTATGGGCTGGGAGAACAGAAAGGCTGGGAGGCAGTGATATACTCAAAAACAGAAAATAGAGTTAACATGGCATGGTGGTTATTATTCTCAAAGAGTTTGCTGACAAATCATCCAAGAGGTCACCAAAGAACCAAGCTTCACTCGCCTCAGTTCAGGTAAACGTTTCTAATACAATAAAAACAAGACTGGCCAAAAAGATCCATTCATTCAAGAGTTGTAAAGCAAGAACTTTTGCTGGTCAAAAGAGAAACACAGGCTTGTCTCATTTTTGTGAGGTAACATCTTGGTAGATGAACATTGTGGTTTAATTTGGAAAAAGTAATTGATAAGATTGTAAATGCTCGATGGCAATGGTTTCCATCAAGCTTTTGGATTGTTATCAATCATTTTTCTTTCCAAAGTGTTTAGAAAGCTCTTTTTTCTTAAGAAATTAAATCAATGTTCTTGTATTTGCTTGGGTTATCTTTCATATTTCTTTGTATGTTCATAGAAACAGAAGAAATCTGTAAGGGGGGAATTTTAAAGCGCTGTGCAAACGTGTTGCAACATCTGAAATTGTCATTCAAGGCAAGGCAACACTTCAGTATTTAAGTGAGGTGAATGCCATCCTGGTTAAAACAAACAATCACCCCTCCATGCTGCCACCCCCAATTCAGCATTCAGCAGTCACCACACACACCCACAATTACCACTCATAAATTGGAGAATGCGCTTATATCCATTCAGCTATTCCACCCACTGACCAGGACTTTTTATTGTACAATCTTCGTCTGCAGCCTCAGCCCACCCTACTCTAATTGAGCACTCGCTAAAGAACCAAAGCAATCAGTCACTGCCTACAAAAAAGGTGTCCGTGTGTGTTTTTTCACTAGCCAAAGATCAAGCGGTTCGTTTAATTTCCATTATACTGACGAGTGGGAGTGTGGGAGAGAGGAATAGCACGCCGTTAGTTTGTGGTGCATACAGTCGATCTCTGAAAACTTCCACTTTGTTGTTTAGTACAGGAAATGAATTCAGGTGGAAGGCTCATGGGGCAGGGGTTCAGTGGAATAAAGCCCAGCATCTGTTTGCGCCGCATTGTTTTCTGGGTGCTTTTAAAAAGGGACCTGCCTCGTAACACAACATGAAAACAAGCTCCGAGGCGCACTGAGGCAAAAGCCTGTTAGCGAACTGTTGCTAGATTATCCCTCTGACCAGCATTTCTGGCTTATTGAGCTCTGAGAATTGTGTGTTTGTGTGTCTTATTTCCTTTTGTTTAATTTTCGCTGCTCCAGCCAGTAGATTAAAATAAATTGCTGGTAGCCAGAAATAAAACAGAAACTCTGAATAATAGGTAAGCTTGTATGTATAAGGGAGAAGAATTTAGATGTTCTTGTATGTCTATGCTGTATTGTTACAACTTGAAAAGAGTTTTAGTCTCAATGGGAAATCATTTGTGTAATCCATTGCATATGATATTGATACACACGTCTATACACTTTGGTCTAAGCAGAGTTATTTCGATAATATTCCTGTGGTATATATTCGTTATGCATTGTAAGCACATGAGCTAAACATTTAAAACTCTTCTGGGTTTTCAAGTGGTGGGTTTTTCTTTCAGCTTTTGTCAAATTGTCTGAGGTGGTATGAATTGTAATCAGATACATCTCTTCCTAGTGTGATATGCATTCAAGTTCATTTTTGGGGTCAGTTGGACCTGTAAGATTGTTTGTTGGAAAATCAACCATTTGTTTGAAGACGTCAGCCCTATAGTTTGATTCCTACTATGCAGCAGAGACACATTCTTTGCTTTGCAGTTGAAATTAAGAGTCAGTTTCCCCTTGGCAGACAAAATGTGGCCTGCACTGCTTCACACCTGTGCTAGAGAAGTACACTGTGACTGAACCACTGGAAGGCAATCCCCAAGGCTGATGAAACATGTCACTTCCATTTGCCTCTGGCCAGATGACAGATTATTGCAAAATCCCAAAGTTTTCTGCATTTCTTCTGGATTTAGAGAAGACTGATGGATTGCAAGTGATTCGACAGAAACAGCCAGCAATGTTCACCAGCGTAACACTAATATCAGTTTTAAAAATATATATGTTAAATTTAGATACACCAGGGAAGTTGATTAACTTTCACAGCCCTGAGGATTTCTCGACTCTTCTAAAACCACATTTACAATGGCAACTGGCTTCTCCGCAGGTGAGTGACGATGTAACCTGTAATAATTTCACAGAACCTTGTTTCAAAAATATCAGCACTATAGCTTTAATATCTCATGACTCTTGAGAGAACTTGGAGTTGCAGAATGTTTAGCAAGTGAAGGTCAGAGGCTTGGAAAAATGTTTACTTTCTGTGACTAGTCCCACACAGCATGCGGCTCTTTTTCTCACATGAGCAGTTGGATTACTCCGGTCTGACTCGTTCTGACCCAGAGCTACAGATGGCAAAGAGGCTGCAGCAGGCAGAAAGACAGATGGGTGCGACTCTCAGCTTTCAGAGGAATTAAAGATTTCACCAGTAACCAATAAAAAACAACATATTGGCTTTGGCAAAAAAAAAAAAAAAAAAAATACATTAAGACTCAGAACAGAGAGATTGTTTCTACCAACACATCTCTCTGTTACATCGTTCACTGATGGCCATGTGACACTGATATGAAAATAGGCTGTTACTGTACCTTCGAGCACTATGGGGGAGCTATAGAAAATCTATCCCAGTGTGATTTCAGAGAAATGAACGCAGTCAAACAAAGAAAAGCCTGAGCACGCTTAATAAGTTTGCACAACATCTTGGAGGGAGATGATATGCCAAACATACACACAAGCTCTACAAAAAGAAACGGGCATCTGCCCCATCTATTTCAAGCTGTTGCAAAGACAGACTTGGCAAATCTGTTTGAAGGTTCATTATTATGCCAAAGTTAACCAATAAAAGATAATTGTATTCATTTCCAAATAGAGATCTTAAGAAAAACCCCAAAAACTTTTCAAATAGATGTGAATATGAAAAAACAAACAAACAAACAAAAAAAAACACAGCAAATACACAAATATTGCACATTTTGCTCTTTAATTATGGTGTTTGTCTGCAATTATTCAGATTAAAGAGTTTTATGTATTCAGATAAGTGAGTTGCTTTTTTACCAGTTCCTGAAATTATTTAAATCTATTATGACTGGCCAAAGGAGAAGACAACATGGAAATGCCATGTGTGAAAAGAGAATGGCATTTCTATGCTTTTTCACACACCCCTTCCTGCTAAAGGGGGATTGCTTTTACAATGTTCTGTATGGCTTTTTTAATCTCTGAGATCATTATGGAGAACCTTTGCCCCTCCCATCCTCACAAAATGGCATCAGTCCACTGAGGTTAGGAGACATTAATTTCTGCACAAGATCCACAGTAGCATTTCAATTTTGTTCAGGTCTGGACTTTGACTTGGTCATTGCAAAACCTTGATTGTTTTCTTTTCAGTCATTCTGTTCTAGATTAGCTGTTGCTTTTAGGGTCATTGTTCTGATTTAACCCCACTTTGGACAAAAGGCCTCTGATTTTCCTTTAAAATACTTTGGGATATAGAGGAGTTCATAGTCAATGTGCCCTCATGCTCTGGCCGCTAGACAAGCCCAAAGAATGACCCTTCAGCCACTGTACATAATGGCCAAACATCATTTTAACCTGATCTATCCAAGTGCTGTTGTACTTTGGATGCATTCAGTTGTAATTCTGCAACCTTCCAACCAACTTGTTCAATCTGTTTTTTTTTTCTAGTTGTCCTGTTAAGAGCTTCAGTTTTTTTTAACATGTTAACTGAAATCTGGAGCTCTTGTATTGTACAGCATAGAAAACTCTGATCCTGAAGGAAATTTGAGGGGACGTTACAACAAAGGAAACTTTCTAAATGATTTTCACTTCTAAAAATGAACTGATTTTTATATTTTGCTTAAAAGAAACTTATAACCTCAAGAACGGCAAAACCACAAAACTCCTGCTTTTACAGAGGTATTCACACTCATAAAATATATTTGACTAGCAGAGCCTTCCTGGCATGTTCCCCTTTAAATTCTGCAGAAGGAGCAAAGCTGTTCGTTTTCACACACACTCTCCACTTAGGCTTCGTCTTTGTTCAATGCGGCTCAGTTTGACGTTACCTATGTAGGCCTCAATTTCAGACCCTTTCACGCAGTAATGACATATCCGTCAATTAAAGTCACCTGGAGATTGGAACATTGCCTACTATTAATTACCTACTATTTCTATCAGCAGTAGCCGTCATTCAGACATTATTCACTCAAAGAAGTCTACATTTTTCTGAAATCAAAGAGCCATTTATTTAGTAATTACAGTGAGAAGTGAGTCAGACGCCAAACAAGGCAGCTTGAAATATTAAGTCTAACCGACAGCCACAAAGTTTATAAAAATCTGGCGATTGTATGATTTAGCAACTAAACAGCTTGTTATTAGGCACCTTTGTTCCTGATAAACAAAAAGCTTTAAACACCCATTCAATCACTGTCAGTTTTCTTCTTTTTCCCTTTGTATCATTTTGTTCGGTCTGATCCTAATGGATTGTGCTCTTTTCATGTCAGCTCTGCGGTGCCATTACAGAATCCCTGCCTGCAATCTAAATGGTGTTGATTTTAATAGCTTTTATTTGTTTCACACCCATCTCAATTCAAGTCCACTTTTTTTGTCAAAGTGATCACAGGTCAACAGAGGGAATTTCGATGCAATGATTTCAGGGAACAATTTTCATATCAGAAATAAGAAGTTGTTTAATTTTATTTGTTACATTGGTTTCAAAGTTCTTTATTGGCAGCTTAAGCAATTTAAACGATTGTTTTCTTTTTTATTTGACAGCCTTGATTCATTTGCCAAATGACACCCTGAAACCACTAGGTTCACACTTGGAGCAAAACGGAAGACAAATAGATGAAAATGCTTTCAAAATTCACATGAACAAAGTCAGACTGGGTGCGTCTACAGATCCTCCACACACACCTGAAAAGAAGGGAAATCGTACTCTAAAACACAAAGATTAATTACATCATTAGATTCTTGTAGTGTCAGTGTGATGACAGCTGTATAGAAATTCAATATAACAGGTTGAAGAACACATTAGGTGCAAAAGCTTACGTTGGAAATTCAGCTGAAGAATGCCTCTGTTTTGATCTGTGTGATGAATTAAGCCAAACCCCACAAGAGAGAAGTAACTTGTTGTACTATAATCAGTCCAAATGATATTTAGTTATGAAAAATTACTTTAATCTACAGTCAGAGTCTGCATAATGAAGCACAACCATGCGTAGCATGAGGGTTTGGTTTGGGGAGCCTACCATTATTTGCTCGCATTGTGGCTGCTGAAGAAGATAAATGCTTTGCAGGATTAATTACAGGATTGCCTCACAGTTTGGGAGCTTTTTTTCCCCCTCAAAAGTTCAGCTGAAATACATTTTTTGTTGTTGTTTCATAATTGTTCTTGTTTAAACTGGATGTTTTATTATAACATCATAAACAATGCTGTGTCAATTGATTGCTAGATATTAAATTTGATCATTTCATAAAGTAGCTCTGACTCATACACAGCAAGTCAAATACTTGAATGAAACGATGGGTTCCTGATGAATAAATTACTTGAAATTGAAAATGTCCCACTTTTTATGTTATTTTGCTTGCATAAATTGGACTTCTATAATAGCTGATTGCAAAGAACGTTTACATACAATAGTTTGTTGAATGCAGCCATTGGAAAACAAAAGTAGTGATAATCCCACACTTCCAAAGTCAGAATGGGTTCCTGATCAGAACTTTTGGTCTCCCAATACTGATACAAATCGTTCAGTTGTTTTGCCTAGTGCCGAATCTCAGCCAGCCGCTTTATTAAAACACTGCCAAGCTTACAAATATGATGCATTTTGCTTAGATGAAGTTCTTGAAAGTTGGTTAATTTGCTGCTCCAACATTTGATCAAAGCAAACAACTAGTCTCAAAAATCATCATCTAAATAGCTCAAATATTCCTGAGGAATATATGGGTCAAAGATGTTGAAGAAATCACAGGAACAGTACTGCATTCTAAATAAGGTAAGTAACCATTAATCGTTGCTCGCCACCACAACACAAGACAGACAAAAAGATCTTCCAAGGAGGCACAGAGGTTCCATACTAAAGAGTGAATTTAAAGACACTTTTAAAAAGTCAAAATGTTAGTATTTCATCAAATCAGGGTCTTAATTAGCATAATGTCAACATAATGCAACATTGATGGACTTACTGTTGCTATATGACCTAACCATGAACTTTACTGCAAACCTCTACCGCCATTACAATGTTTGCAGTCGCCCCCATATTGAGAAAGAGAGAGAGAGAGAGAGCAAGATAAACTACACTTACGTCCTTTGGGAAAATCAAAGAAAGTCCTTGCGCCTTGCAGTGTGCTATCCATCACACATAGAAATGGACCAACACAGCCCATTGTGCTGTGAGGTATGCAGCCATTTTTACAGCCTGGTACTGTAACACTGTTCACAGCCCAATTCTGGCCCATTGTGGTCAGAGCTGATCAGAGTGCGGAATAATGTCCATTGGTATTCCAGGTGAGGTCTGGTCCCTATGAATATTTGAGCCGTTCGTGGACTTGCTATCGAGCCGAGGCGTAAAGATGCTGGCTACAGTTCAAAGTGCTTTCAGCATCAAAAGGAGCACAAGGCTGAAGCAATTTCTGGGTGAGACAGCGACGATACAAGAGGGTTCAATGGCAGGCCGGAGATGGAAAAGCTCCATTAAGATTAGTTATAAACCATTAAAATAAAATAAAAGGGGTTCTAATCTTTCTCTGTATGGGTTTCCATCTGATCTCCACATGAATCATGGCAGAGCTCATAAGGTACAGATAGAGCATCCATTGTATTGGCAGACGATAAAGATTTACCAGACGCCGGCCCAGTAAATCCTGCACTCGCATTCAATAGTTGGTGTTAATCAATCATCTTCGAGTTGAAGTACTGATCCGTAGTCAGTTCAGGTCATTCCGGTTAATGTGAATACGATGATCAAAGGCAGGCAGTTGGTGATTCCAGTTCAGCAGTCCTCATCTGAAAAACTGGATAAATATCAGCTAATGTACTCATAGTAACTGCCTGGCAGCACAGGCTCATCAGAATTGTGTAGTGGTGCATCTCGGAGTGCTAGTATCGGACGTGCACACACAACGTGCACATCTGCAGTTGATTAGAGAAAGGTCAGTGTACCGGCGTCTGTCTCCTTTGCTGTTCATATAGTCACAATCAAGCTGCGGATAAACCCCATGTCTTAAAAACGGATGTGGAGATTGTGTTGAGATTTTGGGCTTAAGTAGGAACAAATAAATCTACAAATCCAAAAATGATCCAAGCAATTCCAAGGGGTTGAAGTACAAAGGCTATGAAGAGCAAAAGATGTTAAGAGGCAGATTAAAGGAAAAGTATTATCATATTTTAGGACCCTAACACATGAAATCACCACATGAAGAAAGTCTAATTGGTTTTCATTGTTCATATGACGTTTTACAGCTTTGTAATCATGTTTGACTTAAAAAAAAAAAAAAAAGACACTGAGTAGCAAATATGAATGACAATGAACCATCTAAATCCACAGTGTCCAATGGAATATTGACCTGCAATGCCGAGGAAACATATTTGCCTCCTTAGAGTTTTCTTCTAATTTTTTTTCTTTTTTGGTCATGGTGAAATGTTTCATATCATCAAACACAATTTTACTGCTAGAAAAACATGAACAGAGTGAACACAAAATTAATTTTCAAATGATAATTTTATTGATTAAAGAAAAAAAGAGGTTATTCAAGTCAACCTGCCCCTACATAAAAATATAATTTACCCCATCCACCTGTAGATTTAAGTAATCAAGAGATTAAGTAGAGCGTGCCAGACAAAACAAACATAACCTGATAAAAAAAGAACAGATTAGGTGCAACGTCGCTGACATGCAACTATGCCTTTCAAAACCCTTTCCAATGCTTTACAAATCTCTTTCCACAGTGAATGTTCCACTAGTGACTGTCCACATTTACATTTTGAACACGATAACTCATCCAGAAGATCACAAAAGAACCCAGAACAAATAAAGCACTCAGTGGCCTCACATAAGGTCAGTTATTCAACAACAGGAAAGAGACTGGGCAAAAATTAACTCAATGGAAGAGTTCAACCACTGCAGACCAGCAAGAACACAAAGACCTACAGCACCCCGGGTTTAACAAAACATTTTCATACTTACTGAGATGCTTTAAAAATATATCTAATAGATTCACAAGATAAGTGTGGAACATTTTGGACGGTTTGTCCCATTACATCTAGAGTAAAACTAATATAGCATTTCAGAAAATTAGCATCATGCCATTAGTAGAAACATGTTCATTCTCAGGTTGTTTTGCTTCTTTAACACTTGAATCAAGATTTGGGAGTCACTTATAGTTAAAAGCTGGACTAAAATCTGATTCAAATTATGTGGCATAATCTTTAACAATCAATCATTCTTAAAAACCTTCCGATATGGAAAGGAGAATGAGCCAATATTATTATTCACAGCAATGTAAAAAAAAAAAACATCTTTGGAGTTAGTGGCGAGGTACAAGAAGACATTTCGTAAGGTGGAAAATACTTTTTTAGAACTGTATGTAGGGCAAAGTGTATTTTCTTTTTAATTTTTAAAAAATCCATCTGAAATAGAGCTGGAGATTTTTCCATCCCCAGTTTTAGGTGCATTGTTTAGTTGTCAGAATTCAACGTTCCACGTAAAGCATCTTTAGTAACTTTTCAGCGAATTCTGGTCATAGAAATGACTACAACTACCATGAGCTATAAGTCCAGAGATGTTGGAAGAGTAAAAGTGATGAAAAAAGAAAAAATATTAATGTATGCCCATCAAAAGAGTTTTTTCCTGTGAAAATTAGTGTCATGTGTGAAATGTTAAAACTTTGACTGACTTTGATCGTCTTGAACTTTACATTACCTGCTCAAGCTTTTGTCATCTGCCGAGACAGTTTCATTGTGGGATATGGTTGTTAAAAAATAAATGAAGATATACATGATCAGACAGCAGGGAGAGAGAGAATCAAAGCATGAGTGAAAATAAAATAATAGAGAAAAACACGCTCATTTATTTTTCATGGCTGCTTTCTCTGGTTAAACCTGCAGCAGTCAACAGAAATGCAAATGAAACTTTTTTTTTTTTTTCATGAAAGCAAATCTCTTGAGTTTGCGATACTTCACAAACCCAGAGATTCGAAAAAGGTCTGCTGCGGTTCTTTCAGGCTGTTTGCCTTCAAGTTACAATCCTGTAGTTTGCCATTGTCAGTGTG
Organism: Poecilia mexicana; assembly: GCF_051168715.1. Classification (NCBI taxonomy): domain Eukaryota; kingdom Metazoa; phylum Chordata; class Actinopteri; order Cyprinodontiformes; family Poeciliidae; genus Poecilia; species Poecilia mexicana. Next base: position 13,099,390 of record NW_028263382.1, on the reverse strand, counting down.
TGAATGTATGTGTGAATGGGAACTACATCTTTGAATGAAGAACCTGAGAGTCCTGAAAAGCCCTGCACACGTCTGATGTCATTTCTTTGCTGTGATCAGATCAAGTCAACTAGAGTTGCAATCAGTGTTTTGTTGTTGCTTGTAATTCAGTAAATTCTGTGAAAACATTTCATAAAAGTGGATGATTGAAGGATAGTAAGTTTATGTGCATGTAAATTCTACCCACAAAGTCAACATTCCTGAAGTTTACTCGTGCGTTATTCAGTCCGTTGACTTCACTGTGTCAGCAACAGGTCAGTCATCAGGGAGGGACTGAAACAATGACAGCAGAAACTGTTACGAGGGAGAAAGGTGGAATCTAAATATCAGTCATCAGATGGGAGGAAAAAAACAGAGGGAAGCTAAAATACAAACACAAACACGCAGCGAGCAAGTTTACAAAAACAAAGAGCTGGCACAGAAACAAAAATCCAACTGCTGAACAGTGAAGCATAGAGAGTCTTTGATAGGAATAACAAACAAGGAGCATAGGTGTAAATGATCAAAAATACCTGACAGACTGGAAAACCAGCTGAAGCAGAGAGACGTATATACCCACAAAACGAGACAAACATCGAAGTCGGAACACTGAACCTGAAATCCGACATTTTCTCACAGAACCTAAATCTCTACAGAATTGTATATGATAGAGCAACACAATGTAAAGAGAAAATAATAGCACCACAAAGACAAAAAAAAAAAAAAAATCAGAAAGAAGGTTGGCTTAATTTAAGAGTTTAATTTAAGAGACAACTGCAAACCTACAAGGACATAGCCATCCAACTAAACTGACAGGCCGGCCAAGGAGAGCATTAATCAGAGCAGCAGCCAAGAGGTCTCTGGAGGAGATACAGAGATCAACTATCCTGGTGGGAGAACTATTTGCTGTGCATTTTGTTAAGATCGCCTTCATGGAGAGGCATCAAGAAACAGTTGCACAAAACAAAAAAAGGCATTAGAAAACTGGTTTGCTTTTTGACACAAGTCATGTAGAATACACTGCAAACATCCAGAAGAAGGTGTTGTGGTCAGATGAGAGCACATTTTTATTTTCTGATCAGCATGCCAAGTACTGTGATAGATTACACTGTACATCAAACCTGTTAAAGGCCTGAGACTGGGGCATAAGTTCAGCTTCTAGCAGGAGAACAACCCTAAATATTTAGTCAGAGCTGCAGTGGAATAACTTTGATCAAAGTCATTTGTGAGAGGAGTTATAAAATCTTGTTCAGGGTCACAATCCAACTATTTTGAGTGAGCTTAAACTGTTTTATAAAGAAGAAAAGTCAGAAATGTCTGTCTTTGTATGTTCAAAGCTGGTAAAGAGCTACCCTTCAAAACTTGCAGCTGTAATTATAGCGAACAGTGTGCATGATTTGTGGTTTTGACTGAATATGAGATTATTAGCTACAGAAAGGAACACCACCTAATTAATCAAAGTGTTGCAGTAGTGATCTACCTGTAATTTTACTGTATTTTCTTATCTTTTACAGGTTAATCCTATCATTTCCTGTTGCTAAGGGTGTGTGTGTTTCACTGAAAATCCAGATAACCTTTCAGATGATAAACTTTTCCCCCATGACTCACACATTTCCTGTGCTAAATTATGTTAATGCAACATTTGAACCATGAGCAGTCAATGAGGACAAAGAGAGAGCGAAAGAGAGAGAGAGAGAGAAGGAGAGGCTTATTTTTTTTTCAAATCTGGTACATGACGCAGAATCCAACTTATGCTAAATGAAGAGAGAGTGGAATTTAAATTTGTTTATGTTTTAATAGCCAGAGGCATAAGGTGCAGAAAAGACTTGGTATTATTTGGAGAATCACATAAAGACAGAGGAAGCACAACCTTGAATTACTGCGCCTCAGGCAACGTGTCTCTGTGAACCTTTTAATGCCTGAATGAGGTTGACATTTGTTCAACATATATTGGTTAGGTTGCTCTTAATTCCATTTTAGATGCAATGCTACTTGACATGCTATTAGCTGGCGTTTGCATGTCAGTCCAGTAGCGTCTTTAGCTTTTATAGGATTGATTGACTACCAAGCTTCTGTTGAAGTTCTAAGATGGTTTCCTTAATGCATATTAACGAATTCTTGGTGCTTGAACTATTAAAATAGTCAGTGAGGGTTTTTCAAGTACTTTTGGTTTTATATAGTCACAGAAGGCTGTGGTCCCTAACACCAGCAAATATGTAATATTATATGGTTGTTTATTTATTATTTCTAACATATGGGATGTTTTTCAATCAATTTGTGGAAATTTTATCGATCCACTTCTTAATTAGATGCATTTTACATGAGATAATAAAAAGGAAAAAGAAAAGTGAACATAATCATTTAAATTACAGGAATTATGAAATAATTCTAGGAAAAGCAGGGCACTCTGTTTTAGGTGTTTTTTTTTTTTTTTTTGAGGAAACACTAGAACTTTTCCTATCCTAACGACATGTCTGATAATTGGTTCCTAAACAATCTGACTATAAATCTTTGATTTGTGCAAAAGTATTTAACGTTGTGTATGTGCAGCAGCCTTTTCAAATTCGTAGATATATTTGTGAGGCTGAAGGTAGGAAATCTGGGTGTTAAATTTTAATGTTTGTGAAATTTCTAATTGCGTGTCTGCACCACATATTTCGCGCTCATCATTTCCTCACTTTTTGTGTATTTTAACATACATTGCAAGAATCAAAAGTTACACACAAAATGTTTTTTATGGCTTACAAATCACAGTTTACACATGCAAGTACCCAAAGCTACATAAACAGGCTTTATATGGATTACAGGCCAAGCATTGCATATGCAGACACACAGTCGATTTTCTCCCCACATGCACATCGCTCAGACTGAATGACTCTGAAATGCCATATAGTCCTTCATCCTTGACCGTTTTACCATAGCAAAATCTATTACTAAATTAATGTTTTCCCTTTTAATGGCATGCACTAAAGAATACAGTACCATTCTCTTTTAGGCAACAGTATTATACTTCATTTAAAGATACAAAACTGAACTCATTCGCGACCAGATAACATGTCAGTAAATTGTCATCTACTTAGTATTCTGGGAGGATTGCTCCGTTGAACATCCACACAACTCTGCATACGGCTCCCTGGGGAGGCTAAGCGGTCAATTGGATGAAGGTTACCCTCTGTGGTTTAAAATTTAAGCAGTCTGATTACCTCTAAAGTTATTAAACCAAAGGTTTAAAGTGAAATCAGACACTAATGTTAGGCAGAAGAAATCCTAACAGGTCAGGAAGACCAGATACCTGTACAGGAGATTAAAAAGCAGGTTGTCCAGTTGTTTTAGCAAAACTTCCGTACTTATTCACCATTTCATTGGATTTATTTAATGCCCAATAATTGTCAGTCTGAGAGAACTTTCCATGACACATGATGAAAAACTTATCTATCTTTGCACAGCTAACTTCTGCTGACAGCGCTTCCACTATTTACCTAATTACCTGGTGGTTGCCAATACCAGGAGCCCAAGCTCATAAAACACAACAGTATTTACCTTAGAAGAAATGAAGAAGGCTGGGCGAAGATTGTCAGCTTCCTGCTGATTAGCTGCAACGTGATCTTACTGTCAAAGGAGCTCAAACATTATTAACTTGTGTGTGATCTTACAAAACACGTGTTGTTTGGACTGAACTCGGAAAAGTCAGAGAGATGCTGGCGCGGCAAGGTTCTCTGAAAGTCAAACATAAATCCCAGCCTGTTGGTATTTGAAGATGGTACCGGAGATATGCTGCGGTACGAAAAAGACAGAGTGCATACGATGTTGTGATTGGGAGAAAAAGTTCTTATCTGGGGGTGGTTTTCTTAGGATAAAACAAACACTCCATCCATTTTTCTCTGATTAGTTATTGCTCCTCATCCTCCATGTCTCATTCTTTGGCTTGGAAACCCTCATCTTTAATATCTCTCTTCCTCTGTGCCGCTTCCATTACTGTCAGCCGGTTCCTGCCTATCTGCGGACTAAAAGTGGCTGTGCTTGGCTGATTCCTCAGATAAGAGACTGAATGCTCGCTGTCCACAGAGGAAGGGGATGTGGAGAGGGAGGAAGGGACAGATGGAGGAGATGGAAAAACTGAGAAGGGATGAGAATGACAAGTACGTTTTTGGCAGATTTGCGAAATCCACCAGAGTTTATGTTAACATATCTAGCTCCATCACTATAAGCACATTTATTTGTAAAAGTATTTAAATTCTTTTTGCTTTTTCATATTCTGTCACGTTACAGTCACAAATTTCAATGTGTTTTCTTTTATTGGGATTTTATGTTGCAGAAATGTGGGCAAAAAATGTGGACAGAGTGATGTGCAACTGTTTTCAGCCCCTCAGACAATATTTTGTAGAACCACTCTGTAATGCAGTTACAGCTGCAAGTCTTTTGGCATAATGTATGCTTCACAGTCAAGGATTTGCCAAATAGCTGGACCTCTCTTGAGTTAGTGGTCAATTGCGAACATCTTTTTTCCCAAGTCATTTCAGAGATTCTCAGATTTATTTCCATACTTTGATTAGGCCATTGTAACACAAAAAAATCTGCACCTTTTCTTCATACATTATTCTGTTTGTAGGCTAGTGATTTCCATTCTGATTAGAGCAGCTTTACTCGGCACATTTACAATTTCTGCAGCCACTCCGGTTTTCCCATGGGCCTCTTGATTATGCAATGCTCTCTTTGTTCAACCTATCAGTTCAGTTTTTAGAGTTCTGTTTCATTCAAAGGTTTGGATGATGCCTTAGATTTCTCCAAAAGTTTCTCCTTGACCTGTCTGCTGTGTTCCTTTGTCTCCATGATGCTAATTTTCTCTAACAAAGCTTTTGAGACATTCGTTGTGAGATTAAATTAAACACAGGTTGACTCTGTTTAAAAATTAAGGGACTTCTGAAGGCAATTAGTTTCACTGGGACTTCATTAATATAGGGCATCATAGTAAAAGGGGCAGAATGCAAAGGTTTGACATGCCTTTCATATCTTAACATGAAAAAAGAGGGTAACTGATTTTTTCCCTCTTAGTTTATAACATTAAATTCCAACAGAAGACAAGCAAAACCCAGTGTGTATATAGAAAAATCACGTTTCAGCACCGAATAAAGCAGGCTGCGTTACTTGACTTGTAACACAGAAAAAACTGCTACATGAAAGGATTTTTTTTTTCCACCAGTCATGGGCGGATGGTACTGTATCAGCGGAGGATGATGAATCATTTGCATTTACATCAAATGGTGATGAGGAGAGTTGCAGGGGAAGTGGGGGGTAAGAATGAAGAAGGGCTGAGGTCAAGCTGCACTTCACAGAGGACACTAATCTCCTGCGGAGGGAAGAAAGGCACCAAGCTCTGCAAAGGATGCAGTTGGAACGGGGTGAGGACGGAGGAAGATGAACACAGTGGAACATCACTTACTAACTGCTGACGGAGGTGTAGCACTTGAGGTGATCTGGGAAATGAATGCATTTCAGTCAGCACACACTGCTCCGAGCCTTTCTTTGTTCAGCACACTGATGCTTTGTGAAATAGACAAGCTGAGATAATGTAGGTTGTAGGGTAAAAAAAAAAAAAAACTGGGGGAAATTAAAATTCAAAGAGAAGAGAAGGAAGTGTGTGCATGAATTCAGAATTATACATGTTTCCACTCACCACTACTGGTCTGGTATCTTGCTGCCGATCCATCTACAAGACAGTAGCTCTCCTGTGGACTGGCCTCCACAGCCTCTTTATCTCTTTCTGTGTTACTGCTGTAAGCCTTGCGAGAAACTGAGCTCAGCCTGATTACAGCAGGGGTTTAGCCATTATCACCATTAATCATGAGTCCATTCCACCATCAGTTACCCAGCATGCCTTCAGTAAAGGACAGTTTCCTGAAATGGACAGCCAGTTGGAGCTGGAATGTCAATTTTATGGGGATATTCTGAACTTTAACCGGAACACATTACAGAGTTTTCATCTGACTAGTAACCCTTAAATGCTTTTGACCTTCAGCTACCAGAGGTCAGCACAGGACTGAGCTTGTAGGGCTGAACAGCCTCCTGTAAGTATTCCCTGAAAGGGTTTTTCACTAAGAGCTGATAACTTTCTGTTTATGGTAACCAAAATGATGCTTTATTTTATTTTCCATTGACTGCTAGTAAATGAAAACTGCAGTCAAACTGTGCTGAAAATCTTTGCTAAAAACTTGGCACATGTTAAATGAAAGCCAAGTTGTTGTAAACAAAGGGAAACAGAACGTTTTGTGCTGAATTTTCTAAACATAGTGCATAAAACAGCAATAAAAAAACAGCATCGCAAGCAGAGATAACCCAGATCATTAAAATCTGCTGTTGATCAGGTTTTTACAGAGACAATGGAGAAAAGTAGGGGGATTGAATACAAGCTGTAATTTGGTTTAGTTCAACAACAAGGTAACTGGCGAGCTCTATGTCAAACCTAATTCCTCACTTGAAGCGTCATCACCAACTGCTGTAGAGAAAAAGCCAATGAAAGTGCAACCGCAGCTGGTTGAAGCATTTAATCAGTGAATCGTGTGGAATGCAGATCAAACCAAAGCTTTAATATATTAGAAATATTGTTAGCAACAGACTTAAAGCTGAAAACTGTCCATTTGAACTCTTAAGTTTTTTTTTTTCTTATTTTTTAAGACATACACAGCATTTTACTAGATAAAATTAATAACCAAGAGCTGCTAATATGAATACAAGAACGATACTGGTCGGGTAAAGTTCATGGTGTGTGCTTTAATATTTATTCTATTATATATTTCTTAAACATTCTCCAACAAATGTGTATTTTCAGTCAGTGAGAACACTTTCATGCTATGTAAGTTGATGAATCAATGATGAATCAACTGAATGAATGAATGTGAAATACTTGAGTTGGAACACAGAAAAACTGCTATTTGAAAGGATTTTATTTTATTTAGAACAGAAACAATTATTGATTCCTTCAACTAAAATATTATGGTTACTACAATGCTATGGTATTCATTTATGGCTATTTTGATATTGCAACATAGGCTAACACAGAGAGTGTTGCTCCTAGTGTTAGGATTTACATTAACAGATTAACAGTGATGGCATTAACACCCACTGACTTCCATAGAAGCTTAGAAGTGAAAAGCTTGTTGAGTGAAACATTATTATTACTTGTTCTTTATTTTTAGAGAAACACTGTCTGACCCATTTGCATTAGCTGGTCAAATGGTCTATTAGCTAGCCTACAGTCTGTGACTTTACAAACATGTCTGTTAGCATGCTAACAGTACTCTCAAAAACTGTAATGGGAGCAAAGATCAGTCCTTCATTCATTTATAACCACCTACAATTTGTGTACCATTGAAGCCTTAATGTTGACCTCTATAGAACTATTAGTTAAAATTATAAATAAGAATTAACTGATTCGTGAAATGCTTCATTGTAATTTGGTTTATTAGGTTTCTGTAAAGCAAGAAAGTCCATTTGACAGGACACGGAGTCTGATATTTTGATTATTTGGTGAGAAACAGCAGAAACAGAACGTCTTATTATTCCCAGGTGTGTTTCCTGTTCTTGTAGCTCTTCATTTTGCAGACAGCCTGCATTATAATAATGACTGCAGAGCAACAGGAACAACCACTCCGAATTTGCAGTTGGGATTGACAGTGCAAGTTTCCCTCATGATTTATGCTTTGTAGACAAAAGGTGAAATATTGGAGCAAAGTTACTCAATGAGGTTTTCTTTCTGGCAAAATTATGTTTTTTTTACTGGTCTGCCTCCCATCACCTACTCTTCATGCTGATCAGCTTTGGATGGTAAAAAAAAAATTTAAAATAGATTTGCAAAGTCTCCTGCCAGACAAACATTAGGAATTATAATATCAGACTTTTTTCTTCTTTTATGTAAACATGAGAGTTAGTCTTCCTTAGATATTATTTTGTATCTGTCTTGAGTTTCTACAGTCAATGAATACGTTTTACTTTTTAAGGCACACACACAGCGATTGTAGACTGGATGAGGTTCATTGTAAGTTGGATTTCCACTGATCAATGGAAAAACTGTCAAGTCAGACTGACTACTACACTCTTTGGCTTGAAAATCTGAAGAACAGGGATGTAAAAAGATATTTCAAAGGAAACTGTATTTCCCTCCACATGTCAGAGCAGATCAAGATACGTCTGTAGTTAACTTAGGTCACAACAGAGTGACAGCCATTCAGCAGATAAAAGTATAGCTGCAAAGCTGCTCTCTTTTTTTTTTTTCTTCTCTTGAGCTCTCAGTTCCTGTCACTGAACATGGTAATTTGGAAATATGGGCAACGTTTTTGGAAATCTCAATCAAAGTGTCAATCTGCACTCTATAAGAAAACACAGGGAGGTTCCTGTGTGACACTCCACAAATTTAAGAAACTAAAGTTTACCTCTAGTGACTGTGTGTTTATTTTTCCAACATCAGTAAAACCCTTTTTTTTTTCTCTCGAGCAAATACTTTCTCACATCAGAAAGCTTGTGAATCTTTAGAAATTAACTAATTTTAGGTGTGTGGCATGATTTTCCCTTCCAATTTGAGGTGGTTCAGCCCAAAGCCTAATTAGGAACAATAAAAGGGAAACAAATCAAAATTACATATGAACATGTAATTTCATATCATGTAATTAATGATTTTATGAGCTCATAGAATCATTAATTACATAATAAAACTTAACGGTACATTTAACATTTACACTTTCCTCACACAAGCACAGAGTAAAAAGCAAGAAACATGCGGACAACAGCTTTACCAATATGTCTGCTTTGTTCAAAGAGGTCTGCAATTACATATACATGTATTTTTTAATCTTAAAGTAAAAACCACCAGTTCGGCATTGATGGAAACACGAGCTGAACATTTGTGTGCATTACTGCAAACATCGAGAACATTTTAGTAATGATTGTGATTTCTGTTTGAAATTGAGCCCTGTTTTTCTCCCTCCAGTGCGTTGGATGTGGAAACAGGGTTTACAGAAAGCACCAAACAAAACCCGTGCAGTAGGAGAGATCAAAGCAGCATCCATTCACACATGCACACTCTCCAACACAGACCAGTGTGCATGCTGTGAGCAGGCTGTGCCCTTTGCTGCAGGTCCCCCGCTGTGCTACAGAGACCAGTGCTCTTTTCCCTCTCCATATTCCCAATGCACACACATGGTGATCCCTTTAATGACCGCCAAGAGATCAAATCTTTATTTATCAGACCGGCTGCTGAATAAACTGCACTGGCTGGCTTGGCTGAGTGTTTGAGAATCAAATCCTCTGCCCACAGTGACAGATTTCTGGATGCTTTAATCTCTTAATGAACATGTCCCTGATGAGAAATCATTTATCAAGTTAAGCTTTGGCAGCAGCCTAGATACACAGTCTTTCATCCTTTAAGGTATTTTAGAGCGGAACTATGATGGAAATTGCGCTTGGATCAGATGTTCATCTTCATGCAGAAACTCTCACTTTTGTCTTAAGGATTTCTTAAATTTTGTCCATGCCGAAATTCCAGATTCTTGTCGACTTTAGGCCATTTTGATGGTTAAGATAGATGGATTCAAGAACAATGGGAAAATAGAACAACAGGTCTATGTGCCCATCGTGAACAAAATCTGTTCTGCTTAAAATAGAGCAAACAAAGAGAGAAACTGTTTGACTTTAGCTTCAATTAAAGAAGAAAATAATGGGTGGGACTCCTCATTCATGGATACACCCTCCTCTGCTTTGTCTGTATGTGCACTGTGATACAAACAGCAGCTGTGGTGCACCATGACCTCCATTTTTAATCAATACTAATGTCATTTTAGGATGCACAAATACAACATCCACTTTCTGGAGCACATAGATGACAATGATAAGAGTGTGATTCCATTTTCTTATACTCGCCAGGAAGTCAAACAGCTTTCAAGTGGTTGCTGGGCTCCATCAGCGTTATCCTCCATCACAGATACTGTTTTTTCTTCTTTCTTTCCTTATGGATTAGATCTGAAGATGCAGCCAGAGTGTCAAGATATCTCATCCGGCTTTAGGATCCCTGAGGAAGGGCTACACAATTTTGCTCGGAAAAGGATTGTTGGGTCTGCTTCACTTAACCCACCTCCATTCCCCCATCAAGCAACGGAAAATAACTGGATGGATAAGAGAGGATCCCCTCAGTGTGTCGTTCACCAGCACTCAGCTGACTTAAACCTTCTCATTTTCATTAAGCTCGTGCCTATCAGTCAATTACTTTGTAACTAATCAATTAAAATCCAATCATTGTCATGCACCATGACCAATCAGCTTTATGAAGTAAGGTCTAAACATCAGCCTGATGGCTCGGTCTGTTTTTGTCAAGATAAAAACTGAGAGGGCGCCAAGAAAGATGAGCAAAGGAGAGAGGTCGCGCTCGAGAGCTTTGACACCAACGGAAGATTAGACATAAGAGGACTTTCTATACAAAATGTCACTTTTTGAGAGCTTTAAGGTATCAAAGCTTGTGTGCATCAAAAGCTCAGCAAAAGCCCTACACTGTTTTTTGGTCAAGACAGTCAATAAAAATCATAGTCAGTGTAAGGTTTGCATTTTCAAAAAAGAAACATAGTTACAAGTTCTTCAGAACTTTAGCTAGATGTCTTTATTCAGCATCTTTTCCCCACCAGATGTCAAGGTATCTAGAGGTAGCAATCACGTTTCCCATTGTATTTTTAGTAAAAAATACAACAAAACAAATTACTTTCTAAAAATATGAAAACTTTGTCAGTATTTAAAAGATGATGTATTTTTTATGTCACATTGTTTCCAAAGACCCAACAAACATTATGCACCGAGCAACACAGAGGAAATATTTTTAAAACCATGGCAAAACTCTACGGCAGTCAGATTAAACACCATGTGCTGAGAAAGACAAACGCCAGAAGTCTCAAATCTAACATTTACCACAGAGACATTAAGAAAAGATAAAATAAATTAGCAGAAGTGGATTAAAAGCACTGAAATAGAAGCAGCTTTGCCAATGTTCCCAAGTCATTGCGTAGAGGCCGAGCTTTGATTGTTCTTAACGAGATTAAAATTTTTAACAAGTCTAACAAGGCTGCGGCGCTAATAAAGACAAGAGATAAACCTAACGTAGGATGATAAAAAATAGGGAGGAAAAAAAAACAAGAAAAAAAAACTAATGAACATCCTGAGTTTTAGCAGTTTTTCTGCTCTAGTCTCTGAGCAGAAAGAAATGTGTTTGATGATTGTAATATTAAAGCAAAATGTGGCGTACCTTGGAGGACGCTCTGTTTTGGCTTTCACAACCCTCAGTTACATTGAGAATATGTGGGATGCAATAAAGCATTAATTTTTAAGAAAGACCTTGTGTGTGTGCGTGCGTGCGTGGGTGTGTGTGTGCGTGTGTGTGTGTGTGTGTGTTTGGACAAGTGTGTGTTGGCGAGAAAGAGAGCATGCAAGCATTTCATTAGACCTGGCGAGAGACTCTATTAGGTAGGTGGGAGTTGCAATGGTAATCCCTTGATACCTCTGCTGCAGAAACACATCACCTTCTCTTTCCGTCTCTCTCCTCATCCCTCTATCACTTTGTCTTATCACTGCGGCTGCCTAATGATGATGAAGCTGTGGACTCAGCAAAGGAGTCAGAGGAGCATTACCAATGTTGCTCACATAGATGTGCAGTGTAACGGTTCGGAGGTGAGCCAGTGGGTTTATCCTTTCGATCTTTCGATATCAGCAACCTGCAAAAACTGCAGACACTATAAGGGTTTGCTGGGGTTGAGGCTCAGCCCATGTAGATTACTAATGAAACTATTAAAAACTGTAATAATTTATTGTTTTTCATGCGATAATATTGAATAAAGAACTTATATTTTTTTGGAGTTTTACTCCTTTACTCTTTAACATACTCATTAGATTATTGAGTAGCATTTCCAGTCTGCATTCTCCTAAAGGTAAAGATTCAGTGACTTGGAATGAGGAAGAATTTAGTTCTTTGGGCCCTAACTGGTGGCATCCTGTTTGGAAACTTAATCTTTTTTTCCAGTGAAAACACCTTAAACACCTCTGGATGGTGCTGACAATACTCTTCACTGTGGCTACGTGAAGAAGACCCAAACATGTTTAAAACTGAAATCAGAGGCAGCATAGTCGGATAAGAAGCTTTTTGAAAAGAGAATATTTCTGGATATCTCAAGACATATTTAGCAACGATTCAGGTTGCGAGAGCAAAGGAGAACATGACTTACAGCAGATAACAGGAAGGTTGAATCTATTAAATAGAGACAGACCCTGCTGTTTATGTAATGGTAATGCACTAAACAGGGAAATCAGTGATAAAATATGATAAAGATAGTTTAAATGTCAACTCAGCTTGTTTTAGAGAGATAGAGAGTTCCTCCAATAGATAATTACTGACACTTCATGCAAGAAAAGCTATGAAAATATGCTTCAGTTCTTATTTCTTCATTGCTTGGAGAATGAAAATTGGAAAAATTGGCATCAGCAAGTTTAAGTTTTACAAAAATCACATGTGATTAGGGCATCTCCACGTGAAAGCTTTGTATAGCCTATTCTCTGCTTTTATAAAATTCATATTTTTTAAAGAAAGAAAACCCTACACACAGAAACTTTACTTGTATGCATTGGGATCAGATAGAAAGCTAGAAGTGATGAGATTTTCTTAAGCTGTCCTCTTCTCATTCCTCCTCTCTGCTGTCTGCATGCTGTTATCACTCTACTGCTAAAGCAAAGTCTCGTGGTATGCTTCTGAATCCAGCCAAGTAAGCACATCTTCCTTTGGGGTTTCTGGTTTTGATGGTGAATGCAGGAACATTAAGTGAGGGACAGAAGTACAGCAGTTTACCTGTCTGACCACATGGTGCACACACAGAAGACAGCCTGACTGTGCTGCAAGGAGAAACTTCAGTCTCACTTTTCTTATGGCCTCTTTCTCTGAAATCCCCTTTTTTCTGCTAGTGTGAATTGGTTTGCTTTGTATTGTAGCTGTTTCACCTATTCTTAGTTCACTCATTTCAGTTCAAATGAGAAGTAAAAAGACTTGTTTTCGAGCATCTTCTTCATATGAAGAATCAAGAAGCGAATTTAAACCCAAAAGCTGGGCTCTATATTAGTCTGGAAATAGAGTGATGATCCTCATGTGATTTGTAATATTTGTCCTAAATCCCTGTGTGGCTTGGTAAAAGATTATTCTGAGAGCAGATTGTTTTTTATTGGTATATTTAAACAAATTGCTACCACTCAATTTCTGCATCAGGACAAACGATAAATATGTATCTCACATTCAGAACATCTCTTAATTTTTCACACATTTTTAACCTATATAATTGACATTTTTCTGCATGTCATAGCGCCTTGCCCTTAAGCACAGAAGTAAAACTTTTCAAATGTACAATTAAAAATCTTTCAGATACAAGCTCAGAAAAATTTAATCTTCCTCAAAACTCATAAGAATTTATGTTAGCCTTTAACCCAGGAGCAAAATGTCACGCAGTCTTAGCGCCCCGTCTCTCGTTTCAGTTCTCTGATTGGTTACAGACAGCTCTATCCAAACCTTGGCAGGCGGATCTTTGGCTCTACCTGTTTGTAATACTGCCTGAAAGCTGAAAATTAAATCAGAGACTCCACACTGATTTACCTCTGCGCATTTGTCTTCCACTATAACGAATTAGTTTTAAATGAGTCTGCCTAATTGTCACCCTCCCATGACAGAAGACTGTTCTTTATAAACAAAAACAAAGGCAGCATATTAGAGGTGTTCCTGTGGATACGGCAAGCTGAAAAACGTATGAAACCCCGTCCAGAAGTCGCTCATTGCCGTTTGTGCCGCTATTGGTCTAAATATTACCCAGAGGGTGTGTGTCCATGATTCCTCCTGCACTTCTATCCCCCGCAGCAGATGGATAACTGCGCCCGTGCAATAGCTAATGAAAGCAGATTTAGAGCAGGCAGACACCGCACGCGCACACATCCGATAAACTCAAAAAGGCACAAACGACCGGGCACAGTCAAAGCCTGCACAGACGTCGCCATTGTCTCCCATTAAGAGCTATGAAATCTCATTAATGTGCATTAGTGTGTTTGGGTGGGGATTTAGGTGCTGAGAAGATTGAATTAGTTCTGAGCTCGGGTCGCCTCAAAACAATTATTTGTCCTCTGTCATCCTATTAAAAAGCAACTTCCAGTAAAGATTACAGCTCAAAGAAAACACTGACGGCAGCGTTTCACTCCGGCTATTGGCAGGAGGCGTTTCCAGTGATTGGCATCGTGGAGACTCTTAATGACTGGTGTCGAGATGGGCCCAGTTGGGCTCAGAGGGAAGGTTTGATCGCTTTGGAGATGTGAAGTCAGCAGCAAACTGCACCTTTGGACAACAATTAAGAGTTTTTTTATTTTTTATTTTTTTACGTTTTTGTGAATGTGCTTGGCGTCGATGCATTTGCTTTGAACTCAGTTCTTTCACAGCGGGCCATGCATGACGAGTGCTGCTGTTTTGGACGCAGTATTCTGTAGAACCAACATTGAAAGCCAGCTTGTGTGTCTAAGGGGAACAAAAACCAATGAATAAAATACAGTATATATCAGAGCACACAAAATATAATACATAGATCTAATATTATAAACATACATTTTTATTCTATATATTTTTATTAGACCATAGTTTATGAATTTCTAATTATTAATCGATTACTTTCTGTTTCCCTGAAGTACAAATATGTGATATAGAGATCTCTCTGTTTTCCACTGGCCACTAAACTGGATGTGGATTTATATTTACCTTGGCTACAGCACACGATGAATAAGATGGTAATGAAAGCAACACAGTCTCCCACGTTAACTGTTATAGAACTGAAGTAAAGATAATTGTCTTTTTTTTCCAATACATTTGATATTAAACAAGGTCAGACTACCAATCTGATTCTTTGACATAATTATCTGACTATTTTCACTTGTAGACGGTTGACTGAGAAATATTTGTATGTAGACAATATATGTAAATATATGAGAATGATATGGGGGGCCCATCATGGCTTAGGTAGGATCCCCTGTCTAAACAAAGTACAGAACTTGATCATTTCACAGCCTTTGGTCCCAGTACATTTGCACGCCTCAGAACATGAGCTCATCAAAACACAGTTCACACACACAGCTAAGGTGAAAAGAGTGTAACAGATGATTCAGGACTCTGGACCATCTAGAGCAGTGATATCCCAAGCTGGTCCTCAGATGTTCGTCTCCTGCCTGGTTTAGGTGTTTCCCTCTTGCAAGAGACCCGAACAAAACAAATGGGTCATTTGCAGGGAATTGCAAAATTTAATAACTTTATTCATGAGATACCTCAAAAATATGCAAGTCATGGTCTTGATCAAAGACCGTTCCCATTATATAAACCTTATTAAATGTTCTAGGAGAGCATGGAGAGGTGTTCTGTTATAGCAGCGGTGCCAGTAATTGTGCCACCAGTTATTTGTTAACATTGGATTTTGTTTTTCCCCCTGCTGGATATACGTTCTTGAGCTAAGGGCTGGATTTTAGTGAGGTTAAGCTACAGCAATAGAAAATAAGAACATTTATTCTCTTGTTATATTTTCACCTCCTTTCCAGGCCCTATTATTCTTTCCACCGTTTCAGTTACTTTGTGGGTTTGTAGCTCTTACTATCAATAGAACTACGTCATATACCACATCTCTTAAAATGTCACCCGAAGGATCTTCTGTCACACAAGTAAATCTTCTCCTGCTCTCAGAATCCAAGACAGACACACACCCACGCACACACACACACACACACACACGCACACACACACACACACACACACACACACACACAATCCCTTCCTTCAGATAAGAGGTATCATCTGGGTGTAAGGTAAGATGATGAACCAAGAGAGGAAGGAGGCTACAGTCAGCAGATGCAGCAAAAATGGAGAAAGTAGTAAGAGTGAATAGAAAAATTATGCAGGAAAAAGAACAAGAAGTCTTAGAGCCTTAGAGTCTGATGAAAAATGTTAGGGATCAAGACACAGGAGATGACAGACACATGCTTAGACGTGAGCACAATGAGACGGTGGATCTTTGTGGTAGAAAGACAGAGTGTCATGTATGCAAAAGCCCTGATAAAACTCAATTCAGGTTTAGAAATTTGCAAACATATATTTACATGTGTGCCACCGCCGTGCATCTCTGGCTTTTAAAGCCATTCAGTGCAAATTTGAATTAAGAGCCCCACTGTTGAGTGACTCAGAAGAAAGAAAAGATTTTAAAAGAATAAAAAAAATATAATTCTATAATTACGTGAGCTTTAGTGCTGTATGAAGCCTCTATGTGTCTGAAGTAGCAAATGGAAAGAGTATGGACTAATTTTAAATCCATACAATGCCTTACAAAAATAGTCGGTTCATTTGATCTTACTCCCATATAGCCATAATAAACGTCCATGTCGTTAATTAGGTTTTTGTGATATACAAAACACTGTGCAAAGCAACATTGTGAAGTGGAATCAGAAAAGTAGAATGTGCATTTTTATTGAGTCCTTTAGTCTGACACCCCTAAATAAATAAAGTGTTACCAATTAAATTCAGACGTTGCCCAATTAGTAAATATATTCCAGATTTGTGTTGTTTAAATAGTCAAGAGTTCCAATGGAAATTTTGCAGGAGCTGCAGAGATCAGCTGTGGTGTGAGATTATGTTGAGAATTCAACCATTAGTCATGTTTACAGCAAAGCTGCCCTTTATGAAAGAGTGTTATCAAGAAAAAGCCATTGCAGAATGAAGGCCACATAGAAGACCCATTTTCAGGATGCCACAAGCCATGAAGCAGACATGGCAACATGCGCTAAAAAATACCCTGGACAAATAAGAGGCAGCATCATGCTGTGGGGAGATAAAGGCAGAGCAACTGTGAAAGAAATATGATTGGTCAGGGGTGTCCATGTTTTTTTTTTTTTTTTTTTTTTTTTTTTACATTTGTTTTCTTGAAAATGACAAGGACAGACCCTGCAATTAACTTGATTGAAACATTTTAATCAAGTCCCACTACTATTGGAAATGTTGTTTCTTCCTTTATGCTTAAGAATCATGTGGCATGTTCTAACAGGACAACAACCCTGCAACAACAGCTGCAATAGTCAAAGTCCAGAAGGAAGTCAAAGTCCAAAACTAAATCTGACTATCTGTGTGGCAAGGCTTCAAAAAAATATTCTCTACATCAAATCCAAATGAAATGACTTAAATTTCTATGAAAAGTGTAAAGTTTCAGGTATAAAGTTTCTTTAAATTTCTTCCCAGGCATTGAACTTAGTCAAGATGTGAAGGTTGTGCAGAACTTCACATTACTGTGGCACTTCTGATGCCCAAGTGTGTTTCACCAGTGAATTAAAAATTACTCATTCAGAAAGGAGGAAAACAATAACTGGAGTGCACATGACAAAGATGGTAAGACCTTTTTTTAAGAAATAGGAGCTTAATCAGTGAGGATTTGTAGGTTTTCTTTTGCATATCTATTGATTTCAGCTGCGAACATCCAAGAAAAACAAGAGCATCTAACATACATATTCAGTGTAACATTTTGCATGGCAGGGAAAGAAAATAACACAATCATTTATATTGCATACAAAAGTTTTGATTTCACAAAAACTGCCAACAGGATTCCGTCTCATCTCTGGTGATTACTTTATATAATTAGCTAAAATCACACACAGCAGCAACCGAATCCCTTCCCAGATAAAATGACCATTTTGTGCTTTTACGAGGCATGGCATCTCCGTGCCAGTGCGTGTAATTATTGTTTCTCTTATGAGTCTTAGACAGCTATTGTTATTCACACTCGCACACACTAAATTCTACTGTACCCTCTCCGCATCACTGAGTCGTGAAATCGACTCATCAGTAATAACAGGTACAGAGACAGAGAGCTGGGGAGGACAGAGGAGGCAAGGGACTGCGAGGTGAAATCTCTCACAGAAGGGCAGAAGAGTTAGAAAAATAAAAGAAAAAAAAAAAGAAAGCAGGGGGAGATGCTCCGGACAAATTCCCCGTGAGCTGCCTGATAATACAGCCTATCATGATGCTCAGTTCCCTTTATGAAACCGAGCTATGTTACAGGCTAAGGAATAAAGGCTGAGGTACAAAAATAAATCAAGTGCTCAGATGTTGCTGAGTGTATGAAGGATGCTATAGAGGCCAGGTATTGATTGTGGAATGCATCAGCTTAGCTCTGGAGAGTTGATCAGAAGCCTTGGAAGAGGCTCGGCAGTCAAGTACTCACACATCAAGTTGGCAGGAGTCAATGTTGGGGTATCAGTCGGTGCACTAATGCAGAGCTGGTCCAATTAGGCAGCTGTTTCTGATTCCAAGACAACTAAAATATATATCATCAGTCCAAGAGGTAATCTGTGATTTATCACAATTTTAGTTGTGCTGGTCAAGTGAAAGGAAAGCTGCTGTTCTACCTAAAGTAAATATGACTGGACTAATTCTAAAAGAGGACGGCTGATACAAAACAAAATCTGAGGTCTGTGATTTGCTTGGTTCAGTAAACGATCTAGTGGTTGCACCAACTCAACGACTTTTAGACTAATCGATTTTTGTGCTCTGTAATAGCCTTTTGTGTTTCACATCAACTAGAGCAATCACATGACACAACTGATTTTTCTGAGAAGATGAAAGATGAGGAGCATGGTGGGAAATTTCTGGTAATGGGGATGGCGTAAATTTGCACGTAACACACCAAAGAGATACTGCTAATCTTGGCAATGTCTACTGCAATAATGTGTGACGTTACATGTCACACCCTTTTTCATCTAGTCAACAGATTCTCAACATGATCAGCATTACCCTGTGTGTTGAAGCTTCTAACACGACAGCTTTACACTCCTATAAAAAACAGTCCGACTACAACTGGAAACGTTGTCCAAGTTGCATTCTGAGATCTGACAGAGTCTATCCCTGTCGCTGTTGGCATGTCGGTTCATCCTGTAAACAGCAGAGATCTGCAGAGCTTTAACTGTACCCTAAATGTAAGCTCATAAGTGTTTAATAATAGCTTATGTTACCTGCTCAAAAACTAGAGGAAATGTTGGATCTCTGTGGTCGTAAACAAAGGTTTCTGTACTAAATATGAAGTTCTTTTTATATTTGATCAAATACTTATTACATGTAATAAAGGCGAATTACTTTGTTAAAAAAAAATCAGTGTGATTTCATGGATTTTTTTTTAGATTGTGTCTCCCATAATGGAAATTTAAAAATTTGTGATGTATCATATATATGTTCATTTTATAGAATTTGTAAAAGGAGTGCAGATGTCGCTATGGTCAAGTCAGAAGCACTGCAGCTTTTTATTAACATTTTTCAATTCAGTGACATAATGAAAAATCATGGCATTGCACTGCTGTAGAGACATACTGTACACAACCAATGTTATCATATATCTTTGCCAACCTTTATTCAAGAAGAGATGAATGAAGGCTCATTCATGTTTTCTTGATGAATGAGGAATTTCCTTTCTCACACGGTTTTTCAAATTTTGCAAATATCATTAAATCAAGTTTATTTAAGCAAAGGAAATGAAATTAAAGATCCCTTATGGTAATTTTAACTTGAGGCAGAAAGAGCATCGAGTTTCTCTTGTACCGTCTCTCATAATCATTTGTAAATCCTTCCCCTCCTCTATTTCAAACAGATGTTGCAGACATTGCATTATACAAAAGACATTACCACACAAATTAAATCTAAAATCTTCTTTCTCCCTACAGATGACGTGTTCTTGGTTTGTGGTCTCAAATTTCTTCTCATGTGACCTCAGTTGCCAGAGTTCCTGTTGATCTCAATGAATGCTCTGTAATTGAAGTGAAGTAATCAAGTCAAGAAATTGTGATTGGGCTCATTCTCTGCCCGTCCCCATTACCAACACAGAGTAATTAAGAGTTTAGATGTTGAAATGTAAAATTGCTGCTTTTGAAAACACCACTGATTCCACTTAGCCTCTATTCAGCACAGGTCTTTAGATGGATGACTGATAAGTAGCATGTGATGACTGATGCAGATTGAACCTTTGAAACATGTATAAATCCCTTTTTTTTTCTAAATCAAGGAATTCAATTTGTTTTTATATAGATAAAAAGATTTTAATCAATCATGTTTTTGTGATGCTTTGACCTGCCAATAACATTTTCTTTTATCAATTTCAGTTGGAGAACTAGAAATAGCAGTGCCTCTTCCCAGCCTTCTTGCTGTAAGTGCTTGCCACATCATGTGTTGTGTCTGTAAGAAAGAAAAGTAGATTTAAAATAGTTTTATTATTTTAAAGCAAGAAAATTTTCAAACTTCAAGCATCTAGAATCATGAGCTGAGTGTAGCGACTAGTAGATAGGACGGGTCACTGCTGAGATATTGGTGTAGCAGTTGTGGTGGTTCTGTTGCAGTGGTACATTTGTGCGATAAACCTAATGTTGCGCAATTTCCTCAACATTTTTTAAAGTCTGTGATTGACTGGCTTTGCTAGTGGACCATAATTTTCCTCTTACATCATGTTGTCGTCCAATACTGAAATGGCAGTTAGTTTGTGCAATAGAATATAATTGTTGAGAATTATGGGAGGCTGACACCATTTGCAAATCTGAAAGCTCTGTCATGGAACAGAGCACCTTTACAGTAATAAATCTAACTTCGTGCACTAGCACATTGACTAACTGCTCTAAAAGTGTAGCTCTGTTGTAGCAGCCCAAATAAGTCACCAACATGCCTCTGGGAAGTTTCTTTTCAATTAGTTTTTATTTAAATAGTTTCATAGAGCTTTTTGTGCTTCTTCTGACTTAAATTTTAAATATCTCACTAACTGCATAAATGGCAAACTGGGGGCTTGTTTTGTCAGCAACAACCTCGTCACTGAAGAGTGTTGTGGTTGGTGCAACTTGATAGTTCTTGGATATGATGCAGACAAAAAAATCTGTTGAGTTTTTCACCATTCTTCAATGGACATTGACCAGGTAAACCAATGTTAATTTATCAATGCCCCTTTAGCTTTTTGTCTTTTGTACTCGTTATACATTGCACAAGGTTTTGTGGTTTGAACAGCAGTGCATGTGTCGGCTAAAGGGAAACGTATTTGAACAGGCAGGGCATAGCAGAAACCATTGAACCATTGAATTCCCCTCATCTGAATTCAGACGAGGGGGAAATACTTGTGAGATAATTCATACATGAGGCACACAAAGTGCCAAAAAGCCACAGCACGAAAGCCCAACATCCAGATTTACTATACACATGAAAACAGCTAAAGACAGCGGTGAAAAGCCAGAAATTAAATCCTGCAGGATTCTCCATGGATAGTGTTGTGGAAAATGTCGCATATCCATGACAAAGGCCGTCTTAGAAAGTGACCAGCGGAGCTGTCTGAGTTCTCCTGATTCGCAGGTGACCATGCGTGTGTGAGAGTGCCTCTGCATGACAGAGAAAAGGTGGGTTAGAGAGGGCCCATCAATCAACCCCAGGACAGGACTGGATGGTGATTACAGCAGGGGTTCGAGATCAGTCCTCCAGACTGATTTACTTCTTTCCTTCCTGGGTCATAGTTCAAGAATGGCCATTTCACTCTTTTTCTTGGAAAAGAAATCTACACTCAGGGTCATAAATCTACCCTGTCTTCTGTTTGTGTGCATTTATTTGTGTTTGCATGAGCGTGTCAGAATCTCCTCACCCAGATTTCCAGCGCTGATAAATAATTCAGAAACCCCAGCACCCCACCCCAGAACCCTCCCACCCCTCATTCTGCTGTGGTATTATTAGATAAAATGTTAAGATGCTGAAGAAAAAAGTAAAATCATGACTGAAACTGAATAAGAAACAGGAAGAAAAGAGGGGGGAAAAAAACAAATATTTACTGTGTCAACTCTCATTTTTTAAATCTCATGAAAAAACGATCAACCAACCAAAAATAAATTGGCAGTTTATTGCTTTTGTTGCTGATTTGTTTGGTGTTGATTTGTAACTTTAATATGCAGACATGCGACTAGTGTTTACCATATGTCCTCATTTGGGGGAGCCAGAGAAAATGAGATGATTATATATGAATAAGCTGCCACTGCACATAAATGAGCATGATGCGTGCAGCTGTTAATTCTTATAATTGGATATTATGTTGTTCATTGTACACTCTTATGGATGTTCACTCCAATATTGTGCTGGCTTCAAAATTTAATTTCCCATGCCATAATAAATGTAATCACAGTGTGTGTTACAGTGTTGTTATCCCTTCTGGGCTGATGCCCGAGTCAGCAGGCCCTAAATGTTTTCTTTTTTTTTTTTTTCGCCCTTTTGTTGTGTAACACTTGTCAGGACTCCTCTTCCAGCTTATCTCAGCTCTGTAAGTCAGAAATGGGGGATTTCGAAACGATTTGGGTAAAACTGTGAAGCAGCTCAGCCTTTTGATCAGTGCTCTGTCCTCTGTTTATCCCCATCTAAATCAGCTTCTGCTCCCCTTGTCTGCTGCCCCTCTTCCTTTATCCATCTCTATCTCTCTTTCAAGTAGGGTTCTTGGATTGGGCTCCCTTGGCTGAGGATGCTGCCAGAAAACTAGGTGTCCTCTAGGCCTTGCCTGCCATCATCATTTTTGTTTTTGACACTTTCAACCTCAGGCAATACCACTCACTCCATGCCACTTCCCTTCTCTTAATCTATCTCTGTCTCCAGGCCGATGGAAATCTCTTTCTTTTTCCTGCTCTGTCGCTCCTCTTCACCTGCTTTCTTCTCCAGTTGTCAGCTCCTGGGCTCTGCATTTCTGACTGATCTTCTCCCTCTCACCACCTTTATAACTTTCTTCCTAACTATCATCATATTCTCTTTCCACTTGAGACAGCAATCTGCTTTGGAATAACTTCACCTCTTCCCTACCTGGTCTTCCAACCATTACCTTTCCTCTCCTACCGTGACCCACAAATACAATGATCAATAGCACTTACATGGCAAACAAATAGCAGCAAGCCAAACTAACAGCTAGGAGGCACAGCAATGCTTTCCTCTCACAGTATAACGCAATGACTAATTGGATTTAAAAATTGATTTGAGGATGGAAAGAAGATTTGTCAAACAACTTAGTTCAGGAGGAGTAAACCTGTGAGGGATGTGAGCAGCTCGTACTATGTGGTAACTTACAACAGTGTTTTCATTCATTATTGATAACAAGCCCCACCTCTTGCCAAGCATCCACCTGTAAATTGGGTGGATGTAGCTTGTTAGTTTTATACAAGCCACAGTGTTGTGCTGGAAAAGCCTGTACTTGTTTGACAAATTTATTTTTGGAATAAGAAAGGGAGTATATTGCCTGTTGTGAAGACATGCATTGGGAGAACATCCAAACTTCATGCAGGGCATGCAAACATGCAAACCCAATGACCTGCTTGCTACAAGACAACTTACAGCCGTCACTGTGCACATGTTAGTGTTGAGCTATTTTAAAAAGCAAATGAAAACTTTGGCAGAAGCCCAAATGGGTAACTAACTATGAAGCTTATATAAAGCTAACTATAGGGATCTCCAAAAATGTCATTCTAAGCCACAAATGTCAAGTTACATCTGGACACATCAACATCTAAGAAAAGCTCATTATTTCTGTGGAAGTGGATTTCAAATGGCATGATAATTTCTCGTCAGAAAATGTATTGCAATCACATAACAGTTAATGAGAAAAAAAAATAATATGGTGACAAAACCAAGCTGAGACAATAAGCTTGCAGACCATTTTTAGAACGTTTATTATCTGTGCATCTGGAGTGTCTGCATGTGTCTGGGAGATGATGTGGAGGCAGAGCTCAGGTTATTGCCAAAAGGATGAGTTTGTGAGCAAGCTTATTACACTGATGGGCTGAAACCATGGATTTAGATTACAGTTATTGTCAAGGTGAACAATCTCCTCTTGGACAACACATTTCGGCTAACAATAGCCATGGATTATACCCGACACTTATCTCTGCAGAGGCTGAGTCCCTCTCACTACAAAGGTGCTTGTGGGGATGTGTGTGAGACACGTAAATTGAGAAAATGTATGTTTTTCAGTGTATGAAACAGCAGTTACATGTGTGTGTGGGTGTGTGTGCGAGAGCGAGAGAGAGAACACGACAAAATACAAAACCACCTGCATGTGTCTAGGTTGGTGTCCTGTGGGTTTAAAATGTTCCTGACAGAACAAGGACACAATGCCTGACCTTTCACTGTTGCTGTGTTACAGGATAGCGACTTAGTGGGAGGATGGTGCCATTTGGCCATGACGATGTGTCGGTCACAGCTATCTGTGGATGCCCAGATCCAAGCCGCCCGCCGAGGGGCACAAGACTTGGCACGGCACGCCAAGGATGCAGTCGGACGGTCATGGCATGCATTGCAGGGCCAAAGAAGCTTAAGCTGCTTGTATTCAGAGCTTTGAACAGAGAACCTTCACAGCTTTAGCCTCCCAGCAGAGATCAGGAAAAGCACGTGCATGATGGCTCATTATGAAGAAACCAGACAATTTGGGGGAAATTAAAACTTCAAACAGCGGGCTTAGGTTAGTAAGCTTGCTGTTTGATGTTTGATACATAAGACATCACTGAGAAGGTCAATTTTATGTTCAACAAACCCAAGCTATCTTACATCTCTATGGATATGACTCAAAAGCACTTCACAGTTATTTTTCTTTACACTCTTGGAACAAGCTTAATCTCCTCAGACCGACCACCTTGTGTTTATTTGTCAACCTGACATCTTCATGTTGTTTCAATCTTGTTTTTTCAACCTTCTCTTTACAACGGAGGCATGAGGTGCTTTTACCTCTGCGCTTGAAGGGATTGAACTGTGGCTCTGTTACAAGGTAATTAGCAGTTAGCAACTACAGAAGAGGGCTCTCTCTTCATAGCTATTTAGCATAAATCCAGTGTAGTTGGTCACAGAAGCTTAAACTAAGAGGAGCCAGAACCACTCAAGGCAGACTCAAAAGGGTTAATTTTTCCAGCCATGCATGCATACTTGGTGTCACATAATAAGCTGTTTGGAGGGAAACAGTATTCGCATTGAAACATTTCATATGTGACACCAAGCTGGGAAGGTTGAGACTGCCGCTCTCTGTGCCAGACTGACAGGTGTCAACTAGCTCATCAACCTGGGTACTATACGACATGTGGATTGCGGGAATTGAAGGAATTTATCACAAGAAATGTAGGTCATCAATATGCATCAACCGACACTCCCCAAACAGTGCCTGTTTGGGGATTTCAGATTTCAGGCGACACACAGAATATGCACAATATGCCCAAGTACATCTCCTTTCTGCTATGGGAATGTCTTGACATCCCTCACAGTTAGCTGAAAGTCTGGGTGTACCTGCTGGAAATGCCACGCCCACAACCCAATCTTGGAAATAGAGAACAAAATGGATGGTTAGACAGATTGAGTTACTCTGAAGAGAAATGCTTCATGTTTTCTGGTGGTGAATACACTTTTAGCTCCATTTTCTGCATAAATGATAACCTGTGTCTGTGTAAATAACAACCCACTGCAACTCTCACTGCAGTTTGGTCCTTGTTGGACTGGACTTAGGTTAAATTAAATCAAAATTGAATTTAAAATAAATGATGTTACCAAGAAAGAACAGCAGGGCCAAAATGAGCTTCTAATGACCTTTTAACAGACCCTTAATTCAAAAACCCTACATTATACTTTTTAAGGTAAATGACCGTAATTTTCCAGAATCTATCTTAGTCTTTTCGGGCTCATCTATCATTGCCTGTTTACTCAAGGCAAACGCATTCAGTGTCCTCAAGTTCAACAAGTTATTGACCTGAATTTACAATCAGGCTGCCATTCACTGCAAGGGAATCTTTCAGAAAACCAACAAACATGTGTCGGGGAAGTGTTCACCAATCCCTCTGAGTGAAAATTTGACTACAATGCAATCGGAGCAAGATCCCATACAAAGCAAGCTATCAATCTTTATCACCTGGGAGAGAAATGGGAATGTCTTTGCTCTCACTTGTACATAAACAAGAAAACACACTTTCGAGCAGTAGAAGGAGAGATAAATAAATCCTGGAGTAAACTGAAGAGAACAACATGCTGATATGTCTAACAACTCGCTCCTTATCAAAACCTCTGCCTGTACAGTAGTAGTACGTCTGGACTTGCAATGCCTGAACCACAAGGTTAGGTAAGGAGAAATCAGGAGAGCAGTGGCTGTTGAGAGGAAAAGATATGGATTTACATGGAGGAGCTCATGTTGTTTACACTGCACTCACTTTTGTGGGTGATAGTAGTTGCAAGGTGCAGTTCCCTTTCAGTCGATTCACTCGGTACAACACATAGAGTATGGGATATCACGCCCCCGCGTGGCCTAACTGAAGACACCTTTAATCACGCCTTTAGGCAAATGACGTGTGATGACGGGTGGCAGGCCCCGCCTGCATATAAATACACCCCCATCACAGTCATTATTCAGTTCTTACGCTCTTCACCTCGCTGAGAACACCGAATTTCCAACCCGTGCTTTCTAGCTGCTGCTAGCTAGCATCGCTCTTGTTTTTCTTTTTCCAAAACTAGCTTAACTGCTCCTGTTGGTGTTAGCTACTGCTGCCTGCTGGTTAGCGTGTCTGCCCGCTGAGCGCTAGTTGTATTTTCTTATTTGTCTATTTGTATTTACATTGGTTTCGTGGTTCGGGATGAGCACGAAGCAAAAAATGGCGAAGCAGAAGTCTTCCGTTCGCCCCTGTCCTCAGGAGTGCGGCTTCACGCTTCACGAAAAGGACCAGCACGAAGCATGCCCCGTCTGCCTTGGAATTGTCCATGCCAGAAGAGCGTTGTCGGAGCCGGACGCTTGTGCTTTTTGTAGCCAGCTTCGGCGCTCCACGCTCGAACGGCGGGTCAAGTTTGTGCAGAAAGTGCTGGGAGAGGCTACCGTGTCACAACAAGACCCCGTGCTCTCCGAGTCTATGAATCCGGTTTCGTCAGAATCTGACGAGGACGGAGGGGCCGAAGCTTCCACTTCCAGCTGGGCAGTCCCCGCTTCCAGCTGGGCAGACCGTATGGAGTATGTGGACGGTTTAGCCGAAACGGTGCAGGATGCAGCGCCATCTCACTATCATCTCGAGGCTCAGGGTGATGATGACGTGCTAGACATCGGTCTCAGTCTTTCGGAAGACGAGGACGAAGACTTTTCCGCGGGCCAGTGTCCGTCTACTGCCGCCGCCTCTCCTGTGGGTCAGGACGACACATCGTTCCTTTCCCTTTGCCGGCGTGCAGCTAATAAGTTAGACGTCGAGTGGCCAACCCCTCCTCCTGCTCAGAAGGTGTCCCGGTTCACTGGATTCTACCTTCCGACGGAGCCGGCTGCGGTTAAGAACCGCCTGCCTATGTTCCCAGATTTTGTCTCGGAGCTAACGTCATCCTGGAGCAAACCGTTGTCCACGCGGGTTACAGTACCTGGCTACGGGCAGTACGTGGACCTGGAGGGTGCCGACAAAGCCGGTCTGGTTAATTTACCAGCAATGGAGGCGTCCTTGGCAGCTTACCTGGCGCCATCATACAACCAGGGTGTGGGCGGCGCTGCCACCCTACCCTCAAAACAATGCAGGTTTTCCGCATCCCAGTTGGAGAAGACCTATCGCGCTCAGGCAACCACTGCTCGCGCCCTGAGCTCGGCCACCATGCTTCAGACTTATCAAGCTATGTGCTTGTCCGAGCTAGGAGCTCAGATGCCTCCTGATAGCCATCTGACCCCCCTCTTAAAAGAGATCAGAGTCACTGCGGATTATATTCTTCGCACATCCCGCTGTGCGGCGCTCTCACTGGGGAGAGGGATGGCTTCCACAGTGGTTGCTCAGAGACACTTATGGCTAACGCTGTCTGACGTCCCCGATAGGGACAGGGCCATATACTTGGACGAGCCAGTGTCTACGGATGGGCTTTTTGGACAATCCCTTGATGCAATCCAAGCTAAGTTCGAGCTTAAGAAAAAGCAAACTGAAGCTCTTCGTTGCATCATTCCCAGACGTGACGCTAGGTCCAGGTCCAACATGAGCGCACGCAAACCGGTGACGGCACCGGCGCCACCAAAGAGAGCAGCACCACCCGCAACTCTCAACGCTACAGTTTCACAGCCGTCAAAAAAGCATACTCCCCGCCAGTCGGCTTGGAGCAAAGGCCCTCCTCTGGGTTTTCAACGAGATTTGACGTCTCGAAAGAAAAAGCCTCAGTCATCCTAACGACGTGAGAAGGCGTGACAAAAGAGAGGCATCAGAAGCAGGGAGACCTGATTGCTGCTCATTCGTTTATGCGCAAAAGGCATCTTGTTTGTTCTGTTCAGGGTCCCAGCCCCAAGAGGCGCTGCGTTTTCCTAACACAGTCTCCCAAGCACAACAACCCAACGCACACACTGTTTGCACTTTCAGCCCCAGGTTTAAGTGGGTTAAATGTTTCTCAAAGAACGAGAGAAGATGTTCGGAATGTTTATGTAACTGTTCCACATGTTTCAATAAAGAGTGCAATTCCCTTGCCAAAATATCAAAATCAAAACATTGTGTGCCACAACGTGCACAACAGTCAAACGGAGCTGCTCCTCTCCGTTCCAGCAGAGGGCAGCACCCCCTTGCCAACAGTGCGTCAGGTCAGCTGTCTGGCTGCACACGTACCTCTGTGGCGTGCATGCGCACTTTCCCCATGGTTAGAAAGGACCGTTGCTACGGGTTACCGGTTACAGTTCCGGATAAGACCCCCCCGGTTCCAATCAGTTATAAACACAACTGTAGGGTCCGAAGCAGCGAAAGTTCTGAGAGACGAAATAAACACGTTGTTAGCAAAAGGAGCAGTGCGTGTGGTTCCCACTTCGGAAGCAAACAGAGGTTGGTACAGCCGCTATTTTGTTGTTCCGAAGAAGGGGGGTGGGCTACGTCCCATCCTGGATTTAAGAGTGTTAAACAAGCACCTTCGCAAGTACAAATTCAAAATGTTGACGCTGAGACAGCTTTTGAACGCTGTCAGCCCAGGCGATTGGTTTGCAACAATCGATCTGACGGATGCTTACTTTCACGTAGCAATACACCCAGAACACAGGCGTTTTCTGAGGTTTGCTTTCGAGGGAATAGCGTACGAGTACCTGGTCTTACCCTTCGGTCTGTCGCTCGCCCCTCGCACATTTACGAAAATTGTGGAGGCGGCGCTAGCCCCTCTCAGAGAAAAGGGAATTCGCATTCTAGCTTATCTGGACGACTGGGCTTTAATAGCCAATTCCAGAGAGCAAGCGGCAGAACAGCTGCCGCAGGTGCTGTCCCACATTCAAGCCCTGGGTTTTTCGGTAAACTTTCAGAAAAGTTCACTGAACCCGAGTCAACAGTTCTCATTCCTGGGGCTGGAAATATGCTCCCTGTCAGCTCGAGCTTGTCTCTCAGAGCACCGTGTGACCGCCTTTCATCGGTGCCTCGCTCAGTTTCAGTTGGGGTGCAAACTGCGCTTCCGGACTGTCTTACAGCTGATGGGAATGATGGCGTCCATGATCGCAGTGGTGCCGCTTGGACTGTTAAAAATGCGTCAGATGCAGCGCTGGACACGCTCTCACCGGCTATGCACGTCACGGCACCTGCACAGAAGGCTGACGATAACTGCTGCTTGCATGTCAGCCCTTCGACCGTGGAGGGAGCCCGGACTGCTGTACCGTGGGTCTCCAATCGGCAGGGTTTCCTTTCGCAAGGTATTGTCCACGGATGCCTCTCTGAAGGGGTGGGGGGCAATATGCGATGGAGTAGCGGTGAGAGGGGTCTGGACATTAACCCAATCAAAGCTCCACATAAACTACCTGGAGCTGCGGGCGGTCCTGCTGGCTCTGAGACATTTTTGCAGGGTTCTGATGAACCAGCATGTTCTGATAAGGACAGACAACACCACTGTGGTGTCCTACATAAACAGACAAGGGGGCACTCATTCACTTCCCTTGCTGAAATTGTCTCACAAACTATTGCAGTGGTGCAGCGTTCATTTTCTGTCTGTCAGAGCAACTCATGTTCCTGGGCACCTGAATTTGGGAGCAGATCTGCTGTCCAGGGGAGGCCCACTGGTGAGGGAGTGGAGACTGCATCCATCCGTGGTGGTGCAGATTTGGCAGCGGTTCGGCAAAGCTTCAGTGGATCTCTTTGCCACCAAAGCCAACACCCACTGTCCCCTATTCTTCTCCATAACGGATCACAGTGCTCCACTGGGAGTGGATGCCCTGGCTCACTCATGGCCCAATGTGCTTCTGTATGCATTTCCCCCAGTGGAAATGATTCTGCCAGTACTGGACAGAGTACGCAGGTGGGGCCTATCCTTGATTCTGGTGGCCCCTCGCTGGCCAGCAAAGTCATGGTATGCAGAAATAATCAGCTTGCTGGTAGCAGAGCCTTGGAAACTCCCCACCCGCCGGGATCTCCTCTCCCAGGCAGGGGGGGAAGTATTTCATCCACATCCAGAATTATGGATGCTGCATGCCTACCTGCTGAGAGGTCCAGCTTGCTAGCTAGAGGCCTTCCTTTAGATGTTGTTGCAACCATTCAGAGTTCCAGAGCAGCTTCCACGAGGGGTTTATATGCATATAAATGGCGTGTTTTTGAACAGTGGTGTCACAGCAAAAGCATTTCCCCCTTCCAGTGCTCCATTGTGGATATTTTGACATTTCTACAGGAGCTGGTGGATAAAGGTCTGTCTTTCTCCACAATTAAGGTTTACTTGGCTTCTATCTCAGCTTGTCATGTTGGCCTTGATGGAGGGACGCCAGGTGCTCATCCCCTGGCTGTACGTTTTTTAAAAGGGGTCCGTAGGCTGAGACCAGGGATAAAATCTAGCGTTCCTTCCTGGAATCTCACTGTGGTCTTGGATGCTCTTTGTAGCACCCCGTTTGAGCCTCTTGAGTCGGTTGATTTGAAATTTCTATCATACAAGACAGCTCTGCTTCTTGCTTTGGCAACTACAAAACGGGTTGGGGACCTGCATGCACTTTCAGTGCACCCCTCTTGTGTTCAGTTTTCAGCTGATGGTTTAAAGGTCACCTTAAGACCAAATGCGGCATATCTCCCTAAGGTGATTCCTTCGGATTACAGCACAATGACCATTGAGCTTTCTAGTTTTTATCCCCCTCCTTTTGCTTCTGAAGAGCAAAGTAGGCTGCATTTGCTGTGCCCTGTGCGTGCACTGCGTCTTTACATCAATCACACTCAGAATCTGCGACTGTGTGATCAGCTGTTTGTGTGTTTTGCCAATCCAGCTAGAGGAAAGGCGCTGTCCAGACAGAGACTCTCTCATTGGGTCGTGGAGGCTATTTCTCTTGCTTACAACAGCAAGGGCCTCCCTTTACCTCATGGTGTGAGAGCACATTCAACCAGGGGTGTAGCGGCATCTTGGGCCCTTTTCAGAGGGGTCCCTGTGAGTAACATCTGCGCTGCAGCCAGCTGGTCTTCACCGCACACTTTTGTTCGGTTTTATCGTCTGGATGTGACAGCCCCTTCTGTGGCTCACTCTGTTCTTTCTGCTGGGTTGGAGGTTTCAAATTAACTCAGTGCATTTGTCCCAGGTTTGATGGCTGCTCTGCGGGGCGTGTATATATGTCCCATACTCTATGTGTTGTACCGAGTGAATCGACTGAAAGGGAACGTAAGGTTATGCATATAACTACTGTTCCCTGAAGGAGAGGAACGAGGTACAACACCTTTTTCTGCCCCGCTGTTTCAGCTTGGCTCGGTGAAGAGCGGCCATCGAACTGAATAATGACTGTGATGGGGGTGTATTTATATGCAGGCGGGGCCTGCCACCCGTCATCACACGTCATTTGCCTAAAGGCGTGATTAAAGGTGTCTTCAGTTAGGCCACGCGGGGGCGTGATATCCCATACTCTATGTGTTGTACCTCGTTCCTCTCCTTCAGGGAACAGTAGTTATATGCATAACCTTACGTTTTCCCTGGTTCTTTTCCTCCCTTCACCTCAGCCCCCAATCAAAAGTGGGTGGTGGGGGATTCTGTATTTACAGCAAAACTGCAGCCCCACTGATGGGATGCTGGATAAATCGGTGCATCAGCAGCGCGTTGTCATCCACCCTTCATCCTGCAGCCAATAACAAACAATACATGGGAGCGTTTGTTTTGTTGGCTTGATGGAAAAAGCCGAGAGGTTAATTGTGATTGTTTGAA
Organism: Poecilia mexicana; assembly: GCF_051168715.1. Lineage (NCBI taxonomy): Eukaryota > Metazoa > Chordata > Actinopteri > Cyprinodontiformes > Poeciliidae > Poecilia > Poecilia mexicana. The sequence continues at coordinate 13,067,181 of NW_028263382.1, read as the reverse complement.
GAGGGGAATTATGTGACACAGAGAGAGGCTGAGGAAAGATAACTTTTTGGTTCGCCAGAGTGCACAGCTAGGAAGACAAGGAATATTTACTGTACATTCACTCATTCTCAGACACTGTAATGAATTGATAATAGAACTAAGCTACTGGATGGAGAATGTTTATGCACGAGTTTCTGTAGTGATGCCTTTTCAGTGTCAAGGACAAATGTAACAGCTGTAAAATAACAGTGAATCAACCAGCAGACACTCTTTAAATCACTGGATGTTAAATAATGTGCATCACAAAGAGACTGAGGCAGCCTTTAACAGGTAGAGCTAACACCGCTCAGGGTGCTAGGTGTGCTTTGATTCCCAAAAGACAGCTGGGGCAAGCAATCAAGGTCAGTTTGCCTCTCAAAAGTAAAAAGATCCAGCATTTGACCTTTTCCTATGATGTAACTTTATTAACATTTACAGTACAGAAAGAAATCTTTATGCTTGAAAATGACTGATAAAAGATGCACACACGGCAGGAAGAACTGATCAGTGTGCGAGTTTAAAACACATTTTTAAGCCTGAAATTTTCTTTATAATGTTGCAAGTGCATCTCATTTCAAAAATGATATTAGTTTTCCAGAATGACTGACTGACATAGAAATACTAGGAATTAGCTCCATCTGGGACTGAAGGATGTAGCAGGATGTAGCTAGTGTGTCGTTTGGAAAAGTGTAATTTCTCAAAAGGAAATTTAAGGCTGGCTATTGCCTTTCTATACAGCTTTATTCTCATCTGTGTGCTGGGCCCTTTAGGTGATTGTCTTCACTGCTGTTTGCATTTGTATATTGCCTAAGTGGAAATTATGAGCATTAGTTTGGTTTTCGGTATTGCATAAAAATTAAATGCATACAATTAAGCCCAAATGTATTTATATTCCTGGCAGATTTAGATAGAAAATGTTTTTGTTACTGATAAGATATTAAGCAGGCATCTATCGAAAACCAACAATAAAACGACATGAAATAATTCACAATTTGGAAAAAATCAGTTTGTATTGTTTAGGTTTAAAATAAAAAAAAAAAAGTTATCTAACACCTTTCTCGATAATTAATAGAAAATTAAAAACAATGAGAGCAACCCTTCATATTCATTACTGAGCTTTTTGGATGTCTTTTCATTTACTTGTCATCTGAAGGATTCCATCTTGGAATTCCCTCAAATTCCAGAATCTGAAAAGTTTCCATTCCAGACTCTGGCTGTGCCACTCCAACACATTATCATTACTCCCAGTGGGAAGAAGCAAGTTAGTAACATTAAATGATTTCTTTGAAGCATTGGTATGAATTATTTGGGTTTAAATATATAGCATGCAAGTGCAATTCCGTGTTAAATTCAACTCGATAATTCATCTCAGACACATTGTGTCATCTTCACCGCTGGGTAAGCTTGCAAGCTTCGTGTGAAACAGTTCTGAACTCATCTATTGCACTCTTAACCTCGCCAAGCTTTGATAGAGTGCAGCGCCTGAATCTGTTGGCATCACTGCAACTGTGAACAGAAACCCTAATAAAACAGGGTTTCCCGTTAAAATGACTGGAGTCATGCGATCTTCTGAAAGACTCAGTTTTGGGTGGAAAAGAGGGAAAAATATGTAAAATAAAAAACATTAAAGGTTTAAAATTATAATACACACAATTTCATGAATACGTTTTTAGGAAACAAAGCAACTGTTTTGTTCACGTTTGCCGTTGTAGACATGTTGATAAAACATGTCACATTGACAATTATAATGTCCCTTCAATTCAAGTTATTCATAGTGTTGCACTTAAATAATTCTTTACATTTGAAGCTCTAATACTTTGTAGACCTAAATATCTTCATATTTTGAATCTTTAGGTGCTACTCTGTAGTGAGCACTTTCAGAAAGTTGTGTCATTAAAGACTGCCACGGTTATAAATGATTGGTATGTAACTTTTCTTTTCTTAAAACAGTGAGATATATTTGAATGACTTCTTAGAATTTTGATTTCTCAAAGACAGAAGCGGCGCTGGAATGGTGGTTGCTCGGAGCTGTGACCTTAGTACTTTTTAAAAGAACGTCCTGCACACATCCACACAGAAAGCGCCTGAGGATTTTTCTTCGAGTTAACCTTTTCAGCATCAGCTTTGATGAGCGAAAATACAAGCCTCTGGATCATGGAGCTGGCATTTTTACTCTTCTTTCCATGAATAATGTAAAGAAATACTTGAACAATGTGATTCTGCCTAATGTGTGCAACTTCAAAGAAGTTTAAAAAGCTCAGTGGGTTGATATTATAAAGCTCTGAACATAAGGTCTGACAATTACACGTCCTTCTATGCTGCTTCGCAAAGATATTCCAACCCTTTGAACTATTCACAATTTTATTGAGATTTTATGTAACAAAGCAAAAAGAAGTAGGGGCTAATTGTTAGGTGGGATGGAAAATGACATATGGTTAGAATTAGAATCTGAGAAATGTAACCCCTCTCTACTTTGAAACCCCCAAATAAAATCAATTTAACCATTTAACCATAAATTCAAGAAATTTAGCGTTTATGGAAAACTGGCAAGAAGAAAGCAACTTTTAACATAATTTTTCCTGAAACAGGCAGGGCATCATTTTTATGTTTTTTGTTTGTTGTTTGTTTGTTTGTTTTATGAAGTCCATTGTGAAACATAGTGGTCTTGTGAAAGGCCACTATATAAATAAATGGAACTGAACAATCCTAAGCATCGGAGCTAAACTGGAATGACTTAGACCAAAGCATATTCATGTGTTAGAATGGCCTAGTTAAAGTCTAGACCAAAATTCTGTTTAGAATCCTTGGCAAGACTCCAAAAGTGTAGAGCAAATACAATCTCAATCTAATCTGAGTTTTAGCTGTCCTTCAAAGAACAATGGTAAACATTTCAGACTGTAGATGTGCAAAGCAGGAGACCTGCAGCTGCAAAAGCACTGACTCAGAAAACTGGAGATGAATGCATGCTACATTTTTCACAGTATTATTTGAAGGACATTTTGATCATGTATCCTTTTTATTTCCACCTCCCAATTATCCTCGACCTTGAAACGTGGCATGTGACAACATTAAAGGGTTATGAAAAATTTGAACAGAAGCTGTTTTGAGATTAAACCTTATGTATAATCCCGTGAAGATTAAAAACCGCAGCGGGTTTTTTTTTTTCCCCCCTACAGTATGTTTCTAGCCTCCCTAACTTAAATCAAATTTGAGGAACACAGCGCTAACAAAGATCCAACCATGGAAGGTAATTAGCGCTGCCCGGAGGAGGCTTAAAGGTGGCTGAATTTCTTCGTCATTCAAACAAAGTGTTATCACTCTTGTTCAGCTGCAGCTTTCCTTGCTTTACAACTGTCTGAGGAGGGGAGAAGATTATTCTGACATCCAAACACCTCCAAGAGAAAACCAGTTTCAATCGCTTGAAGCTGTGCAGATTTTCTTGTATTTAACAACAGGTCCGCACAGACGTTCACACACCACACAGCCAGTGGGGAGACAATTCTAATTAGCGTTTAGACTGATGACCCGACTAAATAATAAGCCAAATGCTGGGTGCGGGCCTCCCAGCCATAAACAGCAGTGCCAGCTGGGGGTTAAAAACAAATCGACCGTCTTGTTATTTTCCTAACTGGGCACAATTGGCAGTGCTTTCTGACGCCAGTCATCTTGGCATGTGTTAAATTAGCCCTATTGACAGGATGCTTACCCCTCTAATTCTAATCACCACAGGCACAACTTCAGAGCTGAGGCTTGGAGTTGTGATTACATGTTGTAAAATAAAAATTGGAGCAAACAGCAGTCATGGAGGGGGGGGGGGGGGTACAATGTGGCAGCTTTGAAATGACACCAGCATAATGGTCCCTGCTTTTGCTCCTTCTTTAATTTGAGTTAGATGTGTTTGCCTTGTCTTCCTTCTAATGGCCACAGGCGCTTTTGGCCATTGGATTCAAGTAAAAATTGCCGCTTTCACACAAATCAGAAAGCGTAGCCCGCTGTGGGGACAAATCATGCAAATGAGCCTCTAGAAAAAAAGTTTGTTTCTCAAAACTCCAAATGGAAGTAATAACACCCCAAGAGCCAAGCTAATGCACTGTAATTGGTCCAGAGAAGGTTTTCAGTTTCTCTGATTTGTGTGACAGCTACCTTCGCTCATTTCAACATGGCTGACCATAACCAAAGTAGAAAGGCTTCGGCAAGAGAGTGCCACGTTGCCAAGTGCGAACACTTCATTTCACACCTCCGTCGGCGTGATTAACAAACCGCGGGTGGTCGGCTTTGATAACGCTGCGATGCGTGGTGGAAAAGAGACCCTCTAACATGGTTAAAAGGTGGAAAGTGGGAAGGAAATAGAGACTAAAGTGGCTGTAAGAGGAGAGGCTTCTAAAGGTAAAACGTAAGCTGTAAAAGCTGTCCTCCAAGCTTTTAGAGCCGTGTTATTTGGACTACTTAGCCCAAAATGTTCCACACGGGGGAAAGTGGCGGATGGATGGAAAGACATTCCTTCCACCGCAGCCAAGGGAAAGTGGTGGACTGCATTAACACGAGAGGCCCTCAAGGTTTTCAAGGTTGTTAGAAGGGAAAGACGAGAAAGCGTGTCCCAAAATCTATTTCACGATATACATAAGCATGTGTGTGCGTTCCAACCCGTGTGTGTGTGGTCATGGAAGAACCTCTTTGGTCTCTTGCTCACCTTGAGGATATACGATAAGTCTAGTCTCCATTCCCTACTGTGTTTTATTCATACATGCCCACACACACACATATTTGATGCACATCCATAAATACAGCAGCTCACACTTAAAAGTCAGGCTGCATTCGCACACGATACGGCTGCTTCACGAGCATCCCACAAGGCAGTCTGTGATTTTGAAGTGAGAGTCTGTTTGAGCTGGAAGAAAGCCAGACAACTGCATAATGTTTGGAGATGAAGAGAAAACATGTGTATTGAAAAGCAGGCCGCCTATTCCTCTCCGTTTTCTTCCTTCCTCCCCCCCCGGTCGTTTAAGGCTGACGGTATTTTTAACCCTCTTGTTTACAGCCGTCTAGGTTGCAGTTCGGTCCCGACACCATCCATGTTTAGACTGATGCTCCTCTAGGCCTTGTAGCTACACAGCACCTGCCTTCATGTGTCACTTTTCCGACTTGAGGTGAGCCGTGAAGGTGTTGCTTGTTAGTTTAAGATCTGAACCAGGACTGAGCATCAAAAGCAGATTCTCTGTTCAAATCAACTTGATGTTTGTAATCCTTTTTGATGCAAAAAATAAATAAATAGAAGTCAGAGTCAAAAGGTAAAACGAATGCAGCAATATGGAGGGAAATCCTGGAGGACAGTTTGTTTGAATGAGAACTACGAAGCCCATTTATTTTCACACAAGATCTCAACCCAAAGCATCCAGTTAAAGCTACACAGAAATGTTTTGAAAACTACAAGGTGGATGTTTTGAAGTGGTCCAGTCAAAGTCCAGACATTATTTCCATGCAGTGTCCAGATGTGCAGCCTGACTGAGACCTGTCCACACACACTCCATGCTGTAATTGCAGCCAGAGGTGCATCTAGTAAAAATGGACTTAAAGGAGAAGAATACTTCTATAATCACTTTTTATTTTAAATATTTTTAATGTCATAATTTAGTAAATTGGTTTTCACTTTGGGAATAAAGTTGTTGGTTGTTTTTGTAATTCTATTTGTCAAACAAGCCAAATTGTGTTAATTATCAACAAAGGTCAGAAATCCAGACAGGGTTGTTTTTAGACACTTTAAGTAATGATTGTTCACTTGTTTTCTGAGTCTTCATCCTTGGTGCTCTTTGTTCCTCACAAGTTAGCTTCATGTTTTCTCCAAGTAGAAATAATTTGTTGTAATCAAGGGAACCATAGTGATGATGGTATAATACTTGGCTAATACATAGCATTGCTGTTTTCTCTTGTATGTATTCATACATATATGTATGAATACATATATGTTTATGAAGAAATAGTAATGTAAAACATCTGGCCGAAATCAAATATGTACACAGAATACACTGTGGGTAACAATACAAATCCTATTTTTTCCTCACTGTTTAATATAAAATGATATTAAACTCTACGTGTTTCTGGTTAGTTAGGATTGCCAGAGTCATTTTCATTTGCTAAATGCCTTAATTTAAACCGGGAGATTTTATCTATATTTCCTTAGGATTTAATAAGAGATTATTTTGCGTTTGGACGTTGCGCAAAAGGATGCCATGACTTTGCAGGTTTCTGATAGGGTAATTATACACATTTGAGTTAACAGCAGACATGAGTGCTTCATCACTGGAAAATAAAAATAAATCAGCTAGAGCTATAAGGAGGAATGTGGTTGACCTTCATAAGTCTGATTCATCTTTAGGTACAATTATCAGATGCCTGAAGGAGTTACATTCATCTGCTCAAACAACATGCAGGTATAAATGGTAAGGAAATTTGAAGACATGATGTGTTTCAGAAGGTAGGCAGGTTCTGTGTCCCAGAGAAATGTGCACAATGTTCATCAGAGCTGGTAAGAAAGTAGAAGAAGTTCTGTATCAACAAGAGTTGAAAGGTCATTTTTATTATAAATTTGTTTGTCTTATCAAATGAGGTATTGGTCTCAATGATACAACTTGTACAAAAAAAAGTCAAATAAAATAAACATTTTCAACTTACTCCACTACACATGTCTGATGATTGGACAGCATTGGATGTATGTTTGAAGCAAGTCACACCCTTTTGTAACTTTAAAGTTCATAAAATAGTGTTGGTGTGAACAATATTTTATTTGGAGATTAGCATTTCCTTAAGAGGCTAGGTCTATTTTGACCTTCGCCCTACTAAGTCTGAGCAATAGCTTTAGCTTTCAAGGCAAGCGAATCTGTTTTTAGAAAATTAAAGTCATTGTTTTTTAATGTGCATCCAATAAAATCCGACCCAAATTCCAAACCATTCTTCAATGAGTTGTGAATTGTACTGTTACCTATAGAACATCTTAAGATCCTAGTGTCAAATACATGGCTTTTCCACCAAAGCATTTGTTTGAATTTAATATGATGGTTGTTTAAGAGTTACTGGATTACATTAGCTTGTCTGCAGAGAGTTTGGTAAAAAAAAAAAAAAAAAAAAAAGAGCTTAAAATATGATTCCTGGCTCAGCTACCTTTTTTATTCCCAGAGCAACTGACTCAAAACTTCTGTTTTTTATGGAATAGGAACCATCACAAATACAACAAAATACTCTAGAGTCATAATTATAGTTGTTGCTGAGTCCAGGTGTAGCTCTGCACTACATTGTTGTACAAAAGCATCGTCGGCTCATTAGATGTAAACTCCTACATATCTGATTTGGACAGAGCGTAAACACTGGCATGCTATCATGCTTAAATCGTTCTTTTTTTTTCCTTATTGTATTTCACCGTTGCATTTATTGACTTATTACATAAGACAATGAGTTCCACACGAAAATGGTTCGTAGTGCCCCGGTTGTATGGTCGAACTGTGATTAGCTTTAAGAGGAGCCTTTTTAATACAGTGGTTCATCCTGATGCAAAATAGTATTGTAAAAATGTTTAACTGTAATTCAGTCCCAGACCTTGAACATTATTACAATTAGATAACCAAAGGACAGTGTGCATTTCTTCCCAGAAGGCCGGTGCCATTGCTTTACTTACTCTGTAGGGGAACTGTGATTACAAAAACTTCACATTTCATAGCAAATGCATATAAACGTACAGTGCGGTGTAAGATATCATGGATGTTGAGAAGGATGTCCCCCGTGGGATAGCTGTGTGTTAAAGCAGGGCCGTGAGTTGTGTTCTTTCACCTCAGCTTTCTGCAAGCTCCAGACATGCAAAGAAAATTTACGGCCACCTGACGCTCAGCACCGTAAAACATCCAGAAACGCTCCCGTTTTCTCATTTGAAACCTCGCTCTGGATCGATGTTTTGTTAAATCTGATTAGATAAGAGAACATTTGTCCTCGCTGTCTATGTCCTAAAAATTACTGCCATGTTTTTGTTCACGTTAAACAAAAGGCAAAATCAAGAGGTGACTGATTCGTACAATAAAGCCCCACAGACCCTGAGGTCTGGCTCCAGTGTAGGCTGCAGCAGGTCCAGCCTTTATCTTCTCACATATTGGCGTTATGGTTGTAATAGTTCTTCTATCTCTCCAGGATGATCCCACAGCTTATCCTTCTAACTGCCTCTGCTTCTTTATCGTCCTTGAGGGAGTTGCAGCATTACATGCAGTTTATTGCAAATAAAAAATCCCAGACATCGCTGCTACATGACAAGCAGCTCTGAAGCCAAAAAACATGTCCTGCTATTCAGTCCCCAATTCCTTGAAATAAAACTCTTTACTTTGGAAATGCGGTACTCTTACAGTTGATTAAAACAATCCTTCATTTCCCTTACTGTAGAAAGTAATTGACTAATGTATAACTGCATGCCTTCAGTATGTGATAAAGTAGAAAAATAAAATAAAACATGTTTATTTGCAAAATGTATGCAAATAAAACCAAATGTTGTAGCTCCTAAACACATGATTATTTCTCGCAACTTTGTTGAAAAGTAAGTGTACAACCTTTAAGGGGGACACTTGCATAAGTTATGCATCAGAAAGGACACCCCCATTATTTCAGCTAGGACAATTTCCACAGGCAGAAGCTGACTGATGATACCGGTTTCTATTTTGAACCTGTTCCAATCAGTTCTGATATAAAGCTTTCCGTGGCAGAAGTCCATTAAACCCATTTCAACACAATGTGTCTTAAAAGTCACAATTGATTAGTCTCAGTTTATGTGCATTCTGTAAGTGCCTTGTAACCTTTTGTCAAAGGGAACAAAGATGCTATTGGCTTGATATAATTACATCCACCACACTGAAAGTGAACTAGAGCACAGCTGGCAGGATCCACCTGCCAACTTCAGCTGGATCCTTGGTCCAACACATCTGATTAAAATAATTAGGTCATTTGCAAAACTCTGGAGAAATTGACTGCATTTGATTCAGGTGTGTTGGACATTTAAAAACAAACACCTAGAAGCTGCAGGACACCGGCCTGTGAGGACTGAAGTTTGACACCACTGGACCAGAGAAAAGCACAGGCACAGACACCAAGAACGAAGATTATAGATATCAATGTTACAGAAAAAGACTACAAGGCCCTTAGAGATAAAGGCTACAAGACCCTTTCCAAGTACCATGGTCACATATTCATGTGACGATTGTTATTTTCAGGGAAAGTGTAGCGTTCAAGGTACTGTAGTCAACCCCACAAGATATGGATCCCAGTCAAAGTCCAAACCCAGATTAGAGAAAAAGTGTGGATGGTCAAAAAAAGAACCAATCAAGCTAAACCAATCAAGCTGAACTCCAAGTGATCTATCAAATTCCAGAAAGAAGATGCAAATGTACTCAAAGTTGCCAATATGTGCAAAAGTATGGAGTGTATAAACAATGGATTGGTGGATGGATATGTTGACAAGGAATATGGCTGCTTTTGAAGAAAAAGTGCACAATGCCTATTATGAAACATGGAGTGTGCTTTGTGCTTGTATTGTTTTGGTCAGAAGAGTCCATCCCCTCAGTGAATAGGCAGTGGTGAGGAGGAGCATGAGTCGCAAAAACCCATAAATATAAGTGTCACCTGTAAGCAAAGCAACAACTGGCTGAAGTTTAGAAATATTATATGATATAATAATAAAATGCTACTATGGGTCTGTTTAGTAGATTTGTTGGTAGTGTTTCATTTGTATGTTTTGAGTTACATAAAAAGTAAACATTTAAATTAAAGTACATAAGAAAGAATGCCTGCTTTCATAACAAACTAAATACAGAACATTAAGCAAGTAAAAGGCATAAAAGGCTTCTCATGTAGGGAACACTGAATGCTAAAGAATTTATTATTCAAAACATTCATATTTGTCAAGTCAAGCTAAAATGTGAGGCTGCAGATGATAATAAATTGACAGTAAATCATTTGGGACCCGAACAAGCCGGCTCTTCTTTGGGAGCTGACCCAGAACTGAAAAAAAGCAGAACTTCCCATCACTAACACTCATCTCGCTGTCAAGGACGGCGATTGATTCAAAGTATTATGTTATTGTTCATAGCATTTACATTTTTTATTTATAAGAAAAAATACCCTGAATAAAGTGGCAAAGGCCTATTAAGTCTAACAAGTAAAAATATAGCTTTTTAAAGTGAGTCATGACAAACCACAGACAAAATTACATCTGCAGCTTTCTGTAGTTCCGCCATGACTTCGGCTGACTTTCAGTCAACTCTCCTGATTTTTGTCCCCACAATTTGCTGTTCTGGTACGGAGTGATGTTTTTTTTTTTTTTTCCCTTTCTTTGTCATCATGCCGGGTTATATTTCCTTACCAGTAAAAAAAAAAGGACAATTGCGAGCCTGATTTAATGCTCCCTGCCCAGTCGTAAACAATATTAAAGAGTGGCTGGTGAACATGGGGACTCACTTATCAGTTAATGAGACAGATATTGCTCAAAGGAGCTGGGGAGATGATAAACAGATAAAAAGGAAGTGAATATTGGACTTCATCAGGTGGCTAGAAATATGACACCAAATGAATGCTAATGTTGCTTGGTTTCTGATGGGTGTGTGTATATATGCAACCGACAACTTGCTTCTTTTAACCTTGAAAGTGGAGCAAACTGCCGGGAACTCTCCCATTAGTTGCAAGCTGAGATCGACCATTGATGATGGCGAGAGCAAAGAAATGACAATATTGTCTGGAATACACCAAAGAAGATAAATATGCAAGTGTATTATCTTTATGGGTAAGTGATAAACGTTTCTTTTGTGGCAGCTTCGCCTCAGAGGATGCATGTGGAAGTAAACTATGCCGTCTGAGAGGAAGCCATTTGCATGGTTACATCATCATTCGTTAGATCCATTTACAGCTGACATGTTTCTAATGCTTTTCTTCTAATACTATATCCTAAAGTGGATTTTCAGGGACAGATTGATGACAATTCATCAAATGGCAGGTTTTTTACAACTTTAAGAGCACCCTGAAGAATATATCTCATTTCTGTTGTGGTGACAAATCTAAAATATAAGCAATCAGATGCAATTTGCCTCAGATGATCTGTTAAATAGATGACAAAACAAACTGTAATGCCATCTAATTAGAAGCGACTTGGATCGTTTTCTATGTTTTCTGAAAAAAAGTCCTCACTGCCAAATGTTGTTGGTTTTCTCTCTAATTAAAGTGGCTTAAGAGTCCTTTAAATGGGAAATGGAGTCATATAAATAAAAACAAAATTACCTTAGAATTACTGCTTTCTCTTTGTTTATTTAAAAGGTGCAAAGAGGAACTTCTGTCCCCCCTTCTGGCAGCAACACAAACAACACAAGTGCTGTCCACAAGCGCAGTGGATAAAAAATACATTGATATGCACTGTCTGCCAATGTGTCCTAAGTTTTGTATTTTAATTGGATCATCAGATACTTTTTAAGTTTAAAATGAAGCCTTGCTGTTTCCAGCATAGACTCAACTAACTACTCTCTAAACTGCATCGTTTTTCAATAGTGGCAAAAAATGAACCAATTAAGGAGCTCCATGACTGTCATATACCGAAACCTAAAGCTAAACTATATTCGTCATTTATAGAAGCATCAGCGTTCTCTTTTGTTATTTCAGACAAACAACAAACAAACAAAATAACCAAGTCACATATCTGTACAGAATGCCTAAAGGATTGTCTTTCTACACGCTCCCAGGCTAGCAATGGACTGGCAATGTGTTTTTCCCCTTTAGTGCACTTTGGTGAAAGGTAAGGCCTCAAAGCAAAACATACCAGGTTGAAATAAATACTAAAACCTTCAAAAACAGGGAATCAGAGCCTCCAGCTGCAGCTGGAGACAGATAGATGCTGAAAGATGGAGTTACAGACCCGAGGATAATCCAGACGCCGCAATAGTTGTTCTCCCCAGTGAAGGAGTGCAGAAGAGAGAGAAGTGGGGAAAGTCAAATAAACCCCTCTTTCTGTACTTTTTTTTGTCACCTGTCTTTTCTTTTATCACCACCTGCCTGCCATCGCATTGTCGATCCACAATGCGGGGAAGAAACAGATTAACTTGTTCAATAAAGTGGGATTACGTTTCTTTTGTCAGAAACGGCTGAAGCCAGATGAAAATGTTGCTGTGTTCAAAAACTTTCTGACAAATTCTGACAATTGAGGTTTTGAGAGTAAAAAAAAAACAAAACAAAAAAACACTTTTGTATGTCAACGAGTGAAGAGTCAGATCTGCCTATTCTGAACAAATCGCCGTAGCCTGGTGGTAAATGCATTCCCCGTTCCTTTCTCATGCTGCATTGGTATAATTTCCAAAATAAAACAGATTCAACACAAAAACTGATCTTGATTTAATTTTATAAGTGATGTGCAATCAAATGGCAATACAGAGTTGACTACATCTCCTTGTATAGAATATAATATAATGCATTTTTTTTGGCCCCAATCAAGGCTAATGATCACTTGAGCAAAGCATTTTTTCACATCTATACTTTCTGGTCTAAGATCAAGTGCATTTAAAAAACCAGACTTTCAATCCAAAGCCGGCCTTTTTATGAGCTTACTGCATTTCGTCTGCCTCTGGTCTTTTCCTGCCTTTGATGTTAATAAGCCTCGTTAATTGTCACATTGGAAAAAGTTGGCTCCTATTCCTACTACCATAATTATCTTCCTCTCTCAACGTTTCCCACCCTCCTCATTAAAAAAAACACAGAGCTCATTTTCACGATGACCTGTTTGATGCAGACAAAATCTCCGAGTGGGAAACAAAGAGGCTTAGTGGTGTTTTTTGGAGCAGCCACTTTCTGGATACATCTACTGCATTGTGGAGTTCTGATAGTGACTGAAATGAACAATACTGTCACTGTTAGGATTTCATCGGTTTGTGACATAGCTGTCCAGAATTGTTTTACAAGTGATGCTTTTAAAAAGCAAACCGCTGCAGCTATTTGCAAGAAAGAGCAAAGGTGGGTTACCTGTAAGCAAAAGAAAAGCATGATGGCCTTCTTTCAGCCAGCTGACAGGCAGATAAAGCAACATGTGGGAGAGGGGCAGTGCTAAATTGCTCTTATCAGCAGAGAAAGCTGTGGTTAGCAGTTTTGAAACCATAACAACATCTCAAATACTACTTAGTTAGGACTTTGATGAAGTTAAACAAAGTCTGCTGTCAACAAAGCACCGAATACTTTTTATGTGATTTTCCTGCGATCACCTTTATCAGTTTACTTTAAGGTTATTTCTATTGCAACTATTTTAAAACTAATATTTGTTTGGGAAGTTTGAAGTCTTCTTCCATTTTTAATTTGATCTCAAACTAAAGGTCCCAGAGAACATTATTTGTTTTGTTTTGCAGAGTACTCGCTCAGAGAGAAATGCAGCTTCGCCTGACATCAAAACCTAATGTCTCCCAACATCGGGAGGAAAGATCTGACATCCACTGATCTCCAGGACCAAGCAAATTAGGCATAGAGGGAGATGAAGGGAAACAACAACCTGCTGTGGTAATAACTCAAAGAATGGGGTGGGGGAGGACACACAAATGGAAGCAGATGAAAGTGAGCTTTCTTTGTCATTATGCAGACCGACACCTTGCACACCGTGCATTTTGATGTCACGGCTGTCTTTGAAATGTGACCTTTAAATGCAGTCAGGAGTCAATTTTCTTCTATTTTATCCCCGCAGTGTAATTTTTTGTCGGTGCTGGTCTAAAATACCATCTTCCCCACAATCTCAACGCCGACTGGGATAAAAGCGATAACGACTCAATAACACGGAGCATCTGGAGGTTTTAAAAGCCGTCAGAGCTTCTGCAAAACATCTGTGATGGTAGACGCAAGAAAATTATCCCGGAAGTAAAAAAAAAATATATATTTTTTTTTTTTCATTTCCAGGAAAATGTGACAGAGATTTAAAATATTACTTCTGTAGCATTTTGGAACACAAAACCAGCTCAGTGTTGACCCACGAGTTAATAGAATCCTTTGTACATTTAAGTGCACAACAAATGTATGAAAAGGTTTGGGTTATTTGACTTCAATGAATGGGAGGTAGACTCACTTAACTGTGTGTTGTTATTGCTTTCTAGTGTGACGAGTGGCCAAGGCCAATGTACAAAACTGAAAAATTAGGAAGCAGGGTATTTTTCTTCAGTTTTTCAGATGGTTACAAAACAGAAACATTTATCCTTCCATGAGTTTTGAGACAAATCCTTTTGTTTACTGTAGGTTGTGACATTACCACGGTTTATTATTTACACCTGAAAACAGCCATCTTTCTTTGTAAAACCTTTGGACTAACTCCTGTTAAGAGCAACACAACTGCTTGTGCAGTGCTATTATACTCATTCAGCGTCCAAGTGTACTTGAAGTTAAAAACCTTTAGCTGAAGTTTTATGTATTTAATTGTACCATAAACAGATTTTGGAAGAAAGTTCCCTAAAAAAAAGTTCATCATCACTTCCATGTCAACAATTTCCATACACCAGTTCATACAGAAAGACCCCAGGTTGGGATTTGAACCCAGAACCTTCCTGCTGTAAGGCAACAATGCTACCAACTGGACCACTGTGCAGCCCCTTTAAACAGTTTCTTGTATAAAATGTGGTATTTTTACAAGGGGTCAGCTGATACATTGTCCTCTGCTACATTATCCTCTGATTGGGTCTAGAATCACAGCCACCTAAGTGCATTACAGGTAAGCACCGTGCAACAATTCTACATCCGATGAAACAACGTTTTCAGAATAGCTGAAAATCACAGAGTAAATTGCATCTACATTTTCTCATAAAAATATGTATCACCCTTAGGTTATCTATATAAGCTACATAATGCGGCTGTGCAGCTTTGACTAATGTGTGCCACAAGATGAAGTTTCATTTGTATTACAATTTTTAATCAAAAACCACACTGGTATTGCATTCCCCGAGGCTCTCGACAATATTTTCTCAGCTAAATTTAAGTAAAATCAAAGAAAGGAGAAATTGTTTTTAACAAACCACATGCATCTGCAATAAAGCTCCAAATATATTTTCAGGGACAAGGCCATGTCCCGTCTGAGTCGAAGTCCCATTTTTGTTAACACATAAAGTCCTTGTACTGCTGTCAGCAGTCTGAAAAGGAGCTTTAAAGGGATAGCTGGGACTCATTCACCAGTGCCATCAACCGCAGAGTGCTTTGCTGTTCCTCTTCGTCTCCCCTAAATCACTGTCAAGAGAAAACTCAGAAAGTAAAGGTGAGTCTCCAAAAGTGTTTTAAGTAAACAACGCAGGCCAGGGCCAGGTCCAGGACACCCTTCCTCCTTTCACACTGCTGCTTACTCAGATTAAATGCTTTGATTTTTGTTCTCCATTCTGCCTTTTGCATCATTATCCTGCACCTTCTTCAGAAACCTTTATGAAAAAAAAAATAAATACTTCCTCAGGTTTTTCAACAGAGGTTTGCTTCCACTAGAGGATAAATGGCTGGGTCACTTGCTGAAATTGCTGCAGTTGGAAGCTGTAAAGCACAGATTGGCAGTGTGGCCTGTGTGGTCAGGATTAAAATGACAGAATTCATCAGAGAGCCAGAGGAGCCCACAAGGTGCCCAGTCTCACTTTAGAAAGTATAACAAAAACTAAAAGTCTTGCACACTGATCGAGGATATGTTGATTAAGCTGTTGAGAATGCCACATCACACACATCCTGTTCAAAACCATGAACAGGATGGTTTTGAACATCCTGTTCATGGTATCAATAAGAGTTCATTAACTCTTATTGATACTACTATGAATCTAACCCTTACCCTAACTTTTAAATTTTCTTCCAGAGCTATTCTTTTTTTAATCTTTAGTGTTTGTGTCCTTAGCTAAACTCCAGTCCTGAACTTGATGTTGGTTTACTATCTCATGCACTCTCAGCAATCTGGATGGTTACTGTTTGCAACTAAAAGTGTATTATATGCAGAGCACATTATATAGTTGACTTAATAATAATAAAAATAATTCCTTCTCAACGTCACTCGAAGTACATCAGAGCCTGTTTTGGCTGCTGTTTCTTATGCTACCAATTAGCTACAAAACAATAAACCGTTTGTTCATATGCGTCACAAAGACAGAATAAAGTAAATGCAGTGCTGCCTCTTTTGCATCTGTTGCTGTGCACTGTGGATCAGCTTACTGAAAAAATGAAAAAATCTCTCACAAAGAAGACAAAATCCAGTGGTTCAGAATCACTTTTCAAGAAAAACATGGACATTCATGTTGTAGAAATTAAAAGAGGCATCCGTCACTGCTGTTAGGTTTGTATAAATATAGTTAAAAGCAACATGGCAAGCTAAGAACAGCACGTCTGTCAATGGTGAGCTAGCTACTGGTGTAGATATAGCGCCATATTGAATAATTATCATTAACTCTTATTGATACTACTATGAATCTACTACTAGATTTAGCAGCACAAAAGGTTGAATAAATAATTATATATATTATTAATGTGATAATCACTATGTGGAAATAAAGAGTTGATTTTCTTGTTTCAAATAAAAGCACTTAAATACTCTTCTGAACTTTTCCTTTAAATCATAACAGACTGCTAACTTCTCTGCAGCAAACACAATCCTGATCTAGATAGAGAGCAGATTTAAACTTACAATACAGCTAAGTCTTTTTTCACAGCTACACTAAGCCAGTGATTGACAGTAAAATAGAAGTGAACTATCTCTTCAAATATAGGACCACAATTCTTTGATTGACATTGCTAAAACACTGAACGTTTGGCGTTACTGAGAGACATCGTCAGGCCTAAGCATTCTGAATTGCTATGATTTATGAAAGAAAATTATCTGTGAAACAAAACAAAGCCCAGCGTTGTCATTTAAACAAGACTTTTTAAAACATAGGTTTGTAAAGTGGGGAGTGGCAACTGACGTTAGCCACAGCACAGTCCACTTGTGATCTAACACTCTCCAGAAAACAAGGCAAACTTTAATCTCTAACAGTGATTGTCGATTGCAATCTTAATTGAAAAGCCCCTCTCTCTCTCTCTCGGCCTGTCCATGTCTCCTTGTGTACACGTCTCCCTCTTGCTGTCTTTAGCAGCATCGGCAGCATTTGCGAACAAGTTGTGATGATTGATGGCTGAGATACTGGGAAATGAATTGCTGATAAAAGCCCCAGGGCAAGAAAAGGTGGCAGCTAAGCGATACGTGTGTGCGTGTGTGTGCGTGTGTGTGTGTATGTGAGTTTTTTTTGTGGGTTACTTGTGCATGCACAAGAGACAACAGCTCAAGGCAATGACATGATGACACGAGAAGCCAAGCATTATCTGTGGCACCGCGCATTCACCTCTCACCAACAGACATTCACACACAGACGCACAGCTTCTTCCACATGTACATGTCTGGAGGACTGACAGGGGGGATAACATGACAGATCATGGTGGGATGAAATGTCATCGACTCACGCTCGCAAGTCCACCCACTCGCTTCCAGCAGGTTTGCACGCATTTCTCAGTGAGCAATAACAGCAATTATTCGGTCGGCCAATTTAACAAGCTGATTAAATACTATTTTGAGGTAATCGCCACCGGCTTGTTTTTAAATGAGATGCGTAAACAAAAAAGTAAATGCGGGAATACACATCCACGGGATAGGGGAGCTGCGACAACTGTGGGAGTCCTGCCCTGTGCTGAAAGAATAAAAACAGGCTGCAAACATCAGGAAGAAAAGAGATGTCTAAACTCAGACTACACCAAACCATGCAGCATATACTATTTTACTTATAAAGCACATAAAAAATCCCCCAGAAAGATACTGTACTAAAACACAGAATATAAAAGATCAACCCATAAGAGATTAAAAAAGAATTTATATATATATATATATATATATATACATATATATAGACAACTCCTTGTAGACCACACAGTTGCCCGAGACTGCAAAACCCGACACACCAACCTGTGCACCGCTTGGATTGATTACAAGAAAGCCTATAACTCAATGCCACACACTTGGATCATTGAATGCTTAGAGATGTACAACATCAATAGGACTCTAAGAGCCTTCATTGCAAACTCGATGGGGCTGTGGAAAACCACCCTTGAAGCCAACTGCAAACCACTTGCACAAGTGTCCATCAAATGTGGCATATACCAAGGAGATGCTCTGTCCCCACTGCTGTTCTGCATAGGCCTGAACCCCCTTAGCCAAATCATCAACAAGACTGGCTACGGACACCGACTCAAGAATGGGGCCACAATCAGTCACCTCCTCTACATGGATGACATCAAGCTGTACGCCAAGAGCAAGCGAGACATCGACTCACTGATCCACACCACCAGGATCTACAGCACTGACATTGGGATGTCATTCGGACTAGAGAAGTGTGGCCGGATGGTTACAAAGAGAGGGAAGGTCATCCGCACAGAAGGGGTCTCACTCCCAGAGGGAACAATAGCAGACATAGAGCACAGCTACAAGTACCTGGGAATACCACAAGCAAATGGCAACCCCGATGAGGTCACAAGGAAAGGAGCCACAGCCAAATACCTCCAACGAATAAGGCAAGTCCTGAGAAGCCAGCTCAATGGCAAGAACAAGATCCGTGCAATAAACAACTATGCCTTGCCAGTAATCAGATACCCTGCCGGAATAATTAGCTGGCCAATGGAAGAGATGAAGGCCACGGATGTTAAGACTCGGAAGCTACTAACCATGCATGGAGGGTTCCACCCCAAATCCAGCACCCTGAGAAGCCGTAAGGAAGGAGGCAGAGGACTAGTAAGTGTGAGAGCCACTGTCCAGGATGAAACATCCAAGATCCATAAATACATCAAGGACAAAGCCTCAACAGACAACGTGCTCAGCGAATGTCTCAGGCAATGGGGAACAGAGGACAAGGTACTGGAGGAACCATCATGGGAGGACAAGCCCCTACATGGGATGTACCACCGACAAATAACTGAAGTGGCTGATATCAGGAAATCCTACCGATGGCTGGAAAAAGCTGGACTCAAGGACAGCACGGAGGCCCTCATCCTGGCCGCCCAGGAACAGGCCCTAAACACCAGAGCAATAGAGGCTCAGATCTACCACACCAGACAAGACCCAAGGTGTAGGTTGTGCAAGGAGGCCTCTGAGACAGTCCAGCACATAACAGCAGGGTGCAAGATGCTGGCAGGGAAAGCATACATGGAACGACATAACCAAGTGGCGGGCATAGTGTACAGGAACATATGTGCAGAATATGGACTGGAAGCCCCGAGGTCAAAGTGGGGAACACCCCCAAAGGTGGTGGAGAATGACCGAACTAAGATCCTGTGGGACTTCCAGATCCAGACAGACAAGATGGTAATGTCGAACCAACCGGACATTGTGGTGGTGGATAAAGAACAGAGGAAAGCCGTTGTGGTGGATGTAGCAATACCAAGTGACCACAACATCAGGAAAAAGGAGCATGAGAAACTGGAGAAATACCAGGGCCTCAGAGAGGAACTGGAGAAGGCCTGGAAGGTGAAGACCACAGTGGTGCCTGTGGTCATCGGGGCCCTCGGGGCAGTCACCCCCAAACTGGTGCAGTGGCTCAAACAGATCCCAGGAACAACATCAGACATCTCAATCCAGAAATGTGCAGTTCTAGGCACAGCCAAGATACTGCGCAGAACCCTCAAGCTCCCAGGCCTCTGGTAGAGGACCCGAGCTCAGAGGATGAAAAGGGATTTTTTTATTATTATTATATATATATATATATATATATATATATATATATATATATATGAGACAATTCAAAATCCACTCATGTGAGGAAACACTAAGTGAAGGTGTTAGCCTCCCATGCAGCAGCATAATATTCCAGAGTTTTGTACAGTTACAACAGTAAGAGCTCTATACCTGCTTCCCTTCTTTGTGAAAAACAAAAAAAGGGCGAAGTCAGCTAGTCAAAACTATTGATACTGATGCAAAAACTACTTAACAAGACGTAAGACCTCAACAACCAGAGAACAAGACCTGTTATGCACCAGTCAAGAGTATCTTGTTGTCCGTCCTTTCAGAGGCTACATTTGGGTACCAAAGTCTGAGCAGCTTGAAATCACAGTTTAGAGTCTGTTGCATCTGTTAAAGGTAGGATGGATCATCTGACAGCACAGATAGTCAAAACAGTGAATTTTTCAGTCTGAGGGCAATTCGACAGTTCAACCTCGGTCTGATCATGCTGGGCTCTTTACTCACAAATTAAGCAGGTGTTACAATTCAAGAGTTTTTAGTTTTTTTCACTTTTAATCAATGCCACACTTGCTTGTATTTATCCAGATGAAAGACCCCAAAAATGAGTTTATTGCTCTTATTAGAGAGCGAGCAGTCAGAGGCGTCAGGAAATCAGGGTTTAATGTAACTTGAAATCTCTCTATTTTTTTTCTCTGTTTGAGGAAGTATTAACTGGCAGACACATTTAAGGCCTTTCAAATGCATGCTATTGGATTTCAATCTTCTCTATTTGCATTGTAAGAATCCCATTTGTGCAGAATTGACTGAGCGCTTTGGCTCACACCAGATGAGAGCGAGAGCAAAGAACCAAGGAAAAGAAAAGAAAAGCCAAAGAGCAGAGACATGTACAGCTTTGTATGAACAATTTGGTCAGATTTAATAGTGTGTATACATGTTACACTATTACACATATAACATATATATATATATATATATATATATATATATATATATATATATATATATATATATATATATATAGGCATAGAACTGAAAATGCAAAAGGAAAACTATAAATTCAGACAGCAGCAAGAAGGCTCCAAGACAAACACAATATATGTACTGTTTCCTTTCATTTCAGTGTGAGAGGGCCATTCGGCCGCTGTTCATGGAAAGGCGTAAAAATGAGCGACAGTGATAGAATGGAGAGAAAATTAGAGAAGGACTGAGAGATAACAAGGTGTTTATGGAAGACGCCGCTCGGCTATTTTCCCCCCAGCTCACATTAGGGTAAACAGAGCGCTGAGCTGAAAGGAGTGCACGGGGAGAAGCTCGGCTGGTAATGGCCATGATGGGAGACAATGATAGCAATCACACTAGCCACAATAATCACCGTCAATTCTCCAGGGACTTTTAAAGCATCTCACAGAGGCATGTGTGTGCAAACATGTGTGTGCATGTGTGTGAGTTTTTTTTTTTTTCTTCTTTTCCACCTGTGTCCAAAGCTTCCAGCATGCAGTGGACTCAGCCGACGCATTGTTGCATTCTGCAAACCTTTGATGAATTAGTAGGATCACCTCCAGTGGAATTTCATGCGATGAGGTGAGTCACCCACAACAGAGAGACTTGTGACAGACAAGATGTAAAATATAGCATATCTGTGCAATAAATGTTTAAGGTTAGCAGTCAGGTATTTATAATTCAAGACATGACCAACACAATATCTTGAACTGGCAAGACACATGGAAGAAGATCAGCAGGTAAAAACCCAGTATTTCATATAAACAACAGGAGAGAGAGCGTACTTTTTTTCTGTTTAGAAGATTACAGTTGCATCATATCAGAACTAAGATCCCAGTAAGATGGAAGGGTGCTCAGTCTTAAGCAGGTACAGAACAAAAGAAGCTGTAAATCCGGAAAAGAACATTTGTTTGGGACCCCCCTAGCTTAGAATTACAGCATGTGCAACACATCCTCCTTGCTGATAACAGAATCCATTGGGAGAAGTCGCATATCTGCTGGATAGCAAAACAGCTGGGAATATCTTTTGTGCGATTATACCAAAATTTTCATCCCCTATGCTCTCCCCTGGATGGGTTAGGGAAAGCTTCAGGCTATACAGCAATGAATGTGATAGTTGCTATGAAAATATTTTTCTGCATTTCTATGAAGTCACAGAAAGTAGTCAAAGTCGACTGGACTTTTTTATCATGTTGACATCTACTTTAAAAAGTATTAAGTTGTGCATCTCCTATTCACCACCTAAAGAACTTTACCTCCTCAACATTAATTGACTTTGGACTTTTACAGGCAAGACAAATCATTGCTTTAACGTTGCCATCAACAAACATGGATGAAGGAAATGCCCTTCGTTGCTATGTTGGAAAAACTAACCTATATAGTCAAAGGAAAGACAAAGGTATTTGAAAACATATGAATTTCTTGAGAATATAATATTAAGGTTTGCCTCTCTGTATATGTTTGTACATCTACGGGGGGGTTTCTTTTTTCTTGTTTGTCTAATAATGTTCAAAACGATAAAATGTTTCAGCAAAACAACAAAATATGTATGTAAATCCCTGAGCACAGAGGAGCTTACCTCTCTGTAGCAGTCTACTCAAGTGAGTCACTCCCAGGGGGGCAATATGCATAAAATGGCTCAATGTACAGTACAAGTAAGATCGGTAAGACTCCATGTTGTTATTTTATGCTGCTTTATTTACCATTACAAATAGGCAAATATCTTTTTATATTCAAAACCCTAACTCTTCCCTTTAAATAACCTTCATCTCATTAGATGCATCTGAGGCACATTCAAAATACCTTTTCCTGTTGGTGTCTAGCAGTCCGCAGTGACATCTGCATAAGAAAGCGATTGGGCTCTTATTTTTCTTAACAGCCTCGTCCATCTTCTGCTTCCTAATGACCCGCTTGCCATCGATAATCTAACAGCTACAAGTCAGGGAGCCTGGGAATTAAAACAGCCCCCAGATCTGTTCTACGGCGGTAATGGT
Organism: Poecilia mexicana; assembly: GCF_051168715.1. Lineage (NCBI taxonomy): Eukaryota > Metazoa > Chordata > Actinopteri > Cyprinodontiformes > Poeciliidae > Poecilia > Poecilia mexicana. The sequence continues at coordinate 13,044,432 of NW_028263382.1, read as the reverse complement.
TAGGCCATGTTTGATCTGATAGGAGATTGGGCGGGCGTGTCCACGAGTCCCACTGGGTGTCACGGACCCAGGCACAAAAGCCCCCCCATCTGTGCTAAGATGAGATAAACACCCATCCTGCTCTCCTGACAGTCGTGATGAACACTTGAGAAGCGCGATGGAACACTGAACAGAGCACACATCAGGCCGAAGTCATCACTCGAGACGCTGCGACAGGCTTTACCCTGCAGCCAGGCCTAATATCTCCCCGCTTGGAGCCACAGGTAATGGCTGATGGAAGCAAAAAGGGAGGTAAAGCAGCTGTAGAGTGCTGCTGTGACCACTCTGACAGGTACCAGCTCTGCTACGCCGAGCTGTTCTTCAGTGTTTTTTTAAAGGACTTAATTAGAAGCGATAAAGTCTCTAAAAGTGTGTTCTGGGTAGTGTACCGGGTCGTGAAGTGGATGTCGCTCCAAGCAGAGACTTACGTGTCCAATTGAAAATGTCACATTACATCACAGGTCATTTCAATAAGGAACACTCCTACAGTGAAAGCCCCTTAATAAAAGCAAGAGAGGCATGGGGGAAAAAAAAACATAAAGTGGAAAACAATTCACTTAATTGAAACAGTCATTACTTCTAATTCTGAACTCATCAGCATAATGAACACCTGTTGGCAGCCATGTAGGTCTGCTTACTCAGGCCCAGGTGACAAAGTGACAAACCTATACATGTATATGCAGGATTTTATAACACTTGCTAGCATACTGTAGAAAGGTGTAATCTAGATAATTGAGAATAAATGTACATGTGTCAAGTTATGTCACACTCAGCCACATAGTGATACACTTAGACCTTTTTCAAATCTGTCATGTATGCAGTTCATGGGTTAATCCAAACTGTATGTTTAGACAGAAAGAAAAATCCAATAAAAGAGTTGGAAGCAAATTATATAATTACAATGTTTCTCCAAATTGGATGTGGTTGTTGGTCTGATTCAGAGCAAACACGGCATCAAATAAAAAGGAACAAATAAACATGTTGGGGATCTCCAATTTGCAATCAAATAAACAGACCAAGAGCCGCTGAATAATAATGAGGAAGGGCTCCATCATAAAGTGGAGTACAAATTTTTGTCTGCTTTTGTGATCTGTGATCCTTCTAGCAACACATCAAAAATCTGTCATATATACTTGTTACAATCATATTCATATAAAATTATCTTGGAAAAGTTAACACCACATTAGTGTATGTCCACCATTCATTCCAATGGTTTTCAATGGGACATTGCATAACACAATTGATTTGTGGTCTTGTTTCCAGTTAAAGTGGGCATGTCAGCAGTTTGCATCATTAAGCAATATAGAAACAAGTCACTCTTCTCACAGACTTACTCAATCCAACAAACAAGAAGCAGTTAGGAAACCTCAATATGTGTGTTCAGACGACCAGGCTGTGCATCTTGTATGCATATTGTTACAAAGGCTCATAATTTAATTGCAGACCAAGACAATACGGAAAATGTTCAGCTCGTTCCTCGCAATAACACAAAGACCACTTTTAGTTTTGCTTTTTATTTATCTTTGTTTGGACTATTTATGTGTCCGTCATCATTGACGAACTTCAGAAGTACACAAACAGACACCTGCAATCACACTCCTTTTTGTTTTCCTGCAGTGGCACAGACCCTGTTCCTCGTCACCCTGGTGTGTAATTACCGTTCAGGCAATTGATCAGGTCAATAACGCAATTCATTCAGCGACATATATCAGCACAAATATACATTCATTTGGAAAACTTTTTGAGAGCCTTGAAGAGAGCAGCAATGGTCTCTTATGAAATAGCTGCCGTTTGCACAGGCAGGCTCTATTATGGATTCTGTGTAATAGCGCTTGGCACTATAATAAACTTTGTAAACACTGTTCCAGTCCAGATGTTCAGTAGCCTGCTGGTGCAACCTAGCCGTCTGCTGCCCTCGCTTCTCCCCTGTGCTGATGAAGTAGGTTATCTGTAGTGCAGTTTATCAGGCACTAGAGCCCGAGTTTAGCTAACAGTGCAGAATAGGGCTTTTAAGGTACAGTGTTTCACACATTTTAATGCGCTCGCAACCTCTCATAAGTTTTCTTCTGCCTTTGCAATGTATTCAACTCCATCCATTCTTGCATCACCTTTGACCAGCTTCCATTTCTCTGCTAAATGAAAACCACCCTTAATGCATGATGCTGACATCACATTGATTTACCATAGGGGGTGGTGCATTTAAGGTGATGTGCACTGTTAGTTTTCCATAATGCTTAGGGTCAGCATGTAGGTCAAAAGATTCCGGTTTGGTCAGAGAGAGCACCTTCACCCACTTCTCATCTGCGTCTGCTTTGAGGCTTTGGAGCAAACTTTGAACAGGCTTTCTTGTATGGTTTTGATTCAATAATGGGGCCCTTATTGCCACTCATTCCATCAACAGCAGAGTTGTATGGTGAATGGTAAAAGTTACCCCGCCAACTAATTCTTCCACTTGAGCTTGTGTACAAGAGTAAAGGCAGATACCAGTTAACATCACGCTTGTGCACCAAGCGAAAGCCATTCGTCATTTAACAAATGTGACTTGCTTTTTGGTTTTATATCACAGGAATTCCAATCAAATCCATTACCTTTGACATAAGGTTATTCTGAATTTTATCTCTTTTATGGCCCTGGAGCTGCAAATTGACCAGATTAGGACACATTTCCCTAAATAGGCATCTCAGCAGGAAATGCCACATCCCACAGGAGAGTCCAAGCTGTCGACCTCATGCAGATTGCAGCAATGCAGACTTGCTCAGACGCACACAATCAACACACTGCAAAAATCTTTCCTAAAAGCTCAGCAAAAATAGCACAATGTGCAGCTGTCGCGTTCCAAACAGCGCCGACTCCAACTGTGGAGCTCTTCTGTGGCGATCACAATACGCCGACAAAAAAGAAACTGTTACACACCTTTCCGTGTGTGGAGTTGAAGGCAGTCTGTGCAAGGAGAAGGAGGAAAGACCAAAACTGGGAGAATGATAGTGTTGCACCGAGATGTAATGAAAGGCGGCAGTTTTTAGAGTGAATCCTTTCATCAGCCAACGCTGATCCCTTCTTTTTCATTCATTTTTTATAAGTCTGTGAAAGAATAGACCCTTTTCATCAGAGTGAGGAAGAGGAGGAAGAAATCCCATTGTAATTAGGGCTGGCCGACATGGGAATCACCTCGCGCTAAGCGCTCACACGCTTCCCTCTGTTGGCCCTAATTATTATAGACCACATATCACATTTCCTTAATTCTCCTACCATGCCGTCTTCTTTTGTTTTTCTTTAATTCCCTCAAAAAAGCAGGGCTTCTGTCTTTGCAAATTTAACCAAGGAAAAGGATGAGAACTGTACAGTTTTACATTAACACTTCCATCTGGCCAATTACCCCAGCGGTTGTTGGAGCAGTGCTGGTGAAAAGAATTAGCTGGAGCACATTTTGGCTGTTTTGTCCCTCCCTGCAGAAGAACAGGAGCACGGATGGGACCCTTGTTAGCCAGTTTTCATGAGTCCGCTCATTGCAGAAAACCAGTTACAGTGCAAGAACAAAATGACAGTCCGGAGAGTTACACTCCAATCGTTTTAAACAATTCTCTCTTTCGCTAAACAGAGATGTTTTTTTTCCGCTCAGAGAGCCGTTTCATCTTTAATGTGAGATTACTCCTGATTTTCCACAGATGTCAAAACGAGAGCCGGAGCATTGCTCGACCCGCGATGTGTCGAGTCAACGTGTCACTGGAGTGGAAATGACATGACTGAAAGGACTTGGGGAGTATGATAATTGTGTTACTGGTTGTCAGGGTGTCGCCGAAATCCAAACATGTTTTTTTCCGCATTGTTGTCATGTGTTGCCGGGTGTACATTATTAAAAATGACAAGAGCCTTGTTAGTTTAATTTGGAAGATACCATTGTTGAGGCATTCACAAACACAATCAGGCATCCATCAGTGCCACGTCTGCTCACAAACAGAGCAGGAAGGGACTCCAGTGAATATTTCGGATGATAATGAAGTGCTGTAAAACTTTATCCAACATCTGTAATGCCATAGTAAACACAGACATGGCAAGTTTATTTTAGTACTGCCAAAGAAAAGAGACAGATGACATCATTACGGACCTCTAAGCTGCAAAATGCTCCCATTGTATATGACTTTAAAGACTGCTTTCCCCACAAATGGGCGAGAGAGCCAGGAAAAGAAAACAAAGTATCCACAGTTTGTTAAATAAAAAAGGATGTGAGAAGCACATTCGCCGCTGATGTATTTCTCCTGTTATTGAAAAGATTTCACATACCCGCACTCTTCTTACAAACGTATTTTACTTAGATTCCCTTGCTGGCTTTTGTGTATGTCCTCCGGCGCTGTCAGTCAAGCTTTAAATAGCAGTTGTACCTTCCTTCCGATGCTCCCTGTCCTGTATATTGCCTCGAAGACAAGTACAGACCGTACGGGCCTTTGTGCATTAGCAGAGCAAAGGCATCAGCATTTTAGAGTCTATTTGAATGTGATCCCTGCAGCCCTGCATACCAGACAAGTTGGGTGCATCTCTTTCATCTGTCTACCATTAGACCCCTGGGACCGGCATGAAATTAGTTGAGCTGAGAATCAAATTCACAGTGAAGTGATGCAAAAGGATAAAAATAATTTACAAATGTTATAATTTACAAATATATGTTAACAAGTTTATCTTGATACCAATGTCTGCATAATGTCCGTTTGACCTTCATCTCAATATCTGTGTTCTCAAAGACATAAATAGTTAAGCAAGAGAATAAATCAATTATATTTAGAAATATACGACTTCATGATTTGTGAAGACAAACAAGCTTAATACGGCTATAGTTCCATTAAAAAAAAACATCAACATAGGAACTCCAATTTTGCTACCAATATCAAGACATTATCTCTGAACAAGTGATCCAGCAGCCTTAAAACTTCAAGAACTTTACATATTTTATCTCCGTAGGTCAGTCGGGACAGTATGCACTCACTTGTGTCTTTTGCCTTTTCTTGTCTTGTCCGCGACTATTGATGCAGTAGTCATTTTTGTGGGACTGAGATAAACTCTTTTTCAGGTTTTAGTTCGTTTGCTGTGCAGATAGCAGTGTAAAGAGGTACTGCTCGCAGTTTTAAATATCCTCAATTAATAATAATCCTGAATTAATCCAGGACATATAGACTAATACTGCCCATCCGTATAGAGGACGTATGACCTGGTCTAGGTTTTCTTAATATGGAAGAACAGCAGTATTGGAAAGTAGAAAGCAATGAGTGAGATACACCATAGGACAAACAATACAGGAGTTCATCAGGTGTTGCTTGCAAGATTTCAGTGAGACGTAACGGGCTGACATCACAATGCTATTTCCATCATAAGGATGAGACGGGCACAGTTGTCATATATAGATGTTTTATGAATTAAGAAATTTGTTTAATGAAATTTGTCATCAATGTAGAATATGTCAGTCCATGTTTTTCAGTATTTTGTGGATTTCATGCATGTTTTATTCTAAAGTGGTCCTGATGGTCTCATCTGTTTTCTCCAAGGCTTCGTTGCCAAATGTTAGTGTGCTATGGTTAGCTGGTTTAATATTCTCACAATGCTTACAAGTAGTTTTTATCTTGCTCTCTTGTTTCTTCCAAGCACCCAAAATTCTTGCCACACAAATTAATTAAAATGAGTGAATATAGTAAACATTTATGCAACAGACTGTCCATCTGTAGGCACTCATTTTCATGTAACTATTATTTAATAATTATATCACAATATCTACCCATTATCTAACGAATATAACCTACCCTGTCATGTCAGGTTATATCACAATACATTTGGTTGTTTTTCTGTGTCGAGAATAATAATATATTAATTATAAGAGAATCTGTACAGTAGTCTTATCTAACAGTATGGGTATTTCAGACTGTGTGAGTTTTGCCTTAAAAATTAGCTTTATTATGAATACATATGAGAGGAGTAAAATAAAGTTAATAGAGCTGACTGAATGAAAACAGTTAACACTTTGAAATTACCCATCATCAAACAAAAACGACCTGTAATGTGTGATTTAATGTATTCCTATTCCAAAGCAGAAGCCAACATCGAAAAGTAAATCTGTTTTCAAATTTAGCCCAATAATTCTGAGCAGGAAATGGAAACATTTGTTATTATTATTTTAATGATGTCAAATATCCATAAGCTCTTATCCTATTTCGAACTTTTCCACGCTTTCATTAATCCTCCGTTTTTTTTTTTCTGATACCACATCTATTGCTTACTCTGACAAAATTCCTGTCTCAATACCTCTAAATCTCTGCCTCACTGTCAAACACACGCACACACACATGCGCACACCCCCACACACACACACACACACACACACACGCATCGAAAGAATCTCACTCATCACCTCTCTTCCCCCCTCTGTCATCAGTGGCCAGTCAAGGTCAGAGGTTTTTATTTTTAGTCATCCAATAACAAAACTGCTTATCTTAGCCAGCCCAGAAAGACACTCTGAACGTGAGCATCCATCTCCCCCCGGGGCCACTGCAGCATTTAAACTGAGAGCACGACAGCCACTCCCCAGACACCCTTACAATCCTCATCACGTCACTGCTGCCACGGACACAGCAGCCGCAGCAACATCAACATGGCAGCAGTGGCCCGGCACTGCCTCACTTAAAAACAACAACAACAAAAAACAAGACCCCAACTTCATCTAATCAGGTGAAAAAGGTATTTCTCACACTTGAAATTCAGCTGCGCTCGCAAGATTTGCCTGTGTGAAGAAGTTAATTTTGGCTCATTTACAGTGAAATGACACATTTCTGAGACACACACTGAGAGGTGAGGAAAAAAGAATAGATGAGGTAAAGGTGGGAAGGTGGACTACTGCAATAAGTTAGAGAAAATGTGTCCATTTTGTTCCAATATAGAGCAACTTCAGAAAGGTTTAGGAGATGTGATTGTTTCTATTCATGATGTGGATTAATGTGGACGGGAAGTGTATACCAGAGCATTCATTCAGGTGTGACAGGCATTAAACAATAAAAAAAAAAAACAGCTCAGAGTGCGTGGCATTCTGAAAAAATATTGGACTATGTTTTGATTCGAAATATGGCCAATTCGATCCAATATCATACGGTTGTCCTCCTTATATCAAACAACAATCCAAAAGAAGTAAAAAAAAATAAAGTCCGTCCTTTTTGACAAAGAATGTTTACAACGAAGCAATATAATGTAAGTCACACTGTTTTTATTTGCTAAGTTATCTCTAGCTAGCACTCTCCCGTTCAGAACCATGTTGTTTGAAGTTTTTGTAATAGTGGCGTTAAATAATATTTTAGAATCTATTACTGTTTTTTTTTAGCAAATGATTAGAAGGATGTGACTGATGGAGTCAATAGTCGAAGTCCGACAAACAGAAAACCTGTTCTGATCAGACCGTTGTTACTTCTCTCATCTCAATTTGTTGTCAGAATAATGCAATTTTTCAATATTATAACAAAAAATTGAAAACTTCTTAATTTTTCAGTAGATACAGACCAACTCAATTTTATTTCTTGAGCTTTCAAACCCTATCTGCTATGGAGAGTGAAACGTTTGGCATTTCTCTCAGCCCGTTACAAAATTTTAACACAGTATTAATATTAAATGCTGTTAATACTTGCAACAGCGAGACTGCTATTACAGTTAGCTTTGCTAATGGTGTTAACTGCACTAGTCACTAATCAAAGCTGCTAAAAGCCAAGCATTGTTTTTCACTTTGTTGCACTAAAATAATGAATTTCTCAGCATTACTTTGCTTAAGCCTTCACTTACGACTGAGCACGGAAAGGCCAATTTAAATGATGTTGCACAGCAAACTTTCTTATGTCTGCTGTGCTTTCTCCTTCTCTCAGTAGTCTACTCACATTTAGCCCGTCTGCAGCTGACAAGGATATCAATATAGGCATTATGGGGACATTCTGTGGCTTACTTTGGTTTGATCAATCTTGTACGAGGGGCACAAACAGCACCCAGTATTTCTAAAATAGCCTTTGTGGTTTATTCACATTTACTTCTATAGGGTTTCAAGAAAGTGTCACACCTAACTATCTCAGATCATTAAACAAATGCTAATATCAGAGAAAGGCAACCCTAGTAAATACAAAAAAGCCTATTTTTAGTGTATCTTTATATCGTAAAAAGAGCTTAAGCCTTTCAGATGGAGTTGATGCATCAGGATTCTACTCAAACGTTTTTTCCTGCCTTTCAGCATAATGGGTAGCAACTGGTGGGACTCATTCAGCATGTGTCACTAACAATCCTAAACAAACAATCTGGCCATTATTACCGCTTGCGCAGCTATTAGTAAGATAGCATTGATGACAGTATCAGAATGGCTCAGAATTCACTTTATTACTCTCTTTATTTTGCTTTTTACCACCATCTGTCAGCAAGACCATGTAAAAACTACTAAATGGAAATGAATGACATTTGGTGGAGATTAGGGCCATGTGCTTTTTAAACTGTGGTGCAATCAGATCTGCTTCTATATGAGAGTAAAAGAAGGACACGGCTTTGGACAAATAAAAAAAAAAAAGGTCCATTGTCTGATTTTCCACCCAACAGCTCAATGTAATAATCAGCCAGTAAGCCTATTTAAATGAATAAAGGCCTTTTTTGAGCACACTAAATCTTGACATGGGAAAGAAGACGTTTGAGCTGATAAGAACTTAATGCTAAGTGATATCAAAGTAATTGCTATAGTCTCATATTTCCTGTGATGGTTACAATATTTGCTAATAAGCTCCATCAGCTTCTGGCTGTTGTTACTGGATTTGGCTGCCAAAAGAAAAGACAAGCAAGACTGAAAGCGAACACAGACTGACCAATCAGATTAATGTCTGCCAGGATCTGACTGGACCAGATCTCCCTTTTCAGAGTTAAGCTATTAAGGAGGAAATTGCAAATGTGTGAGTAAAATAAAAAAAAAGTCTTAGTTGTCATTACAAAATTCCTAATTTTACCCAACTGTGAGCACATTTTAAAATACCTTTTGACATTTAAGGTACAAATATGAGAAAAGCACACCTAAAATGTCATTTAATTGTTTCGGGACCTAGCGACTAACCCTTGTTGTTGTAGTGATCTACCAATCACAAGCATTTCCATTTTTATTTGATCTATTTAATGAATGACAATACTTACTCTGCACTTTTCTGCACCTGAGTCTACATTTAAATCATTTTAGAATCCATTTATTCCCCAGATTAAACAGAGAATGTGATTTCTTTTCACCTTTACTGCAAATGTCTGTCATCATAAAACTAATATACTATAAGCTTTATTGAGCCTGGAAATGGAATTTTTAGAAATAATAATAAAAGAAAACCCTGACCATTCCCTCAAAGAGCTTTGACACCATTGGAGATGATGGAATTGCATGTCCAAGTAAACATGGGATTTTCCCCCCCATCGAGGATTTGTTCATATTGCACTTGCCAAGGGGATTATTTTATCTCTTAGTCCTACCCGCAAGCTGGTAGCTGAGAAAATCCCTCATACTCCTCACATTCCGCTGCAATTCATCCTTACTCCAACTGCAAATAATACCTCAATCAAACAGCCTGTAGCTAGTGGTCTGGGCCGACAGCCAGAAACTCTTAAACACTTCTCTTCGTCTTCAACCTTCCTCTTCCTCTGAAAAGACTGGAGAAATTAAACTGCATTTAATCGAGACCCATCCAGCTCACTCTATCAGCGGATTGTGGAAAGGTTGGGAGGAGACCGAAAAATCTCCTGGTTTCAAAGTGTGTTGCAAAAGCCCTCCTATTTTTTTTTTCTTTTTGTATCTACTGCTGTGTTTAAAATAATAGAAATGTGTCAGAAAACTCTGCAAAGCTTAAAATCCTTATGACAGTTTTGATCCCCCACATTCTTTTAAAAATCAAGCATCAGGAATACATGCATCTACGATACCATTGTCAATTACATTATGAATTACGATTAACCCATATTTTCCTTGGTTTAATCTTCCTGTTCCATCATCACAACCTCCCCACCACTGCTTATGAACATTATCATCTCAGCCAATTAAAAATATACATTAAGTGCAGCCATCTGGAGCAGTCAACATCTACCTAGAAGCTAAACGTATTGGGATATAATATCCAACTAAATTTCACATCCAAACAGTGAAATTTTTATTATCGTATGGGCCGATACAATATTGTATCGATATTGTACTGATGTCACAACTTGATGTATTGTGCAGATCTACTTATCTGGCACCAAAAAAAAAAATACATTTCTATTAGTGATTGAACTGTCAAATCAAAAACAGTGACTAACTTGGTTTGAAATGTTGGTCTGCTACCATTAGAACGCAGCTGCATTTCAACACACCATCAGCAACACAGCAGCTAGAGTGTAAGTCACAAACACTAACATTTGAAAAGTCAGTAGTTCCGCTGTATGAAGAAAAAAGGTCAGATATGTATGAAGCTGTGCATTTTTGGTAGCAGGAGAATGAGGCGAGTGCATAACTAAGGATTCCTGTGTTATTATGGAAACAAGAAAGTCGGAGTCAGCTGCTGAAAGATTAATAAATGCAGCGGAGAACACTGTTCCAGCTACCTAGCCCAATGGGGATGGAAAGAAATTGATTTTGTAGTTGGAGCTACCGCTGTCGTTTGGCAAGACAGTGATCCGTAAGCAAAGCAGGTTTTCCGTGATAACAGTCGTGGCCTCTCGGTGACCTGCAAAGAGTGCTTGTAAAAGAAGAATGGGAACGTTTGGATGCCTGCACCAAAAAGCTGGATCCATCTCTGCCTTAATTTCAGCTGTTATTGCTGGTCATTGGCCAGATTTGAGATGGAGAGATCGATGGTGGGAGAAGTGACACCTAAGTGATAGATCGATAAGATGGGTGGTGTCTCCAGGCAGCCAGGAGGAAAAGATTGTCCTCAGGTCCATGTGTCGTCCTGTGGCATCACCACAATGATAGGAGCATCACGCCTTCCATTACGCAGATCAATTCCGTTTTCACTCTTGCATCCTCTCGAAGTTTTAAAGATAAGAAGACTGGGAGTGAGCCAGCATTTATTCACAGAGGGAGCCCGTGGAAAGCGGCTACACTGTGTCACATTGTGATTTATAGCAGCAGTCGCATTTAGCAAGACAAGAATAGGAACCGAAAGAGAAAAGCAGATGTAATCCAAGCTGCAAAGAGATGATCATGGACAGACACAGATAAAGATTTACAGCATCCAGAGATTGGCATATAATGTGTAAACAAGCGACAGATTGCCTGCCATCCAACCACCCACCCACACACACACACACACACACACACAAAATAACACACGGCTGCATTCCAATCCCGGGGAGCCGGCCCGTTGCCCCTGGCAGCCGGTGATAGTAATGGCACTGCACCGGCTCAAAGGGAGCGAAGCATGGTGGGCGCCAAGCAATACGACATACGGACAGCCGAGCCGAATGCGGCAGAGCTCGGCTGTAAAGATGAGAAATTAGTAGGATGAAAATGAAACCAGGGGACCAACATCAAACCCAACAGCACAAACTGCATCCAACACATTCTCATTGCAATTGTCCAAAGAAATGGAATAAAGCACCATGACAGGAAAGTTTGAGTAGGACTTTACTGATAAATCTGAAGCTCCCCCTGTGCACCAAATACAGTTTCCAGGTAAGTTCCACAATTTGAGAGCTAGCTTCCCATATCACTTTACATTCACCACAGTTTTTTAATCATACTCAGAAGTGTACCTCAAAACTACAACCAGGAAAATGTTAAGTACAGTTTTGTTATTGCACATTTGAAGATGTTTTGGTGTAACAACAGAAGTATTTCTTGAGTTGTTACTCTGTTGTGAGTCACTTGGTTACTTTGAAATCACTTCGTTGGCAGCACTTTGGTACCATGTTAGAGGTGACAATGTAGCTCAGTGGTTAGTGGGTGCACTGTATATTAGAGGCAACAAAACTTGCTGCAGTTGCTCCAGGTTTAATTTCCTGATCTGGGCAGTCTGCTGTATGTCAAACCTTTTTCCTGTCAAGTTGCTGATCAATGAAGCCACAAAGTCTTTCAAAACACGTTGTCAGAACTCTTTTGGTGTTCGGTCTGTCTTAGAATGGAACATGAATAAAAACTGCCATTTACTCATTAGTCAAGCATGGATTAAAACACACTCACATATGATAAATATAGTTTGTTGGGCGTGATTTTTGACCTTCTTCGGATGAGGAGTCACCACTCAGACGTGGCATAGTCTTAGGCAAACTGTGCTTTCTTTTTCTGCTTACCCCACAGAAAGGATACATTAGACATAACTTTTAGTTGGTATGAAATATTTGCTTTCCAGCCACACATAAAAATCGACCATTAGTATCAGCCTTGAAAGACCTCCACATCCATCCCAGCCATCCTCCTGCTCACAGACACACACTTCTATCCTACATCCACTGACCCATGGAACTTAATGGACGCCTCGCTGTCCATAAACCCAGGAGTGGAAATGGAAAGGAGGGAGAAAGACTCTGGTGGAGTTTGCCCAGTAAAAAAAGTGAACCATGTTCTCTCACGTCCAGCTGAAATCCTTTTTGCTATTAAATCTGGTCTTTGCCCCTCTTTGTGAAGTTTTATGAACTCCCTTTGCTCCATAGGACCTTGTGTTCTTTGCCACATTTCTTGTGAAGAAGTGAAAAAAAAGAGTATGATCAAGAATAAATTATTGAAATTGGCAGAAGTAGTTGAAACTTTACCAAACTAAAAACAAATCATTTTCAGCTTGACTTCTGTGGTTACCCTTTACAACTACAAGAGATACATCTGTGTATTAATTGCCAATTTAAATTTAGAGGAAGGTTATTGGCATGGCAATATATCTGTGTTTAGGAGTGTCTTATAGATACAGTTTATATAGTGAGTGTCGTTGCATCAGGATGTAAGACTTTGTAAGGCTGATTAACTCCTCACCCATTTTGCATGTAATAATCCACTTTCTTTCACATCAAAAGACATTTGCTTTAAACAGTGCCACAGGACAATGGTTTTAATCCCTGCTCAGCACTGATAACTGTACCTCCATGTTTCATCATGCAGCCTCAGGAACTCAGAAGGATACAGACAAAAGTAAGTTTAAAAGTAAAGAGAGCTAAGATCTCTTTTTTGTTTTGCCGACCCTGTGCATTAGCCACAAGGTCATTCCAAGTGACGTGTGGAGGATTTATAGTTATACAGTGGATCTCTACCCATTTACAGTTCTATATCCGCAGATTCACCTAAACCATATCTAATATATTTGAAAGTCAATGCAGTTTCAGATGGTGAAATACCTAGGCTCAGTGCTACTTAGCTCACTACTGGCTGGCATTTGAAATGCAGTCAACGCAGGAATGCCATTTATTTTCCTTGGCGCTGATCAGCTGCACACCCAAGAGCAGAAGTAAGAAAGACTGTGAAAGACTTCAGCTGTAGTGCAACAATGGTTTCCAAGTTTGTATTAATGCATATCAAGGCATATTTGTGGCTACATGTGTGATGGATGACGTTCTTTATCAGTTAGGTCAGATCATAGGCGACAAAGGCTGCTAAAAGCCCAACCTAATTTTTTTCCTGATGCCAAACTAAAAAAAAAAAAAAAATTGTTCTCCACACAAATGTTCAAGAGATTTAATCCTTTTATGACATTGAAGAGGGTATAGAAATAAAAGAAATGGCAGAAGAACGCTTCCATATATCTCACTACAGGAAGACTCTCGATGTCTCCAGTATCTTGACTACTGTCTGACACGTGTGGCAAGTTACACTGCTTACCACCTGGTATGGAACAGACTGGCTGACTGCATGTTTAGAGCCATTGTCCAGGTGGAAAGTGACTCCTGCCCAAACCTCAAACCTCAAGTATTATACAACCTCTACAGGTTTTCTTCCTGGAATGCCATGTACTTTGCTCCAGCTATCTGGCTATCAGTAAACGGTAAATGGACTGAACTTATGCCGCTTTGCCAATTGTTTTTGACCACACAAAGCACTTTACATTAGAGTCACACTCACCCATTAATAGAAACACGCACATATTCCGATCAAAGGATGACTACTCGAACCACAGTCATCGCAGTGAAATGCTGCCACGTGTGCTGTGTCTTCTAAACAGTTTGTGGTAAATTTCAGAAAATATTTTTATTGCTTTCTTCAGCAATAGCTTTGTTCTCCTACACAACTAAGTTGTCCTGTTAAATATTCCCCCACCTGGGTCTTAGATCTCTGTGCAGCTCCTCCAGAGGAACACAGTGGCACCAATAGTTACAGATGGTAGAAGTCAAGAGAGGAGAAACAAATAAATGCTGTTTATTCAAAACAGGTCAAACACTAAAATACTTTTTTTCAGAAATTCAAGAGATAAATGCCATCATCCTCTACATTTCTCCACCCTAGTCTTTCTGTTTATTGTGTATCATTCTTTGACATGCCTGCCAAGAATCTCACCTTTTCTCTGTTGTCACCTCGCATCCGCTCTGCCAACACTGTCACACGTTTCCATTATTTCTTTCAAAGCGTGTTTGAATATATAGCCAAAAACCTCCCGATGTGTTGGAAATGGAAGTGGCGAAGGTGTGATTAGGATGACGGTTCATAAATACAGCAACAAGAAAATTCTCTTCACAGCTGGAGGAGGGTTGTTTGTTACACAGCAGAGCAGCACAACCATCAGGAAATGCACTAAAGGCATAAACTGGAGTTGGTTTAAAACGGTGAATTTCAGAATTTTAAGGCGAAGAAGGGAATCAGCAGTTGAGAGTGTGTGAAAGTGTGTGTCTGTTCCGCACAACAAGTGTTCCTGCCTCTTGGCAATAAGCAACAGGGATCAGCTGTCCGTATCCAAACACGTGAAGGAAGAATCACCCAGGCAGACAAGGACTCAAAGGCCACGTAATAGCTGACCAATACACTTAAGCAAACAGACACACGCGCACGTACACGCACACGCGCGCACACACACCAGCGACCATTTCATAAAACCCTGAGCATCAGGTGGTCTGCACTGGAGAGGCTCAAAATACCACCTGGGAAATGGCACACAGCCAGATCTAATCTATTTGTTGTTTCGGTGGGCGATTGTGGGGGGTCACTGCATAAAAGGAGATGACTCACTGATATTTAAATAATGCATTTCCGTGCAAAAGTGTGTGCATGTGCGCAAATAAGCAGGGGTGAAAGGCAGAGACAACATGAACGTGTAAGTTTGAGATAAAATATTTCTTTGTATTTATGAGACAAAGATGGATGGTTTCATATCTGTGTGTTGTTCGCAGAATTGCAAGAGTCTGATGAGTTAAGAAGGACGATCGCAAAAAGTTAAGGGCGATTACTCACATGAGTTGGATTGTGAAGATCAGCCTCATATGTCGTCTCCTGAGAAGTATTTACACCCTATGGAAGTTTTTTGACGTTGTGTCAAAAACCACAAATTTTGAAAGCATTTTATGAGATTTACTGAAAATAAACCATCCATCTATTGACTATGCCCGTTTATCCATGCAGGGTCAACTTGCATACAGTATTTTTGAAATGTTAGGGCAAGTTGGCGTAGCAGGACAGGTAGCATAATTTCAGATTTTTCAAAGGTTTTCTGCTTTAAAACATAGTTCAAGCTCAGTCATAGTGGATAGTGAGTATCCATGTACATCAACTTGCAAGTCTTGTAACAGACTGTAAATTGGATTTCATCCGAGACGTTAACTAAGTTATTCCAATACTTGAATATGCTTCAAATTTAACCATTTCCTTGTAACTCTTGCAGTAAGTTTTTAAGACTGTTCTCCTGCTGGGAGGTGAACCTCATCCTTGGTCTAAAATCTTTTGCAGCCTTTAGCACATTTTCCTGCATGATGTATTCTGATCTGCTGCAGAAAATATTTCCCAAAGCAGGTGCTGCCATTTCACTGTTTTGGTGGATGGCCATTTATTGGTTGGTTTGTAGTTGTGTCATGCACCTTTCATTTTATAAACACAAGATGTACAGACACGGTCACAATGGGGTAAGATGGCGGCGGGGCACCAGTGGAGTTGTTCACCCAGGGCGCCGAACAGGCTAGAACCGCCTCTGCACATGCAACATCTGCAAACAACAGCAATGGACGACAAAGCTTCTTGTCTTGGGTCACTTGGGGGTAATTCTTATTTTCAAAAATGATCTACTGGGACCCTGGAAAAAAAACTACTGATGTATGTCAATATGCAAAAAGGAGTTGGCTTATTACTAAAGCTTTTCAAACATAAAATACAACCTCAATGCCAAATGTGTTGCATTAACCGCAGATGTCCTCTACATTTCTAAAGAAGTATTTTTTCAAATAAGTGAATGATAAGGGGCTCCTGAAACACTTGAAAACTGAATGGGTAGAAAAGCATAATTACACCGATTAGATGGTTGGATAACCAAAATAACAAAGAGCTTATGTGTCTATAAATTTAATAGTTCTGCAGCAAAAAAAAGGGGTTTTTTAAACTGAAAAACAAACAAAAAAAAACTGCAAGTTTTTATTTGTAGAGTGACAAATGTAAAAGTCAGGATGGATATATTCACCAGACAGTTTGATTCCTTTTTGAGTCTAGACAGCAAACAAACAGCTAGAGGTGAATCATCAGCAAAAGAGACAGACATAATGTATTCATATTAGTCATAATTTATTACCTGATCTGCAAGAAATAACAAGATAACTGGAGGAGCAGTTAGTTTCTAATGACAATAGGATCCTCTGGTTTAATATCAGTTTCTGTCCTGGAATCCGCAGAGGGAGAGTACCTGTGGTGCCGAGTAAATTTACTGCAAGTCAGGATAACTTAATTCAGCTCCAAAAAGGACAGGGAACATGAAGTGAAAGGCTACGATGTACCTGCAGTAGCTACAAACACAAGCTCTGCTCAGAAATCGAAGCAAGTCTTGCAAGTCTCTCTCTGCTTTCACATAATTAGCTTCTGCTCTTCACAAGTAGTTGTCTGAACCCGGGGTGACTCAGGTCACAGAGCTGACCTGCATCTCCTTGGAGATGCCACTTTATGCAAGCCTCTCTCATGAAGAAAACTAAAATAGGGATAAAACACAACTGATGAACGCAAATTATGCTTTTTCTTCATGGCATGCATGAAGCCGTTGCTCAGCTGTGCTTCCAGGTTTTAGCCCTTGTTTGGTTGAGATTAGAAACTTTCATTTTACACATGCTATATTTCTTTTTATATACTTATATATAGATTTAAACCAACAGAGCAGCTCTTCCCAACTAATCAAAATCTCAAATTTCAATACAATATTTGACAGTACTACTCAGTCTACATAGCATTTATGTCCTTATAGCCAAAAGAAGAGTCCAGTATTGCATTCTGTTCTCCTTTGCAGCTACTGTCAGTGTAATCTTGAGTCCTCAACCAGCCTTCTTTAAGTTCTTATTGAGCAACACTCCTGCACTCAAGAGACTGGTGACACATAAACATCTAAAACAGTGAGTCTGCAGAATCATAAATATGAATAATCACAGTATCCCAGAGAGCAATAGATTTCTGTTGTGAATAAATGAATAGAGGAGGAGGAACTCACAAGGATCATATTTTATCGCAAGTAGGAAAAAAAAGAAAAAACATGTAAGAGAAAAGAAGGCTTAAATCTCACTTGAAGACATCCAAGTATTCCCCTATGCAGGCTTGTCATATTATTT
Organism: Poecilia mexicana; assembly: GCF_051168715.1. Lineage (NCBI taxonomy): Eukaryota > Metazoa > Chordata > Actinopteri > Cyprinodontiformes > Poeciliidae > Poecilia > Poecilia mexicana. The sequence goes on along the minus strand of NW_028263382.1, from coordinate 13,026,690 downwards.
TAATGTGTTTTCTTTAAATATTAAAGTCCCTGTGCATAGTAGTTTGCATTCTTCTAAAGTTAAACAACTTCATGCTTCTTGCTGAGATGACTTATTTGAAACTCATCCAAGCTTTCTCTTATGAGACAAACATGTAGGAAGTTTTTTCTTTATCACCCTTCTTCAGCAATGTGTACAGAGAACGTCTGATAGCTTTGGATATAGAACGTATTTTTGAATTTTTTCCACTTTAAAAAGTAAAAAAATATACAGTTTAAGTCATGTCTCCAAACACATATGGAACATTCTTTAAAAACAACAATAATAATAATAATAATAATAATTGCAAAACAGCTCCACAGAAGAGCACAATATTAAACTCCCCAGCAGTTTAGCCCTACTAGCCTCAGCTGTAAATCTCATATTAACTGATGGAAAATTCTAAAAATCATACAAAAATACTAAAATCCACAAGCTGAAGCCAAAACACATTTTGATGTTTTATTTTAAAATCTGAATATCCAAGAGCTAATATTGTATTAAAATATGGATGAGAGAAAATAATTGTGGTAATAAAGAGCCACAATTTTTTTCATCTTAGTAACATCGTGGGAACAATAAGCTGTAAAACTTGAGCAAAACCAATACGGTTAATGTGGATATCATGAAGAACAAAGCTGGGTTAGTTTTTTTTTTCTTCCTTTTTTAAAGCAATATATTAACACAAATTAGTGTCAAAATAACAAATGTAACTCACCTGGTCAGACTTATTTCCCTGTCAGAGCTAATCTTACATCTCCTTAATACAACTCAATACCTCATTCAAAGTTCTAAAGAAATTTCCGACAGTGTGTTAAAGCAATTACACTTGTACCACCTCTTGCCTAACTTAAAGATTTAAGATACACTGGCTAGTTAGATGGTTAGAAATTCAATCTTTTTCCAATCAACGAACGCGGCATTTTGCAGTAACAAGGAAAAAAATCCTTACAGTTAACTATTTTCAGCATCAGGTGTTTATGTTGTCAGAGAAGCAAGAGCTGAAAGGAAGCCATACATTTACCTGCTGTCTGTTACCTTTAACAGAGGGGTAGAGCTCAGTAGGCAAAAGGAAAGCTACATTTCTTACAGCAAAGTTGGTGTGTTTGATTCTTTTAAACGTTCAACTCCTGCATGAAACATGCTGGATGTTGAAAAGTTAGCAGCCATTAGATAATCTCAGTCTTAAGGGTCTGAATTATCTAATGAATACTTAAAGAGGCTGCTTGCTGCAGTTGCTAATGCTAGACATGCTAATTGCTATATTAAGCTGCCTGAGCAGAGTTAAAATACCAGCTCTGGAATCATGTTGTCTTTGTTTTGAAATAACAGTGAAATAGTTTTGAAGCTGCTCCTACAGTAAATAATCACCATGAATCCTTTGAATGCTGTTCATATCACTTCTTAAACAGTCAAATAGAACTGTTTAGAAATTGATCAGCTACTCAACACTAAGAATCAGTCACAATCCTGTAAACGTTATAAAGAACAAAGCTAAACTCCGAAAACAGAACTGGAGAAAAATGTTAAGCCAGTTTGATTTTATCAGTTTAAGATTTGCTATTGCTACTCTGAGCCTGCCCAACTTTATGACTTACTGAAAAGATGGCTCATAAATTGTTTATAAAGCGCCAACAGCTGTTGCAGATCCTTTTTAGCATTTACGTTCAGAACTTAGTCTTGCTAATTAAAACTATCAATACAGACAACTGGTGTGGATGGAGGTCTGCGGAGTTCTGCCTCAAGCGCCGAGCGTTTCACAGATTTGCATTCACGATCCAATTCACAGGAACAGGAGTCAACTTTTCTGCAGAGCAAGTTGCCGTGGTGAGGCTCGTTATTCAGCAGAACGCCGCCTCACCTCTCTGGATGCTGCCTACCCGGCGAGGGGCCCTCTGCTCTCTCAGACAGATGTTAGGCCTGAGCTTGGCCATCCAGCCTCACCTTAATGAGAACTCAAGGGGGAGGCGGGTGGGGTACAGCGGCTTGTACACACACTCAGATGCAGATACACAAACACCCCACAAAACCACTGGATCTTCCACCTTCAGCTGTTTATATATATATATATATATATATATATATATATATATATATATATATATATGTATATATATACACTGCTCAAAAAAATAAAGGGAACACTCAAATAACACATCCTAGATCTGAATGAATGAAATATTCTCATTGAATACTTTGTTCTGTACAAAGTTGAATGTGCTGACAACAAAATCACACAAAAATCATCAATGGAAATCAAATTTATTAACCAATGGAGGCCTGGATTTGGAGCCACACACAAAATTAAAGTGAAATGTTCCCTTTATTTTTTTGAGCAGTATATATATATATATATATATATATATATATATATATATATATATAGTAAATGCGAAGAAATGATGAGTGAGGCCGTCTGGACTCATGACTTAATAATGATGTGCTCCTGAGAGAAATGAGTGACCTTCACACACAGCAATACCAAGTCTACAGCGTGTATGTTGGCATGCAGTGTGTTTCCACAATCAGATGTTTAAACACAAAGAATAAGAGTTGTGGGCCTTTATAAAGACAGCTTGGGTCTCTTATGGCAGTTTTGTCTCCATTTGTTGTACACACATAACCATTTATTTGCATAAAGTAATTTATTTTTTTAGATTATAATTTTTGAAATAAATCTCATTAATAGTAGCATTTTGATTTAAATTGATATGTCACAGCAATATGTTAAAACACAGTATAGTCAGTGCAATTCATTGGACAAATTAACTGAAAACTATAACTGAAAATATAGGAAAACAGCTGCAACAACACGTCAGGAACATCCTTCATATGATGCCCTCTCAAGGCCTCAAAAGGTGTTTAAAATTGTGCCGCTATATAAAGACTAGCTGAATACCTTCAGGTCCAGTTGTCGCTCGTTCCATAGTGGGAAAGAGCCTCTTGTCCTCAAGTTCTGAACATACCAAAGGAATGTCATAGACATATGCAAGCCGATTAACATATGTTTTTTTGAGAAGTTCAATGCAGGATTAGGTTATAAAACAATATCCCATGCTTTGCAAATGTTGCTCCGTCAACTGCATACCTATTGAGAAATGGTTCTCCACATAAACCTGACTTATTCGTAGAAGCAGCCAAGAGGCCTGTGGTAACTCTGGAGGAGCTGCAGAGATCCTGAGAAGGACGGCCATGTTTAGTGGATATCTGCTATACACAACTATGGCCATCATCTTGATCACACTATGTCCACAGTGACATATGCTGATGCTGGAGGTGATTTTCTTCTACTGGGAAGCTGGACAGAGTTTACAGGAACATGGATGGCGCTACATGAAAAAGAACGCTGGAGGAAACGATGTTCGAGGCAGCGATGGCGCTTCAGACTGGTCAGGGAGACGACATCCAAAGCGTGCAGCCAGAGCTACAAAGGAGTAGCTTGGATCAATTAATATTCATGTTTTAGAATGAATATTAGTCAGTTAAACTCCAATACTTTTCACTCCACAAATAGGTGCTACTTTGTATTGGTCTGTTGGATAAAATCACAATAAAATGCAATTAAGTTTGAGATTGTGGCATAACAAAATCTGAAAATCAATACTGGTACACTGTAAGTATGCACATAATCAATGAACACACAAATTTATTTCCATGGTTTTATGTTTTTAGGACAGAAACAATAATTAGCCGTATGAACACAGACCCTGTCTGCATGCCAGCCTGTGTGTTTTTCTGCACGAGTTTGCGTCTCTGCCTCTTCAGGGTATGTTTGGCCCTGATAAAGCACAGCTCAACTAAAGTCAACACAAGCTTCTCAGAGAGCAGAATTTAAAGAGGGTCTGGATTAAAGAATTCAGCTTTTAAATGTCCCTAACCCAATGCCCTTCCAAAAGGAGAATCTCTGTGGGGATTCTTGTTTAAGAATAATAATAATAATAATTAAAAAAAAAGAAAAACAGAGAGAGGACTGAGTGTGAATCAGAAACAGAAAAAGAGAGAGAAAGATCCTGAGGGAAGGAGAGAGTAAAATGATCAGCTCTGGCCAAGCTTCGTCATCAGTAATTACCTCCATGTTAATACTGCACCAGAAAAAAAATAAGAAAAAAAATCCCTGTGGGAGCATGGAGAAAGATGAGGGTTATAGATTGAAGGAACATAAAACAGAAAAATAGGAGATAGAATTTCTGATATTACTGGCTCCGAGATTCGACAAAGGCAGACAGGGGAAAAGACACAGATTAGGACAAGATAAAGGCAGATACAGAGCAGAACAGGAGACGGACAAGACGGAACAGAGAGGATGCAAAGCAGTGGGAGGAGGAGGAGGAGGAGGCATACAGTGACCCAGATCTTCCTCCTGGTAACACAGTCGGAGCTGCTTCCGCCAGGCTGCCGTCTGCAGCAGAGCTGGAGCACAAAATGAAGAGATGCGGAGCAACGTTGTGAGTCAAAGCTGTGCTATCTGATCCAAAGTATTGTAAAAAAAATAAAAATAAAAAAAAAAGACTTGCAGTTTATTTGTTGTTCTGCCCCATCAAGATTTCTCTCCAAACACGCAGGAACAAATGAGGCCCAGAGCATCCTGTTAAGCCTGATCCGAGAGTTCACATCCCTCAGGGTATGACCTCGACACCTAAATGCGCTCACACGCACATTTGAGCATGCAATTACCGAGTCTGTGCAACAGCCAAAGGGAACCTGGGATGCACCTTTGCAGATATTTATGTGTGCATGTGTGTTTCCACCTGAAGGTGTGTGTTGGTGCCCCAGTTACAGCACAGGATGAAAATTGCTGCGTCCATGACAGACCTTCTTTATAAAGATGGTCACACCTGCTCAGAACCTCCATCCCTGCATGTGTTTGGGCATCCGTATGGCCACGTGAGCGAGCGATTCGTCCTGAAATGAAGGTCTTTATCTTAAATGGGCGCATTGCAAGTTTTCAGCTATTGTCTTTCGTGTATTGTGGTACACACAGTCACTGTGCGTGCAATACATGTAGCTCCCCATATGCACTTCATAAAGCTGCATGATTCATGGGTCATTGTGGCCAGAGATTTCTATTGCAGCTTGAAAAATAAAACCTGCTTGAGAGAATCACAGGGCACTGGCCAAGGAAACTCAGACTGAACATTTTATTTTGAGATTCTATGTGCTGCGGTTTGATGCTACTGAGCAAACACCCACAGGGCACAGATGCAGTACCCCGCCAAAGCTTTTTCCACAGTTTGTCCCTTTATAATCACAAAGTTCTATGTATTTTACAGAATTATTTCGTGCTAGACCACAATATCTGGAAGGGTGTTGTGTGTATTTCTATTTAACAAACAATATTCTGATAGTCGTAAAAAAACAAAAATACTGTATCAAAATGGCATACAGGACTAACAGGAGTCAGTCAGGACACCAATGATTACATCAGACAGGTCAGGAAAAAAGCTATGAAAATTATTAAAACAAAGTTAAGTCATTCAAAAATTTTGGACAGACCACCATCGGTGCTCCAAATGCTGACAAACAATGAATAGATGGATGGGATGGTATCAAAAAAGTATATTTGTGTCTTGGCCTAATCAGAGTTCAGACCTAAATCCAAATTTAAATTCCTTGCAAGACCTAAAAATATGCAAAAATGTCAGTCTCTAGCACCATTCATACCCAAAAGGATTTGCAGGTATAGATACAAAGGAAGTTTGTTCACCAATGCCAAGCTGCTTAGATTTTCATTTGTAAAAGAACTTTTCTAATTCTTTTTCAACTTCACAATCATGTGCTATTTTGCCATGGTTTGTCACATAAATGACAGAAAATGCATTAATGTTTGTGGGACACAATTTTGCTAAATGTAGGAAAATATACAGGTTGTGAAACCAACACCAGGTTGTTAGGCTGAGCAAATTTGTCTGCGCTTTCCTGACCCTAGAAAAACCAGGGCTACTCTAAGAACATTTAAGAACAATGACACCATCTTGAATCATTCACATGTAAATACTGAATGCCATAAATCAAAGCCCTGTTATTTTTACTCTAACATCAGAATCGCAGTTCGTTTCCCCACACACTGTACAGAAACACAACATGTGAGCAGTTGCTGGAAGCTGCAACGTCATCTCTGCATAATGAGAGATTGAGACAGTTTGTTTTGGCACTAATATGTTTGAAAATCTGTTGATTCAGTCTCACAATCATTTCTCACCTTTTTCCAGACTACATGTTATAAACACTGAATAGACGCACGCAGCAGAACATGCTGTTATTTCTGCCCGACCATCTGTCACTCATTCATCCGTGTCCCACCACATCCTGACCACAACACGCTGTGGGGTCCCTGTAGCCTTCCCATACAGCTCCATCCCTCCAAATAATGCAAATTCCCACTCACACTGTCTGGCGTGAGGACAAAGACTCTGGTGCACAATGGATAGCTCCACTCAAGCAGTGCCTTGCTGAGTGTCATTGGCTCGCTCCAGGACCAAGGACAGCACATAGCATGGCTAAGTGTGGGCCTATTATCCGCCTGTTGTAAGAGATTCCCTGAAAATGTGCAGTTTCTCAAAAGGAGGATAAAAGCAACACTCTCTGCTGTCAAAAACAATAGCGGAGATGCCTCTTGCAAAGCCTTTCAACAACCCTGACCTGCATCATTCTCGCATAAAATCTTGCCTTCGGAGCCTTTATAATACAATGTGTAAATCTAAATGTTTTCTAAGTGTTTGGCACCCTGCTCTTTTAGCTTTTGAGATAAATATTTCTACTTATTTCAGTGACTATATAAAGACGGCAGCAGGCCTTTGATGTGAGCATAAAAGAACAGTTAAGTAAAACAGGTAAAAGCTCATTAGAGCTCCTCTCCAGTGGCCACCCTCTGCAGAAGAGTGGCAGACATTGCAGCTTCTGCGTGCAAGCTGGACTGACACCAGGGATGCTGACGAAAACTCCCAAAACCCTCTACTGAATACCACAGATGAATCGTGTCACATGCAGAAAAAAACTTCAGCACTAAGTGCATACATCTAGAATTGAACTTTTTTTTTTTTTAATCTTGGCAAGAGGTTTATATGTGTGAGTCCATAAGAAAGCATTCGAGTTAGAATGAGCCAATGAATGGTGTGATTTCACAGGTAAGCTCTTCCAGTAAACTCCCGCTCAGCCTGTAAATGACTAGCATATGGACGGGCAACTGTTGTCTTCCTGGGGAAATGGATGGATTAATTGAAATTGAGCCCAGTGACAGACTAGCATTTAATAGGACCGTGGTGTTTGTATCAAACCTCAAACCTTTATCAAATGCATGGTGCTCATGCTTCCAATGGCGTTATACGTTGAGACTTGGGAAAGTGTGACGCTGTTAAAAGTACTAAAGAAGAGAAGTAATGCTTATGTGAAGCTGGCCTAAATATGTAGCTGCCTTTAGCACTGACACGGCATTAGCATTTCCCCACATCCAATCAGTGTAAGTCTGTGGATAAGTGTTCATTAAGTATGCAACTTTAGTCTTTCTGTCTAATTTTGCAAGTTTAATTTGTATCTGTTGCAATCAACATTTCTTTAAGGAATACATTCTTAATTACTTTCTTACAAATCCTCCCCCTATTCTGAGGTTGGGCCTGGGGGATAACAGGTCCAGGAGGGAAACACAGACAACCTTTGCATAAATTCAATCAACATTTGGCTTCCTGTGCAACATAAGAGGTCACACATATTCGTTTTTAGTAACCAAAGAAGCGCTAGAACTTTGTGGGCCTTTTCTAATCTTTGATTTTTGTAAAGCTCTAAACTGTCAACACCAACTTCAGTAAATCCAAAGATGTCTTTAATAATAATAATAAAAAATAAATTCCACATTTGTCTCCAACATTAATCCTGTGAGTTTTAATTATATATAGTAGCAGCAAAACAAACAAACAAAAAAAAAAAAAAAAAAAAGTTTTATTGCATGACATGACAGGACCTCAGCAATCACAAACAGGAGGAAGCAGCAAGGAGTGACTGACTACTGGAGGACAAAACAGTGAAGACGTTTTGATTGGAGGAGCCAGGAACAGGTATTTATTCAATCCCAGAATGAACAGCAACTTTGGGCAGTAGGAGGGATGAATATGTGAACTTGAGAAAACATGACTAATATATGCAATATTATTATCAAGAAAACTTCAGGATCCGGGAGAACAATTAAACATGAAAAAAACACTAAACTAGCTTCAACATTTCCTAAAAATTCCATACCAGACAGAATGAGAAAAATGCAGTTCATTTTTACATAATTTCTTACAGGCCTGAGCTTTCTTCTTGCTCCATTTTTAACCATCTTACTGCTTTTAAAATTGTGTGGTTTGAGTCTAGTACCTGCAGTAACACTTCCACTCAGAAGAAATCAGGTAGCTCTGAGCTACGGTGCATTTACTGGTAGAGAAAATATAATATTTTGGGGTCTGAAACAAGTGCTCCAAATTATCCGATACCAGTACCAGTCAAATATTGATGGTTATTAAAAGGTTAAGCTGATAGAGAAAATACACAGAATATCATTGGAGTGAGGCAACAGATATATATAAGACTATTGTACAGCACTGGAAACAATTTATAATTTACATTAAAGTTCAAATGGTGAAAAATAATGCTATGTTCCTCAGCTGATGATAAGCAACCAAAACCAAACATGGATACATTGCATTCATGCTTGGTAATAGAAACAAACAATAGAAACAAAATAGAAAGTTGAACATTGGAGGACTTAAGGAAGACAGAAAATATGACATTAAAATCACTTTATGTTCAGAGGAATATAGTTGTTAGTGTTTGACCATTAGCCTGGAGCATCACTCTTAAGAACGCTTACAAGCCATTATTAAGTTGTCCAAAACAAACTATAATAAAAGTTTGTTAGTGTATTCTTTTGGCACAGCAATGCTTTTTAGAAGCCCACAGGGCTCAACTTGATGTCCATGAGCCAATTGCTAATTAGCCAACACTTACTTCACCGGACAAAGTCAAATCCTCATCGCCACTGGGCAGCAGGACATGAGTCAGACTTAATTCCTTTGAGAAATATTGTGCCTATTTAATAGTGTGAGCTCTTGTGCCATGAGATCTTGTTACTCCCATATTCCCTATGTGACAAAAAAGATTGAAAATATATTTATCTTGAATAGAATTATAAGTAATAAATATAGATGTTCTCTTAATTGATCGTGTAAAAAGCGTATCACCAACATGTCAGGAAAGACCCAAGATCTTGTCAAATTTGTAAAAGTGATTCTCCAAAGAACAAATAGAGCTTATTTAATGCTTACTTGACTTGACATTTTACTCGTTCAGTCAATAAAGTATTCACCATAAAACTATGAGTTATTGTTTCTGTACAGCCTTTTGTCTTGCCAAGATCAATGGCATCCTTAAATCTCTACTTGTTTCCTGGCAACAAGTCTAGGCTAAAGAGCGCATCAAGCGGCTTCCAAAACAATTAAACTGTTACTTCAACAAGACATATGACAATACATATGCTGTCACATCCAGCAATTCACAACATATATTTCATAATATGTTACAGGCAAAACAGCCATGAACAAGAGCAAAAATTGTTACATCTACATTCGTCGCCCACTCTTGTTCTGTCCACTCAAGGAGCCTGCTCTCGACTCCGTGTGCCCCACTTGTTAAGTCTGAAGATTTATGAGTCACCGAGACAAAGATCTTCAGCTCTCTCTCCCTGACCCTCCTCTCACAGCACCTGCAATTCTCTCCATCTTGTCCCAGTGATCATTTTCTCGGAGGTCAGCCACGCCCGGCTGTTGTACAGCGACAGGTCAGACGCTATCCGTCAGAGTAAACCCTCCGCTAGTCATCAGCGAGTGCGTATGTGTTTCTACACCCATGTGTGTCTCTCTTCATGTGTCATCACTGCACACTGAATAACAGAGGAGAGTCCGCTGGTGAGATTGCACCCGAGTTAAGTGATTGGAGCGCGGGAACAAATGGATTAAAGAAGCGCTGAAGAAGGTGGCAGAAGGAGTCGCTTGTATGTCTGGCAGAGCTCTTAAGAGTGCATTCAGTATGGTTAGAGAGCGGGAAGGCACTTCTGCCAACTTTACAGAGCTGATTAATGTGGAGAAGTGGAGATTAAGAGTGGCAGTGAAGTGATAACATATACATATTTATACATGCTGCAGTGAAAACAAGTGATTAAAGTAAAGTCACTGAGCTGAGAGTAACTACTTACACATAATTATCTATTCTCCTTGTTATAGCTTTTTGACTTTCACTTTAAAGCTAAACAGTAGAAGAAAACTTAACTGTCAAGAGAATTTGGTTATATGGAGACATGCCATACTGAATAACCAAGACAAGATGACAAATTATACTTCAGTCCACTGCAAAAGTCTGCTGTTGAAAATTTGTACTTTTTATAAACACAATTGAGTTTCATCAGTCACAAGCTGTGTTTTCAAGAATGTCTGTTCACAATGAAATTATCCAGCTTCATGCTGGTTTGATTAATCAAAGAATTTTAGATTTTGAGATGCTTAAATGCAGCCAAGATTGATTTTAAAGCCACAGCGTACAAAGTGGGCCCTGCCGTAAAAGAACAGCAATCTCCTCAGATATATCAGGTTTTCACAACAGCCTCGGAGGAGCAAATAGGTTTGAAGGGAATTAAAAGAAATAGTAATGTTTCCCCCCTCCTTTTGGTTATGCATATAGGGAAAAAACCCCAGATCTTCTCTCTTTCATTGTTGTTTAAATAACATATTGAGCAGACTGGGATGTAGAATGTAGGCCTTAAGCTTCTCTTACTGTTCTGCTGTGTTTTATTAAAATCATGGAAACAAACATTTTAAAAAACTAGAGCAGCTCTATAGTTTGGCACCAGGAGAAGGCTATAGCTTTAACCATGTTATCAGTTAATGATTACACCATTTCTCAAACAGTGCTTGCAACCCTTCATTATTTTATCATCATGACTTTATTAAAAGTAATGATCAGGCTTTCTTAGTTGGTTCTGCTACTCAACGGCAACTCACTGTTGCTATCTCCTCAGTAAGTTAAATCGCAATGGGCTCTTCTAAAAATTGATTGGTGATGTAATTTCCTACTTTGCATATTTGGTCATATTTGATCCTGGTAGTAGAAGAAAGGAATTTCACTGCTGGCAAGACAAAATGTGATAAAAAAAAAAAATCCCTGTCTAGAATTACAAATAAACTTTATAAACTGTTTATTTGCCTGAATCTAATGTACATAAATCAGTATCAAATAAGACACTTATCGGAGACACAAAGCGGAAGAGATAAATCATTGACTGAAATTGCATAAGTCAAATCTAGAGTTTTATTTTTATTCATTCAGTTTCAATGAATAAAAATGTTGCGTAACATTAAACATTATATATATAATGTTGTAATGTTGCAATTAAGGATTACTGTTGTAATCCTTAATTGAAACGAGTCTCCTCTCTGCTCTGACTGCAGGCTGGGTTTGCTGTATGACGAGGCTGCCATTGGTCAGACTGACCACCTGTAAGTTCTTCGGACTCACAGCAACACTAACCGATTCGCTGCAACTGCAGCATGATTGGTGCTTTCACATGTTGTCACTAAAGTCTCCAATAACACAGAAAAAGTTGCTAGATTTATTGGTTGTCGCTTTTTTTGAAAAGGAGTCGCTCAATACAAGTTGGCAACAATGTATTTCAAAATAAGAGTTTAGATGGACTCACTTTATCTGTAGGCTGGTAATAGTGGTCTACATTTATTTCACCAGATAAAAGTCATATTCTAACCTCTGACAGCACTCTGCGAAATATTTCGGCAGTTTAATATTGTGGGATCTTGATCCATGACATCTCATTACTCCTGTGGTCTCAGTGTACTCAGTTTTGCAATGGTCAATATTTGCTAACAACTATATCCTACTTTCATCATTTTATTAATATACCTGTGTAAAGAGCTTTGAAATACCATCAAGACTTATTTGAACTACAACACAGATAAGAAACACTGCAGCTTTGATCATCTGATATTCTCTCAAGCAAAATTCCTGTAATATGATTTTTTTTTCTGGTTTAGAAGTGACCTTTCAACCTGATCTCATCTCTCCATTCCCTGATCTGCCAATTACCCCAACCTCTCTGATTCCCTAAAGGACACTTGAGATTCCAACATGATACTGCGAATACAAAAAAAAAGAAGAAAAAATACCCTCTGTGATCAAATGTTCCCACTCTCATTCTCTCTCTGTCTGTGGGCCAAATCAATGGGTCTTGGCAGCCTGAACATTTGGTGCCAAGTATGGTCAGCTGTGACCACTCAAAGGAAGCAAAGGAAGAAAAAGAAGTGAAGGAAAGATGAGACACCTACTTACTGCAAGGTGCACCCTGTTCTGTCAGCAGCTGAACTACGTGCTCTCACCCACTGTGACTCCCTTCTCTCCCACTTTCCACATCTGAGGAGGAAGTAGTTAAAATGCAAGAAGCACACACACAAAAGGAAAACCTTAGATATAACCACAAAGCAAATGACAATAAGAGGCTTTCAGAAAAATGCCACTGTAAATATTATATCTTCTAATCTTGAGATGGTAGAGTACAATAATATTTCTAGTCAGCCTTGGATTTAATGCTATGTTTAATTTATATGACAATGCACTGCTCTGTAATCTCTGTATTTCACACAGCTTGCAGTCAAAAAAAAAGGTTCAAGTTGCACAACCAATATATCACTATGAAGCAGATGGCGTCATCTCACCTACCATAAAAGCAGCATAAATGTGTTTTCCAGCTAAGCAAAGAGTTAGGAAGCCCTACATTTTCTCCAAGCATCCTCTGATACACAGTAGGATTTAGGGTGGATTGTATGACCGTGAGTTAGCCAGCTGCAGGAAAGCATTCCCAAACCACTACACTTCCACCTCCATGCTTCACAGCTGGCGTTAGGTTCATTTCCTGGACTGCTGTATTTGATTTATGCAAACAGATCCGCTGTTCTCATGCTTAATTTTAGATTATTATACCAGAAATCCTGGTCTCTGTCTGTTATCTTCCTGGCACACTTGAGTCTGACCTTTGTATTTTTTGTACAGAGCAAATGTTTCCTTATTTCACACCTCAACAGTTAGTGTCTGTATAGGCATGAACTTTCATACAAACACTACCAGGTAGGTGCCATTTTAAGGCTTTTGGAAACTTCTTTTAGCAGATCCTCGCCTGCTCTCAGGGTGGACTTGGTGTGACAAGTAGATTTGGTTATGCTCATACTTCTTCTGAATGTCTTCCACCGACTGTGTTCTGTACAGAAAAGGATGTGATTTCAGATTGCTTTGGGACCTTACCAGACACAAAACTTGTTAAACATTCTTTCTGAAAGCCCGAGACAGCTCGTCTCACCATGGGGTTCACACTCATTTTAACAATCAGTAGCACAGCGGACTAAATATCTTAAGTTTAATCAGATTTAATTGTTCTTCTCATGTGAACCTGATGTGAATCACAGTGAATAACTTTTCCCCTTCTTCTGTTGCTATAAGTATAAAAACAGATTCAGCATCAGCTCTCAGAGGACTGAGCAAGCCCTCCATCTTCCGCTTTGACTCATCCACCCTGGGTCTACTTTTTGTCTCTGATAGTTGCAGATCTGTGAGGGGATCAGCCTGAAGCGGCTCCGACCCGGCAGCCGCAAAGCTCTCCTTGCCCTGAAAAGGCAGAAGGCTGTTCAGGGCTTTGTCAAAAGAGGAGAAAGCAAATGTTTGTAAATAAATCTGTGTTGTTCCGCGGAGCGCCGCATCCCTCGGTCGGGATGAGCCGGACGAGATTTGTGCCACGTCCCGTGTCACAGCCTCGTCGGAGGATTTATAGAGTGCCTCTATAATGCACTTTCTCCCGACAAAGAGGGGGCATAAATCTACCTCTTTTTGCCCCCCCCCCCACACCCCTCTTATTTGCTAATGGGAACCTCGACTTGCTTTATCTCTCTCACACACACTCACAATAGCACCGCCTCACACACCATGCAACATGTACAATACCGTATGGAGAGGTATAAATTATAAAGCCTGCCTCAATCCATCCTGGAACCTTTACTGTGGGACGTCAGAGTCCCAGCAGCTTGTTACCAACAGCCCGGGAAATAAAATCCTAGCCGTTTCCAAGCTTTGCAACAAGATAAAATGTAAAGTGTGTTCATCTGGACGTAACAAAGCAGCAAAAAGAAGTCTCACTAACAAAGAGTCTTATGGTGGGAAGCAGAATTAAAATACACTGCTGGTAATGAGCTATCTAAATTCAGAGGTCATATTGCTTGGAATTATACAAAAGCTAGGCTCTGGGCAGCACTGACAGGAGACACAAGAGACAAGAAAACTTTCTGCTTCGTGGCCAAAAGAGTCTCCTCGCCGCGCGGCGACACGCTCAGTCCCGGCAAAATCGTTTGAGCCGCAGCATGCATCTGCGGAGGCAATAATTCCTTTTTAAACGACATCACCTCTTCGCCCATTTCTGCATATTTGGCGGCTGTCACCATGTTGGATGCACTCTATCACTCACACACACCCTCACACGGAGGGATGTTAAAGCTTCAAGCTCTGATTACCGACAACACATACTCAGGAGTGGGCGAACACACGTATCTAGACACACACATGAATGCTCTGCCTGTGAGCAGTAAAAAGGTTATGGAGGGACTCCACGGCAACGGTGATTAAAGCAACGTGCACATCCGCTCCGCGCTTTCCTGGAATGAGACGGTGGCTAAACAGGAGTGGCGGCGCTTCAAAGTTATCCGGAGAACAGCTTCGCTTATTGGCACCACACAGTCAAGATTTCTCTCCTGCACACGACATGAATGTTCTATTTCAGTCCGTGTTTAAAAAAATAAATAAATAAAAAATTGGAATGCAGAAACAGTTCCAGTGGGCGGAAATGGGAAATGACTTGTTTCTGTCAACTGTAACAGGACTGGAGGAAGATTGCAAGAACCAACATAGCCACAGATAGACAGTCTGGAGACATCGGGCTCGGGTTTTTTTTTTTGTTTGTTGTTTAGTTTTGCTTTTTTTTTTTTTTTAAACTGCTCTGTACAGTGGCTCCGGGGAATCAATTAGAACTGTGGCGCGCCTGGTTTTTCCACCTTCATTGGCTCAGGAGTAATTTGTTTACTTCACAGTCAAGCACTGGATGGAAAACATAATAAATCCTTCCACAATATGAACCGTTGTGGTCAGACAGCAGCAAGTGAGGTTCTCGTGGTATGAGAGCCTCCAGTAACAATATCACACGTTCATGGTATTGGTAAATTTAGTAAAAACTTTAAACAAAAACATGAAATTTCTAATTATAAAAAGAAAAAAAAAAGAATTCTCCTGCTCTGAAAATATTTGTATGTAATATTTTGATACATAGCAAAAATGAGCAAAAATAAAATAATCTTAGTTTTCAACGTCAGGTGCTTATTGTACAGAATATTACATTTTAGTCATTCTGCTCTTCATATAAAAACAAGTACTTCGAGCTGGTATTAGTTGATCTGTTAGTCAGGCTATCTGCTCTGGTAGCGAGGATGCAGTTGACTCCAACTTACTCAGTATCACCTGTTGGAAGTGGCAGAGCATGCTAATGCTATTCTTTGCTGTTCATCACTGATTTTAAGACTGGCAGAGAGCACTTTTAATTTCCTGCCTGAATCAAGAAATTTCACAATAAAACAAAACAAAACAAAAAAAACCTGTAAAACCTTGTATTTTTATCAAAACAGAAAAGCAACAATTATTCTTAATGCTGCTACTATATTATAAGCTGCTGCATACCTCTAAAGTACTGCTTGAGAATACAACAGGACTACTTAAGAGTTCTACTGTTTTAATCCCTATATTTTTAGCATTGTTTGGTATTTGTTTCAAATGCAATTCCCTAGAAATGAAATAATTATTTTTATTATTAGCACCCTAAATAGATGACCTATTGTTTTGCTCTGAGTCTGCATTCAGCTACATAATAGCTGCTTAAAAAGCTGTAGTAACCTTCTTTCTTTCTATTTTTTTCTAGTTTTGAACACTTTAATAACTTTTTGTGTGAATCTGTATAACGAATGCTGCCGTTACACCTGGATTTCCCCTTTGGTGGACAGAAAGGCTGCTTCTACTTTATTTCGGTTCTATTCTTTCAGCCAGCCGACTAGCAGTGTGCAGCAACTGTTTCCTTCAGCAGGAAATAAAAATCAGAGTATTTCAGAGCTTTTTTATAAGGAATTGAAACAGTGAGAAAAGTATGATGGAAAATGTAGTCTTGAAGCCGTGGTATACCTTGACATCGGTGCCTCATTCTACTATTCCAGGCCAAACAGTTTGCAAACAGTTACCTGGGTAACTCCATCAGTTTCCTAACAGGCAGCAGCCAGCCAATGCATCAATTTATTCCCGAGCACAGCACATTATAGTCATCCTGTTGGGTGTCTGCAAGTGGACGTGGGGCAAAATTCTGACCTCTTGTCCAGGTCACACAGCCTGCAGCGGCTCTATTTCCATCTGTTTTTCCTCCACACGCAGACAATAAACCCGTGGAGGCTGGCTGCTGTGTCAGGGAGGATGAGCAGCTTATTGCAGCTGCAGAGTCTCCTGTGCCTGCCAGACGAAACTGACAGATGTCAACTTGTTATTTCACGGCAAAAGAAGAGCTCATCCGGGGTCCAAGGGGAGTTGATTAGCACAAACCTGTTGCCACGTGTAGCAGCTTTACCCACGACACGCGCTACTCTCACTGGAGAACTGAGCAGCGGGTGGGTGAGGACTAAAATTAGTTCAGCAAGTGAAGCAAGAAAGTGCCAACAGTGAGGTGCACATTTGTGACATCTGGATGTTGTCTTGCTGTATGACTGTGGCTTTGTGGAGTGTGTGGGGGGGGGCTACTCTTCTCATGTTTTGACATTTGTGTGAGCTAATCGGATTAGTCAGACGTTAATAATTCACGTCTTATTAAAGTTTAAGCACCAGCTATTGCACAAGGGAAAAAACGGGGATCTTTAAGTTCACTGTGTGTACTTGTCACAGACATTTTGATCGGCACTACTTTTGGGGAAGAGATTTTCCCAACGTTTCCTGATCTGAACTGTCCCGACTACCAAGAGGCATCTAGCTCATCACATCTACAATATCACCCCTGATGTTCCAAATATAAAAGCTTGCATATTCAAAAAAGAAAAAAAAAAAAACTAGATTCAGTATATTTGCAGTTTTATCAGAACTTGCCTCGCATCCTCTGCTTTCCTCCTACATAACTCCACCTATCAGTCTCAAACAGCAGGGAAGCCCTTGCAGGCGAGCACTACAGAGCTGAATAACACAACGTTTCTCCCACATCCAGCTTTTACTTACAGAAACGTGAGCAGTAAATGTATCAACGATAGCAGATCTGGACCAAAACAGGTCACCTTGTTAAGCAGCACAGACAAGCTGCAGGAGATAAAGCAAACACCTTGAAATGCCATTGGTGATCAGGGATAGAGCAGAGATGTTATCGAGAATCGGACAGCAATCAGGGACGATCAGCAGGGAGTTATCAGTGTCAGAGGGACATTTTTTTTTTCTGCACACATCCACACCAACAGCTGCTGAGCCCGGAGCAGGCTGCCCTTCACCTACCGTACCTTTGTTGTGAGCGGCGCTCAGCCCCGCAGCCAGAAGTGCCAACACGCACACTATCCTCGGCATCTTCTCGGTGGGAGATTCAGCAACTGCTGAAAGGAGAAGGACCGCAGCGACCTCTTTCCTCCTCCTCCTCCTTCTTCTTCTTCTCTGCCTCCCTCCCTCCTTTCTTTCTTTTTTTTTATCTTCTTGCCACCTTTTGTTTTCTAATTTAGCGACCGGTTCCTGTCCTTGCTCTCTTCACGCAGTGTGGAAACAGTTCACTCACAATGTGGGACAAGACGAGTGGCGTGGAGTAGTAGTAGGGAGATGGGGAAGAGGGAGAGGGAGAGAGAGAGAGAAAAAGCCGGGTATTCGGAGCAGCAGCCCGACCCTGACGCGCGTCTCCCCTGCAGCTTTGAGGCGGCAGGTGAGGTGGACTGAGCGGAGCTGAGACGGGACCAGAGAGCGGCGTACCCCGGGTCCACACCGAGCGACGTCACAGGGAGGAGAGAGGTGGATTCAGTCACTTTTTTTTTTTTTTTTTTTTTTACCCCTCCCCTCCCGTTCTTGTTCTGTAGAGCATCCCAACCCACTCCAAAGATTGGACCGTTTTCCATGGACCAACCTATAACAGCTGTCTCGGATAAGCGGGGCATGAGGAGATGCGGTGAATACTTCAAAAGCAGCCCAAGGCTTTCTCACTTAAATATCCCAACTCATGTAGGCAACGGTGCACTAATGGTTTCTACTTAAGAATATCACAGCGACACAACCTAAAGTATGCGTTTTAGGTAACATTAAAAAATTCAAAGCTGACAACTGAGTCAGTATTAACGTAAACAGACTCGAAATCAGAACTGGCCCAAGGCATAAACGAAAGAAGCAGCTGCTTAGTTCTCCCAAACCATTAGGAGCCTCCCATAAATGCTTGATTTTTAATACAGCCCATATCTAAAATGTTTGTTTGCTTTTTGAAGGATGACAATGCTAGTTTATTTTGTGGACAGTTTAAATTTTTTTTTTTTTTAAAAGGGGGATTTGCAAGTTTTGTCTTTTTTAAATAAAATCTTATTGATTGTTACCATAGTTACAGCATGATGCTTCAAGTTCAGCTGTTTGTGTTTGAGTTCAGTTTGTTCACAAATAACATCTCAGAAAATAATAACCACATATCAGTGATTGATTTTAAGCTCCTTCAATTAAACTTTGTTTAGGAAAGGAATGAGGTGATCTTCTTCACAGAAAGTTGGGCCCACAAACCAAATTCTACAAATGCATGTAGATGTCATGCATTTAAATTTAAATTGGTTGTTTCTTAGGTTAAAGAAGACAGCAAGCACATTGCCAAATTAAACATCCGATCCTCATATGCGTAACATGACTTATTTTCAGCCTCATCTGACATGTTGTGCTGCTTTTGTCACATCTGATTTGATGCTGCTTTTAAATTAACTCTCTTTTCAAAATGGGGAATGTTGTTGCAATTATTTATGTACAAAAAGTATTTAATTGGTCATCTAATCGGCTGTGAAAAGGTTTTTGCCCCATGATTTTTTTTTTTCAGTTTTCTTTCCTTTTAGTTATTTTCATAACTAAATGTATTAGGTCACTGCACACATTTAATCTATCAAAAATAACCTGAGCCTTAATGATGACTTCATTTATTAGAGAGAGAGAAAAAACCTAATCAAACCAACCTGAACATATGTCACATTAACTGAGATGTACTACCTTACCTTATGCTAATTTGGTTTTCATTTAGTCTAAAGGTGTCCAAAGTCAATCCTCAAGAGAAAGTATCTTGCATGTTTTTGTTCTCTGGTATTGGTACTGCCTCGTCAGCATGTCAATGTTCTGCAGAGGCCTACTAATGAGCTATTATTTGATCCAGGTACGTTGAACCAGGGAGAGAACAAAGACGTGCAGGAGACTGCTCTGGTCTGCTTGCTTGACGAGTGACTTTGGACGTCCCTGATTTAGTTTTTTTTTAGCCATTCAGAAGTGGACTTGCAGCTGTGCTTTGGATCCTGCTTCTGCTACGTAACTGAAGTTCACTTGAGTTTAAGGTCACAAAATGATGGCTCGGCATTTTCCTTCAGGGTTTTCTGCCAGAAAGCAGAATTCATGCAAATCTTTCAACAAATCGTCCAGATGCTGATGCAGCAAAGCAATGGCCCCAGACCATCACACTTCCGGCAGGTATGACGTTCCTTTTCTGAAATGCTAAGTTAGTTTTACAACAAACAAGACTTCCAAGAAATTCAACATTTGTCTTGTTAGACCAAAGAAATATTTTCTCAAAGGTGACTCGCGGTCTTTTACCAACGACAAAAGAGAAATCCTACAACCGCTAAAATCTGAGGCTACTCCATTTTTGTTTACATTTTCTGAAGAGGAAAGTTGCGCTCATGTCTTCTTTAGAGGTTTTCATGTTTCCTTCAGTGGTTCTTGATGCAGTGCCACCACAGGCAAGGAGGTGGGATAGGTTTTTCAAAGGATTTGGTTCCATTTAACATAGTGCTGTGTGAAAGCTAATCGTACCAGAAGAAAATGTAGCAAATGTTGCAATGTTGAAACTCAGTTCCCCAAATGAACCGAGTTTACCAGACTCTCAGGTGTGAAAACCCTTAGGTGTAAGAGAAAAACTGAAAAATAATAGGCTAACTCTTTTTCACGGCAATTCTTGCACAAGAATGTTCTTTCACAGCAAAACAGACGGTTTGGGAGAGATGTGGGGACATAAAGCCAGAATCTTAGAAGGCAAACTAACGTTTTTTTTGTTAACATCTTAAGAACATCTGAAATCAAATAATTCAATTCATATTTAGTTGGCTTGTTCATGTTTTCTAAATGTAAAAGAAACCTCCTTCAATTCCTTGGTACCAGAAGCTTTCTAATTAATCAGTGGGATAATTATACTGCTCCTGAAAAGTAGGATATCAGCTGCATGAGGTAAGAAAAATGGAAAAAAAGAAAATCAAGCGCAAAATGTATCAAAATTGTTCTGACATACAACAGGATAGATGTACTTTCCACTGCTGATAAATCCAAGCTATCTTGCAACAACTCATCCATGACCAATAACAAATTCCACTTGACCAATTTATATTAAATACAAATAAATTGCACTCTGCTTGTGCCATCCTGATGAAACTATTTACCATGCTTCTTATATTTTATATATTGTTGCTACTTCCAGAAACACCTAATCAAATGTAAGAGTCCCAGTGGAACATAGCTTATTTTTTGTTCTGTTTTCTGAAAACAGAAAAATATTGTTTACCAAGATTCAGAGTAAAAAAAAAAAAAAACAAGGATGTTTTTTTTCTCTACATGTTGTGTGATAGTTATGTGCAAGCTGGGACTGGGCAGTGGGATTAATAATAACTTTTTCAATTTTCCCGAGGAGCCTATCTCAAAGGAACTTTTCTTTTTCCTCTTATGGATTATCTCTACTGGTTTAGAATTATTCTGGGAGACAGAGAAAAATATTGCCTCCGTTATCTCAGGAGAGGAATGGAAAAAAAAATGGAGCAAACTGATGACAATGCAGTGATTTAATTTACACTACCCACTGATGAAATTAATTTTGGTCTGGGTTTTTTTTTTTTCCTGGCAAATGATTTAGGTGAGATACAGTTGCTGGAAAGGATTCCTCAGGCTAATATAATCAAAAGGTGATTGAAAAAAATACAGTTTTGGATCTTAAAGTGTAGTTTTTCTGAAGGAGTTCAGAAATGTACACTCCAAGGGTTCATAAGGGAAATTGATCTTCTTTGGTCCAGTTTTTAATCAGCGGTCCTTCTCCAGATATTTAGCTTTTAAGAATAGATAAAATACCTCAGTATATTTCACAAACACAAAATGATCCATAATTCATAATTTCTTAAGTCTCTTTTTGGCCACATAAGGGTATGTGCAGCATTGCTTATAATGACATTGAATTTTTGTTCTACACCAGTGTTTCTCAACCTTTTTTGGGCCAGCGCCCCCCTAGCCTTTATCCAGATCCCTCACCGCCCCCCACCAAAGAATTTGTAGGCTACTTTGCACTGACTGTTATTTTATTATTAATGTTACTATCACTATTGTAGATGTTTTGATTTTTATGCTCATTTCTGTATTTATCATCAAAAATAATTTCCCAGAGAACAAAAAAGCCATGGGAATAGAAATTATTTTCACAGGAGTCTAAGAAAAATGCAATGAATGGACAGCCAATCAGACTGGAAAAAATATTCTTTGCCATTTTCTAGTTGTTAAATATTCCACAAAATGACCAGATAAAAGATGTTCAACATGCCAGTTTAAACTTTGAACTATTTGCAAACTGACTGAGCTCTGCAGCATTAAAACATGGATAGAACTGTAACTACATTAATCATAGCTCTTCTTCTCTTCAGTGTTTCTGTCGGTTTCTGGTGGTGCAGCTCTGTGCTGCCTTCAGGAGAATGGGACATCAGAGTATCATCCTTAAAATTTCACCCACATGGCATTTATTGTGCAAACCAGAGCTGTCAGTGGAAAAACAAAAGTTCCAGATATTTTTAATGGCATACAAATATGAGACAGAAACATGGATTATATCTTTATATAGGCCTATCTATTGATTTATAGATTAATAGTTTTACTGGACAGAAATTACAAAGAACAAATCTGGTTCATCAAATCCTAATGAGTCAAACTGAAAGTGTCATGGAGTCGTCAGCCTCATGACATTAACACTGACATGAAAAATAATATTGAATAAATAAATATATCAAATCTAATTAAAAACATAAATAAGTGATAAGTTATTTATTGTTATGGTCTGTAAGATATATTTATTCTCAGTATTATGGTCTCAACAAACCCATGACATTTCAACAATATTATTTTACCTTTTATCTGGAAATAGTGTCTGTTTATTCTTGCCATACACTCCTCTGTATTAATTATTGCTCGAAAGGTCCTGCCATACCAGTTTATTCCTCTGTATTTACTTTAGTTACTTAGTTTATTCTTGCAATTTGTTCTTCATTCATTTCCATTTAGTTTCCTTTGATTAATATTGTCCTCGCTTGGTTTATTGCTATGTCCACTTTAGTTTCTTTCCTGTTGCTAGATTTATTTTATATTTTATTGACCATCAGTAATCTTCACTCATCACCTGCTGCGCCGCCTAATCATCATGCGTTTCACATCATGTGTTGATTTTTCACTGTTCAGCGTCGGATTCTCTGTCTTTATGCCATAATTCACATCTAGTTCGTCGCTCCGTTTTAGGTCCCGCTTCTCCTGTTTCAGAGTTTTGCACAATGTGGGCGTCTTTTTTTTTGTTTGTTTGTTTGTTTGAACCCCCTAAGGTACAGGGCGGTCGGGAAACGTATCGATGGGGAAAAGGTAGACTGACATAAACTTTTTAAAACAACGGAAACAATTTTGGTATTCTGATTATCGACATTTAAAAGTGCTGTATGGGTTCATTTTTCAGAGGGAAACACAGTGAGGGTATCGTGATTTTAGTAATTACATGTTTATAAGAGCGATTTTCTGTTGTCCTTCCATGGAAGCGGGCAGCCTTCAAACGGAAATAAAACACTTTTTAATATAAGTTGCTTCTTTGACATCATCACAGAACTTCCAAAACATATGTACAAAAATACCAGACACGTGAATCACAGCACCGCCATCAGCCGGTGTAACCTGAACTGATGCGGTGAAGCTACCAGTAGCAGGAGAACGGAGCTGCGTCAAAAGCTACAAATACTGAATACAAGGAGAGCTGCCATCGATACAGTTGCAGCCAAGCATGATCTAATGTTACACAATACAGTTTTACCAAGTTGCTCAAAGTCTAAACTGGTACTGTTGTGCATATAAGGTGTAAAGTTTATCTTGTTCGACCAAACGCCCCCCAAAGGAATGCCAGCGCCCCACTTTTGTAAAAATACCTGCCGTCCTCTGAACACCCCCCAGGGGGCAGTACCGCCCACGTTGAGAACCGCTATTCTACACTATTCATGCAAAATACCTATACTATTCAAAACCTGAACACAGAAACACTTTAAAATATAGTCATTATAATCAGACCTTCGTTCTATACTTGTAAAAACATTAAAACGTCCTTTTGATACTTCTTTTTGCATCAGCATAAGTGTCAAAATTCCAATCTATAGACATTATTAAATAGACTGGATTTATAGAACCACTGACTTGAACATTTTGGATTGTGTATGTATGTGCACATACTGACTCTCCATATTTGTAGCGAGATATGTAAAAGCCTTAAAATAAATGAATTTTAAACTGGTACATCTAAAATCTATGTCATATTTATACTCCCAAGATATCAACCAAAATAAACAAAAACTATCTAACAGAAATGCTTCAGATACATTTGCTTCAAATGGATTGTCAGATGTATTCTGAAAGCAATTTATTAACATTTGCTTTTAAAACAAACACATTAAAATGAAATCATACAAGAGCAGAAGGAGGGGCTCACACAGTGTGACATCAATGCAAGAACAGCCCCCGTCAGTTCCTAAACCAAATGTAGGTCTTCTGTTTCAATGACTAAGCTTGATCAGGCAAAATATTACATGTTTCCCCTCAAAGCTATTTTCCAAATTAAAACTCTGTAGTTTACTTTTTTGTTGTTGACACACCTTAGGACCTCATTTGTGTAGAGAGATGTAAGCTGTGACACTAATGTGATACTGTACTTCACCTAAGTGCCAGTTCAGAGTCCAAAAGAAGGTTCCTCCTATTATTTTTGTGTATGACATCAAATCTGGTCTGCTTGCCTCTTGTGTTTCCTACATTACTGACAACCATCTGCTGTGCGGGTTGCTAAACATTCATGGAAACAACGAGAAGGGGATGAGAATACGGGATTAAAATTCATGGCACAAGGTTTTGTGATAAATATTCAATGTGTATGCTGTCAGTTTAGTTGCTCCGTGAAGAAATAAAACCAATAAAAGCCTTTAGAAGACATTTATTTTGGTGTGAAAAGCTTGCAGAAGCCTGGATCATTTAAGGCTGCACATAACCTTACAATGACAGCAGCAAAACCCTACAGAACCTAAAACCAGAGATACACACAGAGAGTAATGTCTTATTATAAATTCAAGAAGATGTGATGCTTTTGTATTGATTTCTACTCTTTAAGGCTAAATCTCAAGGCTGCTTTGGGCTCACTTCACGTTCATTGATGATGCACTGCACCAGAGCACAACGGGTGCTAATGAGTTGCCCTGACTGCCACAGGGTGACATTCAGCATGGTGGAATGTATAGGAGCCCTGTCGCTAGGCAGGCTTAGTCAGCATTAGGAGGATTTTGAGGCACCCAAACATGTGTATGAGTTGCACTGTAATACACACTGAGTTAACAGTAAGACTGAAGACAGAATGTTACTGCTTCAACACTGTGCAAAAACATTTAGATGTTCACATTTTCTCCATGTTATACCCCAAAATTTTCATTGGGATTTTATGGAATAGACCAAAACAGCATTGTGCATAAAATGAAGAAAAGGCAAAATGATACTTGATAGTTTTTTTCAAAATGTGTCAGATACTTGAATTAATTCCTTACTCTGATACCCTAACAAATTGAGAGTAACCAGTTGCCCATAGAGGGAGAATCCACAGACAGAACAAGCAACAACATGAAGACTAAGGAACATAGGGCACATAGTATAAAGCTGTAATGACATTTAAAGCAGAGTTATAAAATATAAGAAGGTTTGATATCATGGAGTCAATTCATCATTTAAAATGGGAGAGAGTGCAGCACAATTGAAAACCTACCAAGTCATAGCTAAATCACCTGAACTGATAAGCTGGGCAAAGAGGCTCCTGGTAACTCTGGAGGAGCTTCAGAGATTCACAACTCAGGTAATAGAATCTAACAGCACAGCTTTTAGATGTGCACTCAGGAATCTGACCATCATGGAATTGTGTCAAAAGTAAGCCTAGAGAAGATTTGTTTGTATCTTACTACAGCTGTATATGTGGAAAAAGAGACCAAAATTAAACTTCTTGGCCAACAAGCAAAATGGAAGTTTGGCATATGAATAATACTGCTCTTAAGCATGCTATCTGTAAAAGATGTTGGTGGCTGGATATGTTCAGCAGCAGCAGGAAGGCAGGTCAGAGATAATAGTAAGATGGAGGAAGACAAATATTAAGCAGTCCTAAAAAAATCTGTTAGGGGGACATAAATAACGTAAAAAGGAAGTACAGATTAATCTTCCAGGAAGATCGTCACACAAACATACAGCCCGAGTTACACAAGTTACGATGGAAAAGTTCAGATTAAAGCATACTCAGCTTTCAGTGGCTCAGTCAAAGTCATGTCACAAAATCACCAAATACAATTGAGTACCTGCAGCAATGCTGAATTCCTACTATGATTCAGCTTAGAAAAATGGGGGATATATGTGCAAAAGATATATGTGCAAAACACCTTAAACACAGGTCTTCAACCCTGGTCCTCAGGGTCCAATATTTTAAATATTTCCCACTGCATCCCAACTGATTCAAATGATTGCAGTACTTGCTTAACATCCCTTTAATTGCTGCAGCAGCCAGTTAATCAGCCATTCAGGTGTGAAGCAGCAGGGCACTGGGCCCTGAGGACCAGGATTGAAGACCTCTGCCATAAAAGACTTGCAGATGTACTTGCAAGTCTTTCTGTTTTTATGATGTAAAGCATAAAAACACAAGAAGATCCAGGAGCCATCTGACTTGGTTAGTCTGCAATATCAAGTTTAAATTTATTCACTACATAGTGAATAAATTTGCTTTAACTGCATTGCTCCGGAAAAGTACTATACGAATAAACGTGAAACTGGAAACTTACAGCAAAAGGTGGCCTTACAGAGTGTTGACTCAGCGGGTAGAAACGAATGCCACACATTTGTGCACATTAAAATGTTTCTGAACCCACGTCTAATTTTTCTTTCACTTCACAAATATGCACTAACGTGTGTTATCCTTCAACATAAAATAAAAACACACTGAAGTCTGGTGGTACTGTGTTAATAAGTAGCAGTTCAAACGGCGCAAATGCTTTTGCAAGGCAATGATGGGTTCATTCCAGCCTGTTGTGTTCTCAACACTGCAGTTTCCATCAACAACTTGCATGGAAAATGCAAGAAGAAACTACAGTTTAAAGGCTGTTTCCACATCTATGGTGGACCCATTCAGAAATGCCGTCCCACGGACTCTCAGCTTTCTCCACCCAGCAGTCAGGCTGGAGATTCCTCTGTGCACAGCAAGTGTGACAGATAGAAAAGCACACTCATGCATCTTAATTTGATAATTTGCCGAACACATGGGGAGAACAGAAACTCCATCTTCTTCATTGCTGAACCTAATGGTCCATTGTGCAGCTATTTGGAATATAATCATAGAGAAAAGCGAACTCCTTTATTGTATATGTGCAACATTTTATGAGTCAATCTGAAGTGGTAGTTAAACTAAAATAAGTATTTTCTTTTTTCCTACTCTACAGTGAATAAATTTAAACTTGATATTGCAGACTAACCAAGCCAGACGGCTCCTGGATCTTGTTGTTGTCATTCTGTTTCCTGTCGCTACGCACCCCTAAACCCCATTTTCCCATCTTGTGCCTCTGGGCAATCTAGCAGCGCCTTCCTCCTTCTCTTATCTGTCCCTCAACTCCTAGGTCATTTTGTCTCAAGCAATCACCCTCCCATGTTTCTATTTGTCCCATCTTTCATCCCATATCTCCTCCCGCACCCTGCCCTTGTTTCTCCTGATGCCTCCTTCCCGGCTCTATACATGGTCTAATCACTCCACTGTCACCGCATTCAGATCTCTCTATCCGCCCGTCGGTTCCCTCGCTCTCCAGTTAGTGTGTGTGACAGAGTGCAGTGCCTCAGCATACTCCCACTGACAGCTGGCTGGAGCTGGAGCGGCAGCAGGAGCAGGGGGAGGAGGTGAGCGGGGAAGATGAGAGGAGGAAGAGAAAGGCAGGGAGATGGAGCGTCATCCCCCTGGCGGTCCCCCCCATCCCCACCTCTCCAACCCCGGGCTCTCTCCGAGGAAGTGTTGGTGGTGCTGCTTTGATGCCGCCTACATCACGCAGAGGTCTGATGCTGTGAGGATGCCTCCTGGCCCTGCTTTGCCTCGCCTCACTGCCAGGAACCGGGCCATAAGTTGTCATCTGCTAAAAAGCCTTGCAAATTTCTCAATCCCATTACCAAGCACTACAAAAGCAAATATTATTTCTTTTACAGTCTGAAAAAAAACACATTTCAAAAACCTCTGCATCCACTTAAGTCATTTCTCTTTCCTTCTTTCATCCTCTCTTTCCAATTACACACTATAAAACTAAACTAGCAGTTCTGCATGAGAATAAGTCTGAATAAATTCCAAGTGTTGTGCTGCAAGTATTTGCAAAAATGTATCTGCCTTCACAGCAATAGAATTGTTGACACTGACAACCAGATTAACTGCTGTTTAATGTACAAATTATATTATTAAAACCAAATATTTTTCTAGTAGTTGTAGTAGCTGAGTAACAGGCCCAACAGGCAGGTGAGCCTTACTGAAGTACATAAGATAAAATACTCAACGTGTCTTCCTTAAAACCTGAATAAAGCAAGTCACTATTCAATGAAACAGTGTATAGAGGATCCCCACCAATTGCTGATATAGTATTTGCAGATCTTTCTTTGGAACGTAACTCCAAATTATTTGCGCAAAGTTTGCCTCTTCACTGATTTTGTTTGTCCTGCATATCTAAAATATTTGAAGGAAAATCCAGCTTGAAAAGTTGAATTACCTAAGCACCAAGATGTTTGCTTCTGCTGTAATGCTAAGATGGCTTCCACTGTGTGCATAGTAATAATAACCTTTATTTTATTTATGCATAAAATTATTTTGGCAAATTGAGGTATGTTTGGCATTTGCTCTATTTATATTGCCGATTACAAGCATTTTTAGAGGGGTCTAAAATAACTGAGGTCCACTATACTTTGATTAAAGTGCTGTATGGAAAGCTTTGAGTTGTCTTTCTAAAGCTCAGAGTAAGTTCATTAAAGGCACCTCATTTGATGGAGTGCAACGTTTTAGAAAACTGATGCTTTTATGGTCATAAATGAAAAACAAACAAATTAATAAAAACACTCCTGTATTTGTGTGGAATATACGAAGGTACAGTTTGTCTGTCTGCTGCTGAGCACAGCTTGCTGAGACTCCATATCGACTTTGTGTCCAGATTGAACAAACACTTTTCAAGACAAAGGTACTTCCTACATTTAATCTCACAGCAGGCTACATAAAGCTCTTTTCTCTAAATGTCTTATAATGCCAAAATTAGATTAATCCCTTTATTCTGAGTAAGAGCTTTCCTTCTGACAAAAGAAAACAAGAGGCTGACAGGAATACAATGAAATTAATAATTTGTTCAAATCAAACTTACTCCTCTCTCCAATGTTGCTTCCCAACTGATGATGACTGACTCTCCACATCCAACTTATGGAGGATTTTTGTCAATTTATGACCACAAATCTCAATAAATACAGTAATCCCTGATTATGAAGCACAAATCATACTCTCTTGGTATGCAGAGATATGCAGCTGTATAGTTCAAGTATTGGCTTAGCTAATTATCTGCTAATGTACTAAATATGCCATGAAAACCACCAGCATTTTCATTAGCTTACAGCTAATCTGCTAAAGCACTCATTTAGGACAACAACACATTTCTCAATAGATTATAATATTCAAAATCAACTCACCTCGTTCAGCAATATTGAAGAATGTATGTGATAAGTAATTTTTAAGGTTAATTTAGCTTGTTTGAGTCGTCTGACGGTGGCATAAACCATAGACATAATATAAGGGTAGACGCCGCATTGGCTGCTCCGGCGCAGGAAATACGGCGGCCATCTTAGAGCGGTATAAACTCCTACTTTCCTCAATCAAAACAATAGACGATGCCTCAGCTCTGAGGGATATTATTGTTCGGATCTATGGATTATTGATGTGAGGGCTCCACAGACAGCATTTCACAAGTAAGATGGACATATTATTGTGTATATATTGTGATTATATTATATATTAGAATATTACTTTACTGTATTTATGTCCACCGGCGAGATACCAGCTAATATTAGCTACAGTGCTTGGTGTAATACAGGTTCAGCCCCGCTATGAAGACTAACTGAGATTCTGTACATCTAAAAATATTAATTATTCTCCAACATTGACTTAGATTATATGACACAAGAGCATTAGAAATGAAACAATATAACACATATTATAAAACTTATGTGTTATAACATTCACCAGCAAAGTTTACACAGGTGGTAAAGACTATTATTTATATGTAATTCTTTCACTAGTAAGATACATCCCAAATCTTCCGTTTTTGTTTTGAAAGTTTCATAAAGACACGATGTGAGGAAGAAGAGGGAGAAATCTATAAAGAGAGACGAATTCACTGCAGCAGGATAGATCTCATCAGATTTTGGACTTAATCTCAGCTGCTGAAATTAAGCAGCTGAGATTATATATATATATATATATATATATATATATATATATATATATATATATATATATATATATATATATATATATATATATATATATATATAAGGGCTGCGCAGTTGGTAGAGCTGTCACCTTGCAGCAAGAAGGTTCTGGGTTCGATTCCCGGCCCCGGTCCTTCTGCATGGAGTTTGCATGTTCTCCCTGTGCATGCATGGGTTTTCTCCGGTTTCCTCCCACAGTCCAAAAACATGACTGTCAGGTTAATTGGCCTTTCCAAATTGCCCCTAGGTGTGAGTGTGTGTGTGCATGGTTGTTTGTCCTGTGTGTCTCTGTGTTGCCCTGCAACAGGCTGGCAACCTGTCCAGGGTGTACCCCGCCTCTCACCCGGAACGTGAGCTGGAGATAGGCACCAGCACCCCTCCCGACCCCACTGAGGGACAAGGGTGAAGGAAAATGGATGGATGGATATATATATAAAATTCCCCTCTCACCCTCCATGGGTGGTCTCTTTCATCCTCTGAGCTCGGGTCCTCTACCAGAGGCCTGGGAGCTTGAGGGTTCTGCACAGTATCTTGGCTGTGCCTAGAACTGCCAATATATATGTATTAATTATTTATTTGTGCCATTATGAATCTTTATTTGTGTTGTATAGTTATTTAAATATGTATTGATATTACTAAATAATTTATTAAATAAATTATGAACGGCTGTGTGCTTTGTAATATGCTCTTTATACATCAATATCAGAATATTCCATTCCTATTCTATTGTTTTAGCCACTAAGCATATTTAAATACTTAAATAACATACTTAAATAATACAATTGTTTATAAATGTAGCTTTGATAGATGTTTGAATATGGTTTCCAGTAACAAAAAAGCGTGTTATGATCGATTAAATGCGCTGATCCGTCACTGTGCCTGTTAAACACATAGGACCGAGTGGAGTGGTATACCGCTCCAAGATGGCCGCCCTAAATCTCGTCAGCGACAATAGGCGACAGCGGGGCATGAGGCGTCTATCCTTATATTATGTCTATGGCATAAACTACTTCTGGCCCGCCGTCAAGTCACTTCCGGTTTACCGTCAAGGCCTCAAAGACAAAGTAAATAAACTGTAGAGTCCCCTAGTGGAACGGGAGAAGCTAATTCAACATATGAGGATGCAAAGTGGACAAGAACCAGAAGTGAGAAAGGTTTGTATAAGACAACAGGAATGTAATGACACCGTAGCAGTTTACATGTGGGACAAAATGTTAAGTTCTAGTTTAATCTCATTAGAGCATCTTTCTCCTAATGTTTCCTGGTACTTCACAAACGATAAAAAGGACTTCTGAATGAATTGTTTTCAGTTCTTCCTCTTGTGCTGCTCTTCCAGTAAGGCCAGATTTGTGGCTTTCACAGAACATTTGTATTTATTCTATGATTAAATAACATATGGACTCTAAAACGGAGGCATCAGAAGAAAATTAGTTACACTACATTTTTTGTGGTATCAGAGTAAATGGGGCTGAGTACATACACACACCATTTTTATTTGCTAAAATGTGCAGAAGATTATTTTATTATTTTTATTCCACAGTTAACGATCGTTTTTTAGACATGGAATCTTAAGGACTAATGCTTTTAATCAAAATACAAGCTGAATTGAGAGGCTCGACTCCACTCCTCCCTTCTTGTCCATGGGGCATACATCTGTTGGGACCTCTGTGCAGACTGAAGAGACAGACACTGAGTCTTGTTGAGAAGCTACAATTCCCAACCTGACAGCTTAAAATAGAACACCCAGCTCAGATTGGCATCTGAAACACAAAAAAATGTTTTTTCTAGCAGTCACACTCTCATCAGCTGCAGGTTTTCTATTGTAATACTTTAATGAACAGTTGAGGTAAACCTCATTGATGCACTTTATTATTTAAAAGTAAAAGTTGCTACATTTCTTACATTTTTGTCATAGTTGGAGTATATATTTAATGTAGCTCCAACGACATTCATAATGTATGTTTTTCATTTTTTATTAAACAGAACCTTTACAAACATTTGTAAGTGGTAATGTACACTGGTCAGGACTGTTTTATTAAGGCAAGAGAGTCTTTTCTGCATGAAGTTTTAAAGTTGTTGTCTATGTGCAGGAAAGAGTTTTCAAAGGTTTTTACTTTATTCTCCCACAGTCCAAAAACAAACACCAGTGGGTTAAAGTGGTGACTCAACTGTCCTGGACTTGTGACATCTGCCACGTCCAGGACAGTTCAACCAGTAACAGGAAAAGTAATTATTTCAGGATAATTTAATCAGACTCCAAAACAGCCTACTTCCTACTGGAGTATGCAGCAAGATGTGGAAAAGTTTATTCCTCGGGAATAAATTTTCATTTGCCTTGTGGCTAAAATAAAGAGCAAAGGAAATCATGAATAGAAAGGTAAATGAAAGGGGCCAAGAGTTAATGGAAAAAGAGCACTGGAAAAAAAAAAAGGGTATACAGCTCAAGATAAAGACAGTAAAAAGGCCAAACCGGCTTCCATTCAGTCAACAAGGATTTCATTGATTACCTGGCAGCATGCTTAAAATAATGCTGCAAACATTGTGGACTGATGGGGACATTTGTTTTCCTCTTTCAGTTTACATACATTTAAAATTATGTATTTATTTCTGAGGATAACACCCTTTATGCACTGGAACATTTTCTTTCTTCACATCTTAATGATGACCATTTCTAACCTACCTGCTAAAAGGTTTTAGTTGTGAAGTGTAAATGGTTTTCATATGCTTTGTAAATCAAAATCTGAAAGAATCACATATGTAATCTAGTGAATAAATACTTTGCAGGTCTGCTTTGCTTTGTAACATTTCAGGCTGCTGGTTTTTTAGGGTATGACTATCAGTTTTACACATTTCAAAACGTAGATTTCGTCCACCTGTTTTTTTGCAGTTTTTAAGTATTCCTGCAGATTATGATTTTGACTAGGCCATTCCAACATATGTCATGCATGGATTTAATATCCAGCTGGGACATGAACCTCCTTCCTAGTCTCAAGTCTTGTGTAGCCTCTAACAGTTTTTTCTTTTTCTTTTTTTCAGAATTCCCCTGTATTTACCTTGAGTCCATCAGTCCTAACCTTCTTCCCTTCCCCCACTGAAGAAAAAGACCCCCACAGTATGATGCTTTCACCACCATGTTTCACATTTGAGATATTTGTCATCTGGCACGTATTGCATTTTGCACATATCTTTTGGGCCTAATAATAGCACCGCCGCTAGTGTGGGAGTAAAATGTTGTGGCAAAACTAGTTCCCTCTTAGTTTCACTCAGAATTGCTTGGTTCTGCTTTTGGCTGTATAAAAAACTTTAAGCAATGACTTTGTCACATGAACGCAGGGCATAGCCCTTAATCTTAATTTTATGTTCTAAATATTAGGAAATATCTATTGTACCCATACATAACCAAGGTAGTTTTATCTTAGTAGAGTATTTTGAGGAAACAAAGCTTGTGTTCTTGAAATCAGGAATGCAATGTTTGTTTTCATGAGCTCACAAGAGGATTATTGTATGAAAACAAAGTGTTTAATGTTACACCAAGTTGCATCATTAAGTACTGCGGAAGTATTGCAAAAGTATTCATGTGCTGAAATGTCTGCATCTTGTTAAACTGCAGACTTCACTATAACTTATTGGCATTTTTTTGATACAAATGCTAAATTGTGGATGTCTGAAAAGGACAAAAAAGTATGCATATAGTTTTTTTTTTGTTTTTTTTTCCAGTGTCCAGCAGTAGTATTTAAAGCTGTTGCATGAGTGCCAAGGAGAAGTCCAACAGATATACTGTCACAAGTGGAGTATTACTGCTTTCACTATGATTCGCCACTAAAGTCTGAAAAGTGTGTGTGGATTTGTATTCATCCCTATTTAATGAGACCCCTAAATAATCTAAGTGTGCTCTTTGGGCACACAAAGAAACTGGCCATTACTTTTTGCAAAATAATTTTAAGATCAGGTTGGATGGAGAGCGTCTGTGTCCACTATATTCAAATTTTCCCAAGGATCCTCACTCACATTCCGGTCGAGTTGACTGTCTGGCTTACCTCATCTGTTCTATGGACGGATTTTCACATTTCATCTTTGGATCAGTTCTCTATAAATCGCAGAAAAATTTGTTGTTGTAAAGTGAAATAAATGGAGGTAGGGGTGTGAAAACTTTTACCGCTGACTGTATATCAGAAATGCAGTTCTTATGATGGCTTCTTTATGAAACAAGTTTCAGATCGAATCAGCTGCCTCCATATTTGTCATGTTTTCTGATGAAGAAGAAGCACATGTTTTATTTAGATTTTCTTTTTGGAATGTGTGAGTGTGTTTTGTTAGATGTAAGCTAAGCTTCAGTTAAAATGGGGGTTTGTGGTTAGCCACATTGTAAATGTAGAGGTAGAAAACCTTGGTTGATTTCCTGAGCAGATAACAAGCATGGCATACCATTTAGCAAAAACAGTATTGTTAGGATTAGTTACTGACCTAAAGAAATTGTGGATCTGACAAGCCTGGTTTATGTAAAAAAAAAAAATGAAAGAGTGTTCAGATGTTGCATCAGCTTGGCTTTCGTTTACGAGTCATTAGATCAAATATATTTAGTGGCTTTTTCAAAATCAGCATCTTGTCTTGTTTAGTTTTTATTCATTTGTGACATAGAAGTATTAGTAATGATACAGGAAATGGCTAAAATAGCTCATCATCTTGCTGACTGAGGTATGCAGAGGCTTATGAAGGGTTCTACCACCTGGCTAATACATAATCATTGCCTGAACAAAGTCAAATATCTTTCCAGCACAAAGGAATAAATAATAACAGGAAACTATGTCAATTAGTGTTATTTTTTCTTTCTTTTTTTGTATGGGAGGGGTTCATTTTCTGGCTGTGAAGCAATAACTTTGGTAAGCAAATGGTTTCCGTTTCTAAATGTGTGAATATGTGGTCATCATGCATGTGTGGCCCCCAATGAGAACATCATTTAGCAGCTCCTCACAGCTTTTTGTACTTGCTACATTGTTTTTTAAGAGATCATTTTTCAACTTAAGTTTTTTTTTTTTTGGTTTTAAATATCTTATTTTTCTAAAACTCGGGCTCATTAACAGGCTTCTGTTGCAGCCCACCAAACTGGAATGTGAAATAAATTGGTTCTCATCAGGGAGCCTCTACTTTTCAAAAGCCATTTTTGAGTGCAGAGAGTGTAAAACTTAATTTATTTCATTTGTTTATGGGTTTATTTATTGGTGGATGAACCTTAATTGATGAAAATGTGGGCTGAGAAAGCATTCTGGCTTCCGCCTCGCTCTGTTTAGTCACGACCTAAAGCACAGAACACATGCGCTCTTAATCACATTGTCAAACTACATACATGTATATTTCCTAAGAATCAGTTCATGTTCACAATTTGAATTTTACTTACATACAACTGACAGAGAGTTTTGTTTTTGTCAGATTCATTTTTTGGCAGTAGGCCTTGTCGTTGTTGATCATTGTCCCTTGCACTTGTTGATGTCAATTTCTGTCTTTCTTTTGCTTTGTTCCCTTTTTCTTACCACCAGACTCTCCAAAGTGACCAAAGCTGCTGCTTTCTTTGAATAGTGCTCACCTTTTGGTCAAAGGCCTACCAGACTGCAGCACAAGACAGGAAGAGAGGCTTTTGCGGCCACACAGAGCAGAGCAGAATGCGTCTGCCTCGTGTCTTTTTTTTTTTTTTTTCATTTTAAAGTTTGTGTGTTTGCGTGTCCATGCAAGTGTGCGTACTTGAGGAAGAAGCATACAGGAAAGGAGGCTTTTTTGTGTATTTTCTGCTTTTATCCCAGACTAAACAGATCATAACCTTCAAATGTGGCATTAGATATAAAAGATATAAAAGCAACAACTTGACCTCTTTCATAATCAACAGAATCTTTAAAGATCACACCCCTTTCAGCCATGTGCAATAATCCAATACACACACAGCGCACTGAATAAAAGCTGTCATACACAATGGTGTGAAAACACATGACCAGGATTGAGTACAGACTGTGGTACAGATGTGTGACTGCAAGCTGTTGTATTTATCTTTTTTTTTCCCTCTCCCATCTCTTGTTGAGTTTCGTCCTGCAGAGGGCACAGGTAGGTCACATTAAACATATATGGGGCAGCTCGAGGCAGAAGAGCGCCTCCACACAGGACTCCAATTTAAGAAGGGTCACACTCAAGCAATATCTGGCCAGCCACAGCCTTATGAACCGACAACCTTACTTTATTTACAAGAGGCAACATTTTATGCATACAAATTCTGCATCTTATTCCAAAACAACAGATCTCGTGTGCTCAGAATGAGAACTCTAAATGCAGTTACGAGTGCAGAAGCGGGAAACAAAGATGTCCTGTTCTCATGTTTGCTGTGGTTTGCTTTATTTTGGAAGTGGCATATTTAAAAAGAAAGACCAGAGGGGATGAATAAATAGGAACAATTCTTAAAAAAGTCAAGTGTAACATTCTGATGAGCAAGAATAACTCATCACGGCAACAAACATAAACCTTACATTTCTACTCATTGAAAGTTGCATCTTTTCTTTTCTATAACAAGCAGTGCCTTGGTAAAGTATTCATAGCTTATGAACCATTTAAGATTTGTCATATTACAATTACACACTTTACAGTATTTTATAGGTATCTCATGTGATAGACCAAAAAAGGAGGGAAAGGATATAAGATGTTCAATATTAAAAAAAAAAAATCCGTAAAATGTGGCTTGCATTTCCCTTCTGATCCACAAATGCACATCAGACTTTTAAGTGGTTTTATTCAGGAAAATCTTGAAAATGTTAATCCTGATCCATTTGTTGTGTTCTTCTGCATTTCTCCATTTATTGTCCATGTTAAAGCTTGTGTGCTACTAATCAGGCGACTTCTAAAGGTAGGTTATTGCTCAGGATTTTATTTAAAATTGTCAGAGTAAAATCTTTTCATTTGTAAAAAAAAATGCTTTCCTGTTGCTTATTAACTCTGCACTACATCAGATAAAATCATGATAGTTTGGTCAGGTTATGCCAAACTTTTATTTGCAAATACCATTTCAACTCATTTTACCATAAAAGATTATCTTTAAAACAAATTAATGCATTCCTTGACAACTTTCTAGAAACTAGCAGCTTCTTAGTTAAAATGAAATTAGCAATAAATCTTAAATTAATTCAATGAGTTTATTCAAGTAATGTAGCAATCTAGTAATCTTTTTTTATTATAATTTCAAGACAACAAAAAAAAATTCTAGTTCAAAATTTTTTTATATTTTTACTAAATAAAACAGGAAACACTGATACAAGCATAATTTGTTGTAAAAAGAAAAAAAATAGATTTCATCTTATCTCTGCTTAACTGCCACATTGCTATCAGTCTGATCATGTTCCGCGACTTGCAAGAGATGTTTCCACATCCTCCTTTCTTTTCCAGAACCCGTCAAAAGAAAAGTAATATAGCACAGGGTCCAGGCAGCAGTTCACACTTGCGAGGCAGCTCAGCTCGGGCCTCAGGTGATCAAAGAACACAACCAAAGACACCGGCAAGAAGAAAACGGCGAACATCATCAGGTTCATGGCGAAAATCAGCATGACGTTCAGTTTGTTATTGACCTTTGCAGACTCACTTAGATGTCTTTGGAGAGTGCAGGACACCATAACTGTGGAGATGATGTTAACTGTCAGCATGGTCAGCAGCAACACAAGCTGGAAATAACCAATTGTGAGTTCCAGTATCTCGCCATTTCTTCTGCTGGTTTGATTTGTATTTGCAAAACATGTTTGATTGTCAAAGTTCCTCAGAAAGACCACACTCTCTGGGACATTCACCAACACTACAATCGCCCAGATGAGAACAGAGCCCTTCACGGCGTTGACTGGTGTCCGAACAAGCCTCGACCTCAACGGATAAACCACAGCCAGCAGCCGGTCCACACTGATAAAGGTGATGAAGATGGAGCTCGTGCGGATATTATTGCGAAAGAGCATGGTGAACCAGACGCACCACATTCCACCCAGATGCCATTTTTCCATAGCATAAAAGTAGACCCTCATGGACAGAGAGAGGATGAGCAGCAGGTCGGATACCACCAGGTTGGCCATGAAGACGACGCTGGGCGACTTTCGTCCATGGTGACGGAGCAGAATCCACAGAGATATGATGTTGAGTGGCAAACCAACAGCAATAATGCATCCATAAATAATCGCATACACCAGGTAACTCATGTCTTGCTCTGTTCCATTTGCTCTCTTGCTCTTGCTGATGAAGAGGTTTGGCTTCTGAATGAAAAGCAGAAATGCCCGAGAGCGTAGCTGCGACACAAACCACAAACGCCTCGTTTCAGCACACCGTCAACAAGATTTGTGACAGTGAAGTGGAGGGGGCATTGCGTGCTAAGATGTTTTTAGCGCAGTGAAACAGGAAGCAAGAGAGCAATTCTTTAGCAAGAGAGGAAGGTTTCAAGCATCGTCGTGCAAAGGTGGCAGAAAGAGTGTGTGGGAGATCAAAGCCATGGAAGATTTCTGTGCTCTAAAATCCTACACGTGGACAAGAAAGAGACAAGAATAGAACAAACTATTTTTTGTTCCTTTCATGTTAGCTTACATGAACAAGCATTTAAACTGAACAAGTTTGGTGTTATTTTAAAAGTTCTTGTACCTTTCCTCTATCAAAGCAAAGGCCTACACTTAGATCACCTAAATATTTTTGAGCTTCTTTAGGGTAATTTAATATGCTCTACATGTGGATAGAGAGTAGAATGAAACTTGCAAACACACAAACAGAATGGACATCCCCCAATTGGCACTTGTACATTTGCAAGTAGAAGTATTGACAGATTTTTGGGCTGTGGGAGGAAATCAGAGAGCATGGGGCAACACGCATACCCACAGGAAGAACGTGTAAACTCAGCATCGATGCTGAAACGTAAAAACCAGAGTCCTACAAGTTATGAGTCAACAGTGCTAACTGCAGGAAACACATCGCTGCTGAGCTCCTGGTATTCAAGTGTTTGATTTTAAAAAGTTTTACCGAGATGAATGTATTCATAACATTGACAGTAATATGTAGAATTTATACATTTTACACGTCAAAGCAAATCTAAATGCAGGGAACGTTTTTTTTTTTTTTTTCTTTATGCTGAAACAAAAATGTAAAACTTGATCAACCACGATCAAAATCTTCACTAATGTTGTAGATATTACAGAGAACATTCTTTCTGTTACTTGGTGATAAATCCCAGTGTGATGGTCAGAGAGCAAAGTCAAAAGTGACAACATGCATCAGGCTTCATGTTTATCTGCAAACTAAGCAGTTTTGAGTGGTTTTATTATGAAGTATCGCTACTCTTACTTGAGTAAAATTTTTGGATACTCTATCCACTGTGAGTAACTTCACTGAATGAAAAACAAGCTTGTTTTGACCAAAAAAATTCACCTGCAGTTTTTGTCAGCTTCTTAAGTTTTATATCAAAAGACATTAATTTGGAAAAACTGCTTTTTTTTTTACCTGATTTTATTTGGTAGTTTTGCTATTCATATCTTGGTCTTTGAAGTACCAAGATTTCCACGTTTTTATATTTTCATCCATCTTTTAATGTAATGTTTAAATATTAAACAGTTGCTGTTTTGATCATCAACTCACTACTTCAGCAGTCTTTTTACTAAATGCTTTTTTTCTTGAACGGTAACTTTTTTCTTTTACTTGAGTAAAAATATTTTAAAATAGTGCTACTCTCACCCGAGTAAAATTTTTTGGTAATCACCTCTGCTCGCCAGCAGAAACAACAGAAACCAGATGGAGACTTGGCATAACGTACAAGCTCCAATAGTTGTGATACAAGTCCAACTTATGGATAAATTTAAAAGTAAGGATAATAAAGTTGCACGTTTTCAAAAAAGGATCCCCAAACAGACAGCTATAAGCGTGTGCAAACCTGAACCTCACCCACATGCGTGAAAACAAACACACACCAAAACACAGCTGCCACCAAATCCTTAGTTTAATGAGTAAATGTTGTGACTCGTTTTGTATGTAGAAGCTAAGATTTGTACTACAATTTTATAAGTGTAAACCCAGATACCACACAATGTTAAATCAACGTTGAATTATAGTTAGAATCGTTGATTTTTGGTTGAAGTTGACAAATGATGGTGGATCAACCATCAAACAACCATCCAATCAAACCGTTGAAACTATGTCATTGAATCAATGTTGTTTTGTGGTTGAAATCTGATCACTGAAATGCTGAAGTCTGATCAATGGTTGATTTGTGGTTGAAGTCGACAAATGATGGTGGATCAACCATCAAACAATCATCCACCTCTAGCCAATTAACTAACGTTGAAACTGTGTCATTGAATCAATGTTGTTTTGTCATTGAAATCTAATGAATGAAATGCTGATCTTAGATCAACATCTGATCAATGTTGAATCAATGTATGCTGTTTTGCCACACACCTTCTTCCCCTCCTCTCCTCCTCATCCAAGGATGGTCGTTGCTGATTCCTTTCTGTACATTTTCTTTCTTGTTCATAACAATTCTCACTGACTGTCTGTATGTGATATATTGACACAAAAACATCTACAACTTACTACAGGGTGTGGAGCGGTCCACCCCCACCATTTACATGAGTGGGATGGCCCAACTACACAGCTGCTTCGCTGTTGGCTTGTTGGCAAAAGATGTTAATTCAATGTTGAATTATTATCACAAAGGTTGCATGCATGGTTGAGGTCAACAACTGACAGTGGATCAACCATAAAACAACCATCCCACTCTAGCCAATTAACTAACGTTGAAACTGTGTCATTGAATCAATGTTGTTTTGTGGTTGACATCAAATTAATGAAATGCCAACATCGAATCCAGAGTGTTTCAGCACTAGTCCTCCAGGCCCTACAAGTTTTAGGCATTTCCCTAATTCAGCACACGATATTAATTGATGTCTGATCAACAGGGTTTTGCTGAACTGAACACATGCAGGTCAGTTTGATTGAGGACAAGGTTTGGGGAAGAACTACCCAGATAGCACACAATGTTAATTCAATGTTGAATTATTATCACAAAGGTTGCATGTATGGTTGAAGTTGAAAACTGACGGTGGATCAACCATAAAACAACCATCCAATTCTAACCATTGAAAAGGTGTCATTGAATCAATGTTGTTTTGTGGTTGAAATCTAATGAATGAAATGCCGAGGTCTGATCAATGTTGAATCAATGTCAGCTGTTTTGCCATACACCTTCTTCCCCAAACTCCCTCCTTGAGCTCTAGGTCAGAACATTTTATTACTAGGTGGGGGTTAATCATGTTTCAAATTAAGCACTACATGTTGAGAACAGTGGGTTGTGATTCCTTTCTGTACATTTTCTTACTTGTCTGTAAATATTACTAACTGCATAATGTGTTGACACAAAAAACATCTACAAGTCTCTACAAGGAGTTGTACAGTCCACCTCCCCAATTTTACACTTGTGGTTTGTCCCAACCAAACAGCCACTTTGCTGCTGGCTTGTTTGCAACCAGCTTCTGAATTGAATTCTCCTCTGAGCACTTTTATGGTAAGTTTTTCAATATTACTTTGATCTTATATCTGTTTATTGAAAAATAAGGGCATTGTTTTGTGCCCATAGTAATCCTGGTTATTTTGGGGCAAAATATATATTTTTTAATAATTGAGGTCATGTCTCCTTTTGTATTATTTTCATCCTACCCACCATGCCAGGCCTACGTATGAAATCCTGCAAGATTTTGTGGGATTTGAATTTTTAAAATAGGGTGGGGCCTATTGTTTGGTCTGGGAGAGCATGTGGTGGACAAGGAAGTGTAAGGCTGGCTGCTCCAGGTGGGCTTTAAATTGTTGTGATAGTAATCACTTGTTTTTAACTTTTTATTATGATGTGCTTAGGGATGTGCTTAGATGTGCCTCTGTTCCAGAACAGCTGAGTTGTATGATTACATGACCGTCTGCAGCCATCAAGAAGTGCAGAAGGTTGTTCATCATCCACAGATTCAATCCAGGTGTGGCAGAAGGGAAACAC
Source organism: Poecilia mexicana (assembly GCF_051168715.1). Classification (NCBI taxonomy): domain Eukaryota; kingdom Metazoa; phylum Chordata; class Actinopteri; order Cyprinodontiformes; family Poeciliidae; genus Poecilia; species Poecilia mexicana. The sequence goes on along the minus strand of NW_028263382.1, from coordinate 12,984,476 downwards.
TTAAAACATGTAAGGCAGGTGAAACACTGAACTAAACCTGCTAATGACTGATTCAGTCTGTTGATTATTGGATTGGTAACTGGTTAAACTGAACTGGACTATTATTACTTGTGTGGGATCTTTATCAGCATATAGACACTTTTTAAGGAATTTAATCAACTTATTTGGAAATATTTGTAGTTGATGGAAGATTGAACCAGCTATCTGATTGAAGTTTATTCTGTATAAATTATAAATATTTTTCCAACTACAGTATAAATCACTTTTTGCTCTATTTATTTGTCTCTGGTGTGTTAAATAAACCCTGATCCTCCCTGAGTTTTATCATTAGGTTTTCTGATAAACAGCCTTTATTTTAAATATTGATTCCCTCATTTTAACACGAGTGCAGCATCATAAATGCTACACTATCCTGCAGCTTGATAGGTAAATGAAGTTGTATATGTAAACATTAAGATAAATATTAACGAAAGATTAAGATAAATATTAATTTAACAGTGAGTGTACATGGGGAACTATATGGTTTGTATTTGTTCTCAGACCTGTAACCAGTACACTGTTTAATCTTTCAATGTCTTTCAGAACTTTTCAGATGTTTATCATCTTTCTAACCGGCACCTTCCTCACTTTCATTTTTGTTTTTCAGCCGTTGCTCTGCAGTTTGACCGAAAGCTGACTCTTGAGGACTGCAGTGAAACTGTCAAGAAGTGGCCTCATTACACGCCAGAAGGAGAGGAAGACATCGCAAGGAATCAAAGTGACACCAACCAGAGTCAAACTGGGGTTACCACAACTTGTACTGTTTCCCTAGTTCACACAGGACAAAGCTTAACCTCATGGACTCTGTTCTTCTGTGGACAACAGACTGTTGTTTTGACAATCAAAAAGGAATCAAATATGTTTAAAGATCTGTCCCTCTTTTCTTAAATAAAATGTTACATCAAACCCATGTTGCCATTTTTAACCTTTTGTACACAGTTTACCCATGATCTGCCAATAATATAGTGTGTTTAACATCAGTGAAGAAACTTTTAGTGGTATGTTATGATGTAGAGACCTATCAGACCTAAAAATGTACATAAATACTTAGCTTTCATTCAATATAAAATCAACCCAAATCTGCATGTAGATCCACACTCAGATGATGGTTGAATCAACGTTGATTCCTAACTGATTCAATGTAGAAAAAACACAAATATGCGTGCAGATCCACAGTCAAATGAGTGTTGAATCAACATTAATTCAATGTAAAATCAACAGAAATATGCATGCAGAGATGAAGGTTGAATCAACGTTGATTCAATGTAGAATAAACACAAAAATGCGTGTAGATCCGCATTCAGATGAAGGTTGAATCAACGTTGATTCCTAACTGATTCAATGTAATAACACAAATATGCATGTAAATTGACATACAGATGATGGTTGAATCAACATTGATATAATGTCAGTTATGGTTGAAACCCTAATGTTGATTCAACATACAAGTGACCGACCACTTTCAATGCTGTTTCAATGTCAGCGTTCAACATTGATTCAATGTTTCTGGCTGACATTGATTCAATGTTGTTTCAATCATTCTGTGCTTTCTGGGAATATTTAGTCACTCCCGCAGGAGTGCTGATAACATCACCAGGGGAGATCCTTGTGAAAAAATGATTTGAGCATGTTTGAGAACCACACTGAAGTGGATGGCTGAAACAAACAAACAAAAAAAAAAAACAGCAGTAGTGTGAAAAGGGACTCTCATCTCCTTCACACACTACTTTGCTGGAAACCACAACAAAAACTGTTGTGTGTTTCTTTTATGTATCTCACACTGTCCTGACACATTTCCAGTCAATACTAAAAAAAAAAAAAGTCATACGACTTATAGGAAAGGGTAAACAGTGTCACAGAAAACATCAGTACATTTTTTTGGAAGAGTTATTCATTTATTTATTTTTTTGAGGATAGCATCATCTTTATAGCAAGTTTTTTGAATTTGAAGATTGTTATGGTCAATGTTGTTGCCAACTACTGGTGAGGAATGGGTATTACAATGCTTTGATTGGACTTGCATAGTTTATGTGAGACCACAGTTTTTTTGAAACAGAGAAATCTGCTTAATAAAACCTTCTGAATTAGGGTTTTGAAAAAGTGAGTTCCATGATATCTGGTTTTTCAGACTGTTCAGTTTTCAGCCTCTGTTGCAGCTTGTAAAATAACACAGCCTGTCTACTGCACCCGTGTACACTGTAGAGACGATTCTGCCAATATTTTAGATCATTCAGTGTACTTTTTTCTGTAAAACTCTCCATACATAACATACTGATTTTCAGTGAGCTAGTTCTCATCTATTCGCTTACATCGTTGAGGTGCTTTGCTGCCAGTTCACTTGGAGTTATTCCTTCTGACTTCAAATCAGCAGGTAGATTGAAATCCAAAAGCAAACAGAAGCAAGACATTTTGGAAAGTAAGTATTTGTAGGTAGATGTTTCTTTGTTATGTTACATCTTGCCTTTGAATCCTTCGAGCATGATTTCCCCATAGCTCAGGACGAAGACATGCATAGTAAATACAAAAGAAAATGTACTACCAAAATTAAGTCATTTTTTGTTAGTTGTTCCTGTTTTTTGTTTGCAACTGTGAGAAATGTCAAAGATGGATCAACTGGTTTTGTATCTTTTGGTGCCGTCAGATTTTTTAATATGTATATTTCACAAAGTCTGTTTGTGTTTTTAGGTCTGACCTTTCTCTTGCCCACTACCATTTCACTTCAAGTGATTAAAAAAAAAAAAAAAAACACACTGCCCACCCTAGAAAATGACTGTTGATTTCACTGACACTTTGGGACTAATCTTTCCGGAAAAAACAAACATGCAACCTACCTATCTCATACTTCTCAAACTGTTATTTTAAACAGTTTGACAAGTACGGCAAACTGTAGTACACTGATTTGACGGCAACAGAGCGCAGTTGCAGCAAGAATTTTATCACGGGGTCATATCTTACTACATGGCGTTTGTGTGTTCTTCTGTGCATGTGTGTTATCTCTTGAGGCACTCCAGGTTCCTCCCACAGGTTGCTTGTTCTGTGTGTCTCTCTGTTGGCCTGTGATGGATCTAACTGGGATTTAATTCGCCTCATGCCCATTTGTCCCTGGAGATAGGCACCAGCACCTCCCCCCTGCAAAGATAAACTAGTTAAGACTATTGATCGATAAAATACATGAAATACATGTAACGCTGCAAACAATTTACAAGAACTGTACCTTAGTCTGACTTTATTCACCCTAACTGAAGTGCTTGTTGATAACATGTGATAAAGAATGCAAAATTTCACATCTCTGTTGAAGGCCACAATGTGAATGCATTTCCTCTTCTACAGCCTGGTTAACAGGTTAACTTGAGTTTATAATATTAAACACAAGGTCATCCAAGTACATCGATTTTTACCTATATCTGTAGTCACCAACAACCTCATACCTCATGTCGTGTGTCATAAGTTCATGCCAAACTGATGTTGGTGATACAAACAAAGCCTAACGACGCAAGTACAAATCAGAGGAAATGTTTACAGTGAGTTCTATGAGGTGTGAAGCAAAAGAAGAAAAAGACAGACAAGTTGTCTGAAACTGTTAGCCACAAAAGAACTTTTATATTCCTTTTTGATAATTGTAAGAGATAAGATATGTTTATAAATGTTATGTTTCAAGATGTTAACCTCATCCTTTTTGAGAATCAAATTCTAATATTTTAATGACAAAAAAAGGTTTCATGATTTTAATCGTTGAGAAGAATTGCAGCTTGCAGAGGTCAGAAACCTCTGCAAGTGGGACCACGAACTGACAGACTCGTGAACTGGTAGCTCAGGTAAACTCAAATGACAAACTGAAACGACAAGTAACCCTGGACACAAAACCGAAAGACTAAATACCTACGGAACATAATCAGAGCATGAGGCACAGCCGGTACAATCAACGAGACTACAGGGGAACCAATTAACCAATAAATGGGAAAAAGCAGCACAGAAGAGGGCTAAAAGTAACATACAAGCAATACAAAACTCCAAATCCCCACAAAAGGCTCAACATTAGAGGTGTTGTTCTTATTCATTCTACGCTGTTGCTCTGACACCTCTGTTTAGATCTCAATCAATTTGATAAACACCGCAAGCACAAGCTAACATGCAACCTCACAGAGGCAGTGGTAGACTAATGTCTTTGGTATTCTGAGAAAGGAAGTTGATTTTTCATAGTCTCCATCTTCACTTCGTTGGCAATTAGAAGAGCAGAAATCTTGGCAGTTTTACACTAAAGCATTGCAGTGATATTTATTCCAGTACACTATAAAAAAAAAAAAAGAGTTTCAAAACTAACTTAATTATTTACCTAAATTAATGTACGCCTTTCTTTTGTAAAATACATAATTGTAGAATAAAACCAATGTAAACTCACTTTTCAAACATATAAGGTTTGTCTCGGTCTAAACAGATTGCAACATTATGCTAGGCGCTGCATTCTTCCTGCCTGCCCCAGTTGGTTTTCTTTTTTCTACTTGGTAAATTCCACAGCTGTTGTTGATTTGCATATACACCCAAGTTTCCTCTGAAACCCAAACACCCGAACGCATCACATCACCTACACATTTTACATTAGTGGCCTTTTTCTTTTGTGGGAGCAGAATGCACACATCTAACACGTGTCAGGGGGCTGCTTACTACAGGAAGTTGCATGATTACATGATGTGAGCAGACAACAAAAATGAGGAAGCAACAAGATAGTTTGGTCTTATTTATTACAAAGAAAATAAAAGTATTTTAGTCATCAGTTCTTCAAAATTGAGGCAGTCATTACTGAACAAACCAAATTTAATTAGAATAAACATGTTGTACCTGTAGGGTATTTCTTTTTGATTGCGTCTAGATTGTCAGTGTTTATGGAAATGTAGAACTTGAAGACTGAGACAGTGAGACCTGACAGGAAATGTAGCAACTGACTTCAGACAGAGATCAATTTCAAGGTGTCAGAATGCATTTTTTTATATATCTGTTCAAAGTAACATTGTTACTTGATTGTGCTATAAAATATGTGCCTGCAAAATATATACTGACCCTTTCTTTTAGCTAAAATCAGGAATAAATCTTTCAAGTTTTCCCTCACTATTCAGCCAGCTAACTAGGCAACATCTAGTGATATTGGTGGCGTTAATGTTCACAAACACCTACACAGGCGCTGGCAGGTGAACAAAATGAAGAGACATGCAATAATTATGCTAAATGAAAGCTATAAACAGAGCCGGCCCAAGGCATAAGGGAGTTAAGGCTCAGAGGGCTCCCAAGAGCACCAAGCTAGATTGACTTTATATCAACCCATAACCATAAATTTAGTGTTTATCAGCTGATATTACTTTCAAATAACATCAAATATTATTAATCTGCATTTCAGAATTCAATAAGGCAGGTGGGAATTTACACAACTCATGATTGTGATGCCATACAAAGTGATTCACCTGAGTAATCTGGCATTTGCTTAAGCAACAGCAAAATAAAAATAAAAAATATCTCTCTCTGTGTGGGTATGGCTGATTCTTGAGATTAAACCTGCATCAGTTTTCAGTATCAAAGGTCATTGCTACATGCTCAAAAAAAAAAAAAGATCCAAGAGCTTGCATGACAAATTAAACGACATGCAAACTGCAAGAGTCAAAAAATGCAGATCTTAATCTGCATTTTTTGTGAAAACCAAAACTCAAAAGCAAATCTTTTTGCTGGCATCACCAGTTAGAGGTGTAGAAATCATTAGAACTGATTTGTTTCCATGTAAGATCAGACCAACTTCTTACAATATTTTATTTTCAAGTATGTTGAATACAAGTGATATTGAATGTTTTCTTCAACTAAAACTATGTACTGGGGAACGTTTCCTATTTGTTCAATATTGATGGAACTTTCTGTTGTGAATATCTAAAACATTTGAAAGAAAATGCAGATTGGGAGGCTGAGATAACTAGGCGCAGTGCTACCTGAGATACTTTTGGCCGGGGTTTGCAAAACAGCCAATCTGGAAGTGCCTTTTATTTTTCTTGGGGCTGAACGGCTGTATGAATCTTTACTCTTTTATTTAACGCATAAATGCATATTTATATTTCTAATGCAGTAAAGATTTGATCAATTTTCATAGCATGAATTAGCCTATAGCTGTCTTTAGATGTTACATTAAAATGTAATTTGATAAAAGTTTGCTGATATTAAATTAAAAAAGACTGAACAATATTATTCAAATTCCCATGTAGCACTTAGGAATAAAGACACGCCCAATGGCAATGGTAACAAAACCATTCTGAAGTCTAAATAATGCTAATTTCACATTTTTAGAGCATGCACGACTGATAGGCAACACTGTTGCAACATAACTGTGATGAGAGCCACAGAATATTAATGTTGGTCTTTACATCAGAGAGTGAATTTAGGTTTTGTAAGTCATAAGCATCAGCTCTTTTTGATCTCAAAAAGATTACTATGTTTTTACACGGAAGATGACTATGACAACGTCTGATATTATCCCAACCTGTACACCAAAGAGATCAACACAAGTAAGACTGCCAACCAAAACCAAGCAGGTGTTAGCACTTATTTTACACTCTAATCTTGTTCTATGATGACATAGATCTCAGTTTCGATTTCTTAACATTTACCCCACCGTACTTTCCACGGAGGGGTACTTTCCAAAGTACCCCTCTGTTTAAAAATTGTCACGTTTAAACAAGATTTTAAAAGTCGATGTCATCATATATGAAACTTTTTCATTTACAGACGCAGCTGCAGAAATTCTCATTGGGTTGTGATAAATTGGCAGACGTGGAGAAATGTTTCCACTAGCCCTTTTTCTGATGAGATCAGGATCTTGATAATGTGTGTAATTAATTAATTTTTTTTCTGCTGGAAGGCACATTTTCTTTATTACATTTTTCCAAATTTCTCACCACACAGACTCTGAAAATGTGCCATTTTAGGGTATTTCCTGTTCAAAATGCTGACTTTTCAACGAGAACAATGATAAGATTTTATCTTTCAACAGACTCAACTCACCCTTTTCCTCATGTCTGTGCTACAATGAGTATAGTGTCAACATTTCCTCTTTTTATTTTACTCAGATGCAGTATTTTTGTCATTTTTCTTTGAGAAAAGATGTTTGCCTTTGACATTCCATCACTCTGTGTTTTAATAACTGCACACAAGTTAAAAAAAACTTTAAAAGGAACTACATCTTATAGTTCCTTGTAGTTTGTAACAAAAATCAATTGGATGGAGCTGTTGTCACACTTTTGGTTCTATTTTCAGTAAAGGTTGATTTGGTTTCATTGGTTTATGGTCAAACGAAGCAAGACGTTTTGCATTCTCTAATCTTCCTCGAAAAACTAGACGAGCAAGCAAATGAAATGAGTTAAAATTTGAATAAATTCAACATGTTTTATGTTTACCAACGGAGTGTAGATGCACAAATAGGTTGAAAGGGGGGAGTTGTTGACTGGAGTTTTAGCTTCTATCTTTAATAAGATCACTGGACCGTTCTTGGACAGTGTGAATAAAGTGCCATTCTCCCACACCAGGCAGTGAGGGGCGGCCTCCATTGCTGTGCTCACTTCATTAAAATTTCCATTTCTGCAACAGCAGGACTCACAATGAACCGTGCTCCCGTGGCCTGTGAAGCTAATGCATGTCTGTTTGCTGGCATCAGTATGCGGCTGGAGGTTTGAAAATGATTCAACATTGATTCACGGGGATGTGAATGTATGTTTGTGAGTATGGAGCAGGGCAGTAAATGTTTGAAGAGACGGGATTGTTATAAATATGGACAAATTCTTCCTTTTTTCCCCCCCTCGTCTCCTGCTTCTGTCGGGTCTGGTGTAAACACAGCAGGTAAACATCGGTTGAATTGTGGGCCTGAATAGCATCTTTATCTGCTTCATGGCTCGGTGTGGGAAGAGCGAGAATTTGAACGATTATGTGCTTTAGACCAATCCTCCACTATTACCAGCTGGGCCAAGGCAATTAACCCGCTTCATATGTCTCATCTGAGCCCAAAAAAACAAAACAAGTTAATCTGCCCCAGTCTGTGAGGGCCCTCCCTATTTCAGTCTCGTGCAAAAAGACAAAGCAAAACTCAACCTCAATTAGTTCCTTATTTACTCCTACTTTCCAATTAGCGGCTGCCATATTAAATCTTTACAGGTCTGCAAATTTAGGCCGATTACTTATGCAAATGAGTTTAAAGTTTTAATAATGCTGTCAACAGAAATAAATGAGTTAGACAAAGTAGAGTGTTGCAGTCCTTAAAATTACCTGCCGAGCTTAACAAAGAGTGACATTCATATATTGTTTCAAGTTGGAACATGGAAGGTGAAGGGAAGACAAGAACGAGTTTCAGCCCCTGTTTGTTGGAATAATGAGTAAAGAAGAAGGTTTGGAGCCGACCAGGATTGTTGGGTTTAGATCCGATCCCAAATGCCGTACCAATCCAGGAGGTTTGAATAGGAATAAGCCGGAACAATTAGCTACACTGCAGCATGTTTTACACACATATTCAACTGTAGTTGTATTAAAAAATATATATAATTATGTTCAATTATTTCTTTTTTTTTATAACTACTTTATTTTTAAATTAGGACATTTTATTTAAAGTTGGTTAACTATGTAAGATGATTTATTTTTGCAATTAAGTTTGTTAATGTAGTTACATGCTAGGCCAATGGAGGCATACGTAATGTAAAATCAACTTTTTTGGGATTTATACATGTCATAACGTTATTCCCTCATCAAAAGCAAACCTGGAGTGTTGCAAATCTGTTATTGAACCAAATTCATTTTAAACCTGTTTATATAAGTCAATGTCTTCTTTCTTTCCAGCAGCCTTTCTCCTTGACTCACACTGGCCGCAGAGCTTTAAACTCTGCAGAGTGCTCCAAAACAATCGACAGGGGCAGCTTTAGTGTGTCTTTACTGAGATTTTACCTTTCCACACTCTTGTCATCATATTGACATTTCATGAGCAATAAACAGAACTGAGCAGGACTGAAAAACAGAATGATTCTCTCAGGGAGACAGAAAGCAGAGTTGAGGTCAGATATATTCACCTGATACTATATCTTATCGAATTAATAAAAGAGCTCCTTAGTAAACTCACAATAGAAGAGAAAGCACACGTGTCAACTCCACTCAGGGAAAGGCAAACCTTCACTCCAAACATGCCCTAATGAAGGAGAAGGAGCGGCAAGAAGAAGGTCAAAAGAACAGTAGAATTGTTTCTTTTAAGAAATGCATTAACAATAGCAGTGCAATAATGGAAGATGGCATTCAATCACTCTTTAAAGGTACTAGGCCTTAAGCCATTCACCTGGATATCATCAACAATCCAAAACCACAGTATGCAGAGTATGCAAAACTGAAGAATGAAGTGAAGTCAACACCAGTGAACGGCACATACCTGGAATATTCGGAAGAGGGAAACCTGGAATAGGAAGAGTGGCAGACAAAAAAGTGAGTGATACACATCACTTGCATTACGCTTGGACTAATGACTTAAATACATAAAATATATCAATATTTCCAAAACTTTGTGTTCCTTTCTGATTACAGCTTCAGTGTGTAACTTTTTTTTAAATGAGTCATTTTTCGTATTTGTTAAAACTGTTACTAAGCTGTGACAGTATGGTATTAGACAGATAATCTATGAAGAAAATAAAGCTCCTCTGTCTTCTCCCAATGCTCCCAGTGACAATTAGAAACAACCAATCAGAGCCTGCCGGTCACCCGCGTGCACGCTGATCACCCGTGTGCACGCTGATCACCCGTCCTCCTGTCTCTGATTGGTTGTTTTTGAGCGGGAGCGATGCATTTCTTCAGAGGCAAGAGCAGCACAGGGAGGAGGTGGAGGAGCTCAATCTTTTCAAAGATTATCTGTCGTGACCTGATGACGGTTTTAGGACATATGTGAAAAACACACACGTTTTTAAAAAGTAAAGTTTACACGTTGTGTCTTCAAGAAGACATGAGTCGACTGATTCCTCTCCAGACATTTATCTGTTCATCAGGGCTGAGGTCAAAAGTCAAAAGTCCCAGGCTGAAAACGGCAATGATCTAATGAGCTATTTATCTTAGAATGGTGTCAAACAAGATAAACATAGTGTGTTCGTTTCATGGCTATTTCTTGCTCTATCAATGATACATAACATAATCTATGGTATTACCTAAGAGCTGGGTGTCCTAAATAGATAATTCTCTGATATGTGGCATGGTGTGACATGTTCTAAATAGAAACCCCAATGACATGCCTTTATCTAAACCACTGAGCAACCCCTAATTTTCCACATAGTCCTGTTCTCTTTAACTTGTACTTAGAAAACTATTCACACCTTTCTACTATTTTTTTCTACCTTAACAGCTCCTCCTTTCACACCTTTGTGAACAAAGTGTTTGAGTGTTTAGGTTAAGGTCACTGTTACGGCCCAAGGCCTTTTCCTTTGGGTCTCTAACATCCATGTTTTGGACTCCTTAATTGGTGCTGATTGGAAGTGGAGGCAGCTGGCCAGTTTCTCCCGATGACGTCAGATCCACCTTAAGATGCACCACTTTCTCTGACTAAGCAGCTCATTCTTCCTGTCTCCCTGCCACTCTCTCCCCTTTCTTCCCCAACCAGTTATGATTTTTGTTAAATAATTTCCCTTTTAAGTTATCTCTTGCGTTGCTTCCCTTTCATTTGTTATGGTTTAAGAGCCGGACCATAACAGTCACACAAAATAAAGTCCTTTATTTTTCTGACTTAAGTGTGACTAGAGTCAGAGTCTCAAATCTGAGTTGCTATGTCTGTGTTGAGGCATAGGTGTGTGCGAGGTCCTTTGTTTTATTTTATGTTGCAATAATGAACTGGATATGTGGACACTGCGCAGATTGACCACTTCAGGAATACCAAAAGGGACGGGGGACAGTTTAATTAGGTGCAAAGTTGTTTTCACCATCATGTCCTGTCCAGTTGACATGGTAAAGACGTAGACCAAACTGTTTGTTGTCCTAGAAAGTTACACAATGAAGATTATTCTGGAGCATTCTTGATCTCAAGGGAAACCAGAGCTGTGATTTGCACTATTGGAGTCTGCCTGGTTGTACCAATGGTGCCTTGTGTGGTTATGTGGTGCTTTCAAATTAAAAACCATCATTGCTGCAGTCCCTTTATCTTCCCTTTTACACAGCAAAAAAACTCGGGGAGACATCCACTTCTCTGCTAACTAAATAAAATAATTTTCTGGTTGTGTAAATTACTTTCTCCAGTCAAGCCGAACCAATCTCAGACTTTCAATTGGTGACATGTTGTGAGAAAACAAGACAGAGCAATTGCTTGATTTTCAAAAATCAAATAACCATCTCCAGTCTCCCAGGGGGCAAGTTCTTTCACTTAAGGCAGAAAACCGAACATATTTGATTAAAATGTTTGCTTTTCATCAGGAATTTGTTTTGGTGCTCACACAGGCCAGCTCAAAAGAATCAAACTGTGTTTTTTTGTTGATTTACTGCTGTTGAGAAAATATTAGTATATTTTAACAGCATCAGCTTTAACCTCAAAGGAAACATATATACCAAATTCTGGAACACCTTCATATTTATTGATAATAAAGACAGCAGATTTATACATTTTTGTATGCTCTCTTTTATAGCAAAAGAGAAATGGTGCTGTGAACTTCATAAATGCACAGGGTTATGATAAACTGGATGCTTAAGGATTTGCTTTGTTTCTGTTGTGTTGCCAGAGTTCAGATAATCAAAACTCATTTTAATTTTAGACAAATGCAATAGGCTTTTTATTTTAACAAAAATTACTCCAAAAAGAAGGAGTAATTTCTCCTTTTGCATGATGAATCTTTCCACTTGCTTGGTTTTCTTAGTTTGTAGATAAATGCTGCATTTCAGGTGGAAGTTTTTCAAAGGTGTAAAGAAATCCAACACCTAATGAACGCAGTGGGAATGTGGGTGTGGAACAATCATAAATCATTAGAGCTCAGTTCTATAGTTAGACATCTGATGAGTTTAATTTAAGAAAGCTAAAACAGAGGGTGGAGGAAAGGGGGACAAGGCGGTGAAATTGGGAAATCAGGCAGCACTGATATAAAACAAGAAACAGGTGACAGAAAAAATGTGCAAGATGTCACAGATGGGTAAAAGAAAAACAAAGAGAAGAGAGACAATCCCCATTGCACTGCATTACAAAAACAGTAAAGTGAAAATAAAATGAAAAGTGGGTGAGAGCAGATGTGAGAAGAAGGTGTAGGCAAAGAGGTGCAGAAAAAGACAAAAGAATCTAGTTAATCTACTCGATGGGTTTTGGTGTAATTTGCCACTGAACTCTCAAATACAGGCTGCCAGATGGAAGACAGGTAGCTCAAATGCTTTAAGTTTCACAGTGTGGGGAACCTTAATGTGAAGTGCATTTGTTTTGCATAACTGCAGCACATTTTAAAAATATTGGACACCATGTAAAGATGTGTAAAAAAAAAAAAAAAAAAACATGCAGCAGTTTAATCTCACATTGACAATTTCAGAAATTGCATATTTTATTTGAATATTCTGTCGACAGTTTTCCTCTGAAGAAGGAATACATTGTGTGTGGGAAGCCATTTTTGTTTGATTTGGTCTTTTGTTTTGGCTCACTAACCTTCTGTCACACCTGCATTCAGTTTTCTGATAGAGGTCATAGTTTTTTGTTTGCTTGTTTTATTTTCAAATCTTCTGATGTATGAAATATTTCCAGATGCCATGTAAATAGTCAGTAGAAAGGGAAACAATCCCACTGCATCACAGATCCCCAACCAACGCCCAACATCCTGTGATCCACACAAGAGCTGCACATTCACTTGCAAAAATCTGTATCTTAGCTAAAATCTTTCCAAAAGCATTTAGTAAAGTCCACATGATTACACTTGAAATGTAAGATCAGAAAAGGTCCTTTCCTCTTTTCTCTCTGGCACGCCTCCCAGACAACCATTTTGTACTCGCAACTGTCGCAAAATGCAAACAGCTCAATATCCAGGCAGCAGAAACTGTATATTAAAGTAACACGTCTTGGATGACACCATCCGTTGTTTGCAAACACTGTTAATCAACTTCTTCTGCTTTCATCACTTCTCTTTTAATCTCTGTCTGGCTGCACGGTCACAAAGAGATGCTGAAGTCAGGGACATGATCCTTGCCCATTATGATCGATATCAAACTGCAGAAGGAGCTTCTCATTGTTTTCTCCCTGCCAAACTCCCAAAACAGCCAAATTTGTGATGTGAAGCAACCAATGGTTATCATTTTCATAGATTCTCTTGTTTAGGCTGTGAATCTCGGCAGCGACTCCAAAATTACACTTGGGCTCTTGGCTGCACCCCTGATCTTAATTAAAATACTCATGCAACACTTTGCAGGTGTTCATTTTCAAAGAAAATGTGAAAACCCTGCTTCCTTCTCTACAACTTAAACTGATTAATTGGTTTAAAAAGGTGTCAGTGCATTGATGGGAATGGAACAACATGCAAAAAAAAAAAAAAAAAAAACTTTCCTGACAAAACTGTAAAAAAATTACAAACAGACTAGAAAGCATTCCAGTTGTACAAAGCTGTAGCATTGATCATATGCATTTGTGTCATAAAATGTTGTGGTAGGGCAAAACACCAAATTTACCTTTTTGTCTTGTTCACAGTGGAACTTGCATGCAATAAAACATTCTACTCTGTTAAAGCATGCTTACTCAAAACAACAAGTCATTGATTTTTGGAAGCTCTTAGCAGGTACAGAGGTCAAGGCGTTCTATTTAAAGGCACCTTTAATCAGAACACCTTAAGCTGTCAACAACAACCTAGTGAGCCCCTATAGTTTGTTGCACATCATCCCACTTTTCTAACTTTTTCTTGAAACTGTCCTGTCACAGTGGAAAAACACCCAGGCCAAGAAAAAAGAATGTACCAATTATGACCTGTGAACATGAGAAGCGGATCGCAGCTGAAAAAAAAAAAAAAAAAAGATCTCGGATATAAAAGGCTGAAAGGAGTCTCTTCAAAAGAGACAGAGCTTCCCATGTTTTGGATACCTCCATTTGCATCTCTTTGGAAATAGAGGTACAACGGGTGATGTCGGTACACCCTTTGCACCTCGATTTGGAAGTTTTCCAGGTATGTCCCACAATGAGGAAAACCTAGAAGAGACCCAGTGTTTCACACTGGTAGATTGTAATCAGACTAAGACACAGGAGGACAAAAAGGAGCAAAAGACAAATAGACAAATGATTAAAAACGGAAATTTTCAAACGTGCTGATCAAAAATAAACAAAATAAATTATTTTTTACCTGGCAAAAGATGAAAAGGTAGTCTGTTTGTGAATATGACAGTGCTGCAGTTCACAATCCTTGTCAGACAAGAACTTCTTCCAGGAGAGTAATGTCCCTCCTTTGAAGCTACTTTAGGTTTAGGTCTCACTTCTTTTTGCATTTTGAAGGTCAACTGAGAACCTGGCAGAGGTTAATCTCTCTTAATCAGGAGATTACTTCCCTTCTGGCCTGGGGATGCCATGGGACACCCCAGAATGAGCTGGAGAGTGTCTCTGGGGAGAAGTCATTTCTAGACCCGTTCCCTCCGATAACCCAGTGTGTATGCCTACTTCAGTTCTCCATAGGTTTTCTTCAGCTCTTGTATTAAGCAAAAAATAATTCTGAAATATGTTCACAGCTTTCTAACATCTTTCTGAACTAAAACCTTTAAGGCAGTCAGACACCTGACAGTTTAACTTATTAGCTTCATCATACTTCTCTGTGACGCTGTTTCTCGGTCTTAGTAATTACTGTAGTGGGCGAAATGCCTGTAAAGCAGATACCACCAATACTTTATTTACAAACCCACACACTTTTATGTCCGTAATCTTCAGTGCAGAGGAAATGTGTTTGGCGCTGAGGTGGCGTGTTCACTTTCCTCTTCCATCATTCATGTCAACAGAAATGTAGAACCCACCCACAACACTGAAACAAAACACCACCAATGGTTTCTACTCAGCCCCATACCTAACATCCTTGCAGCCTTTATCAGTGACAGTCCTGCTCCTGCTAAAACTGTAACGGTGAAGTAAAAAAAAAGAAAAAAAAAAGAATGTCAAGGCTGCCTTGGCATTTTCTGTACTTCACTTTCTCCCCGCCAAACCTATTCTCCACTCTGCCATTTCCTCCCCTGCAGTCGACTCACAGCCCCAGCCTGCTACCATCTTGTCTGCTGGCCAAGAAAGTAGATTACACAGGAAAAATGTCATAAACTCTGTGGCGAGGAAGCACAGGCTGTCAATTATACATGTGCCACTCTGCTGCTATCTCCAATTCTCCTTCTCCACCCACTCCAAGTAACTCGGCCGGGGCTGTCCTATTCTCCTCCTCTCCATTCTGTCTCTGTCAAACTCTGACATCTGTCTTTTATCGTGCAGCCACAAGAAAACCACACTTACGCACACACACGCACACACACACACACACACACACCTACACACACACACGCATACACACGGTAGGATGTATGTAAAACCAGAAAGGTAAAATCATAACAGGCTTTTAAATTGAAAACACACTTTACAACATTTCTGTGATCCAGTTCCGCTCAGACGGTTTTACAGTTAAGATCATAAAGTGTCTTAATACAGTTTAAAAACGGGAATACATCACTGACCAGTTAATAATAATAATAATAATAATAATAATAATAATAATAAATTAGCTTTCTAGGCTTATTTTTTGTACAGAAGGCAGGGTGAGAGCGATTTCTTTTGGAACAAATTTTCATCCGTTCCCAAAGAACAAACTAACCCATCTGGGGAGGTTTACTCTGAACAAGCAAAGTTCCCCAAAAACAGATGACAAAGCTGACACTATTTAATCGTTATGAGCAATGCGGAAATTGACTGTGAAGGTACAGAAACGACACACACACATGTGGGCAGACGCGCACGCACACACACATACACAGCTTCCTACGTAGATCTGGTTTGGAAAGACGGCTACCTTGAACTCAGCCTGATAGACTAGGATCTATCATGAGGGAGATGATAAAGTGTTGCAAATGATTGAAGCATCCATGTCTACATGCAGATGCCTCTAAAAATAAACCACTTCAAAAGAGAAAACAGGAAAAGATAAAAAAAAAATAATGCAGAGATCAGGCCTTTGCTTACGACTAAAGAAAGACTCGGAAGGAGTTTTTTTTTTTTTTTTTTGCCAAATCTCTTCGGGTTTCAGGTCTAGAATTTGGCCTCTGTGCTGCTTCGGGTTGGATTATCTGTGTAGCATTGTTCCGCTTGTCCAATTAACAAAAGAAGGTCGTTCCCATAGTGTAAAATTCTTTGCTGTGAGTCAAACAAGACAATAACAAGATGTGTTCAGCAAACACTCCCCTCATTAAAAGAGCGGAAGTGGTGGAAATCCTTTTTTTTTTCTACATTAAATTTTTAGGCATGCATAAACATCTGCTCCCACAAAATCTAGCCAGGACATCGGAGTCACTCCACTTAAGAGCCAACCCAGAGCAACCCCTGCAAGCTGCTAAGGTTAGAACCATGACTTATTTTGTTTGTTAAAAATAAGACTGTCAGGGAAAAACAAATCAGATTGGGAAGAGTGATTTGAACAGTCTTAGCTTCTATCTACTATCTCTCTATCTATAGATAGATAGATAGTCTATCTATCTATATATATATAGATAGTAGATGGAAGCTATCTATCCACAGTATCAGCTGCAGTGCCACCATGCAGTCAAAACATATGAGTTTTATTTTTATAATAATCCCTGTCTATTGATTTTAAGACCAAATATTGGGTTTTAGAATAAGTCCTTTATACTTAATATAAGCATAAAGGTTAAAAATAATTAGTACACTAGTTATATTATCATGGCTCAATATTCATGGATTCACCCGTTTGCAGATTTTTCTGTGAATCAAAACTCCAAATTGCTCTTGGAAAACATGCCTTTGCACAGATTTTATATATCTAACTTATTCAGGAGGAGGGTGGAAGCATTTTAGGAAGCTAAAATATAAATGTTGTAAGTTGATACAGATGTCTCCCTTAACTTTCACTGTCAACCTTAAATTAGGGCTAAACGTTAATTGGCTACAGTAACGATAGTTGAATGTTTCCTGCTGCTTATATCCCCTCTTTAATGATTCCAGTCACTTATGCAACACATGCAAAATTATGCTGAAGATATGAAAGACATCGTATCACATTAGTGTAAATGTAATGTTGAGTGTGTGATAGTTTTTGTATTTAGTTTCTATTTTACATGAATATGAATGTGACTGCTCTGATATTTTTGTTCAGTCAGAAAAACAAAAAACCATACATACCATCTTTACTCTGATGGTGATTTTCTTTACTCTGATGGTGATTTTCTTTACTCTGATGGTGATTTTCAACTCTTTTTTTAGACTCATCAAACACACAGATATTCTGCTCCTAATTAGCAGCAAAATTTCTGCTCACAGAAGCCATATATGTCTGCTTCTGTTGGCTCCTCTCTGACCCAAATGCAGCAACATATTCACATGTAGGAAAAACAAATAGTCTGTTTTTATTAGTGATAATAATCTCTGTTGTGACAAGATGTGCTCATACTTTGGGAGTAACCGTGTTACTTCTGCGGTAGTTCAACAAAAAGTTGAACTACCGCATTTGTATGTGTTGATGAAGTCAGTTGTCTTTATAAATAATTTACAGAGAAGGAATAAACGAAGCTCTCGACTCCCATGAGTCACAAAACAAATGATATAATTAAAGGTGGTGTATTATGTCTTTTCCAGGCGCAAAGTGCCTTTTCATTGCACAATCACCTAACTATACCTTCAACTGTTATAAAAATGTCTTGCATCTAAAAGATAATTGTAAAAATGTACTTTGCATCACAGCTGTTTTTGACAACAGGTGTTTGCAGATTGCTGCTGGCAGTCTGGTGGCTCTGGGGGAGACTTTTTGTCAAAGCAATGATGAGGGAATGATATAACAATTTAAATATATATATATATTTTACTTAATACCTCAATTTTAACAGCTCCATGGTTAAAAGAAAATCTGCATGGTTTGCATTTTCAAACATCGTGTAAACCTTTGTCACATGCCTTTTCTCTTCCTGCCACATGTCAAATAGTCTCTGACCAGCAAAGACTTCTTATTTTTTGCTCTGGGACTTTTCCTACCGAAGCCTCTCTGCAGAGCTCTTATTGTATCTTCATAATGGAGTGAAATGTTTCTGAGACTTGTTCTTATTGCAGAAAAAGGTATCTGTGTTAATGGGGAGAAAGGACAGAGATGTCTGTAATGGTAAAGACCAGGACAGGCTGAAACGGGAGAGAAAAGGCTGAAGAGAAGGGAATAGGAGGTGAGCAGCTCTGTCTATAACTCATCAGTGTTTATTGTTTCTTTGTATGATGTACTGTGAGTTCTGGACTCCCGTTGTCACTGAGTGGTGCCTGGCGCTGTGTTGAGCTCTATCAGTCTTCATTTTGTATCTTACAGTCTGTGGCGTGTGGGGAGGTTCCTAAGCGGTGAGGCACTGACTCCTCTGGAATTGATTGTTCAGACATATATAAAACCAAAAACAGAAGCTTTTATTTCAATTTTGGCCTTAATTGAGACATTTAGTTTCTTTACAAGCTTTAGATTACGCTTTAATCAATCCCCTGCTGTTGACAGATATGATGGCATGAAAATCAAAAATCATATGTCTATATGAAGTTCATGCAATCAAGAGAATGAAGAAAGCTAATAGAAACGAGTCTTTATTGCATTCATAGTTCATTAGTTGTCAGAATACGTAGGACTCATTCTCTACCTGCCAATAGCAGGGCTTGCTGCTCAAGGATTTGTTGCTAGGCACTTTCTTGAAAAGAGCTAGAGCATTTTGTATACTCACTAACAAAGTTGCTAAATAAGCCACACCAAACAGTTGTTTGGGTAAAGAGATGGTGTGGGAGGGACTTTTGTGGGTCTAGATTCTAAACCTTTGTGTGTACACTCGCTCCAAATTTGGAAAATGGCCCTTGGAATGAACTCTAAATTTCAGCATGACTCATGATCAAATGTTTTAGGTGGAATCAGGTTTTATAAATTTTATAAAATCCAATGCAAGAACACAACAAACACCACTTGACAGGAACACTGAGAAAATGATGATTGGTCATGTATGAACTAAATCACCCAGAAACAATAATGCTGAGCCAACTGGATTGGGTCTGTGTTTGTGTTTGCCCAGATATACTGGATCTAGATTCACTCTGGATGATCTACTGGACCTCACATCTCCAGGACAAGTACACAAACACAAAGACACACACTTTTAAAATATTGGACGTCTTCCAATGACACAAAGGCCCAATGCTATAAGCATTGATCGTGCTGTTCACCTCATATCATTAGATGTACGACAGCTCCATGTCGTTGTTTCCAAATGATCTCCCTGGTTATGACACTAAAGGGTCAGTTCAATACCAAGCAACAGAGATAAATCTTCACCGTGCTATCTGCTGCTGGTTCCTGCTGGCATTGTCTGTCACCGTGCTCCAGCTATGCCTCCATATTACCCTGCACACTGTCTGGAATGGATCCAGTTCCTAAAATAGTGACTTGGAAAATAGGTGCAGTGCACTTTATGAGAAAAGAAAAAAAGGGGAATATGAAAGGGAGTAAAAATGACTGTGCTTGTGTGGGCAAAGAGGTCTCCTATTAGGGCAGTGGAGGGAGAAATATTGGTCAGAGCAGCCCCGTACCATTTGTCCTCGTCAGGATCTTAAATAGAATTGGGATCAATTATTCATGGGGTCCATAACTTGCAATAAATGTTAGCTGAGACACTGCAGTCTGTACCAGGGAGAGACAGAGGACTGGGGTTTAGAGGCACTTATAGAGGGCCAAGTTTAAAAGTCTGAACAAAACAGCTGAATAACTAATTCTGGATCAATCTTTCCTGTGACATTTAAAAGCCCTTTTGGTTTTTTGATGTTCCACTTTAACCACAAGATTATCTGGGAAAACACAGTGCAGCCTTTAACCCGGCAGAGCAATGGCAATCTAAACTCAGCACAGTGCTGCTGAAGGACTAAAGGACTAAGCTAAATTATTATTTCTCTACAGAGTCCACAGGAATGCTCTGTGGTTCATATTTTCAAAATGTGCATATTTTTTAAAGATATTTCTACTTAAGTAGTGTATTCTTTTCTCAGGCGTTTTACATCATTACATCAAGTTGTTTTTTGAGTTAGAACTTATGCTTAAAGATCAGTGGTGGCAGGACATTTTCAGGATATTCAAACTTAGAACTTGCAGTCAAATTAAAGATGTGTTTCAAACTGAGATGTTTGTTTAGTTAAACGTGAAAGAAAAGAAGAAATGGCTCATCCCATACGTCACAGGAAAACATTAACGATTGAGCAACATTTAAAAACTCAACATAGTCCACACTTAAAGGAAGCAAAAGTTTCTCAACGGCCAAGAGCCCAGAGCCTCTGTATGAAGCAACGTATGGCTTCGATAAAGTTCCATCTAACTCCTGCTGACAATGTTTTAGCAGTTTGGTAAAGTGCTAAGCTAATGCTAAGATATCTGCTCTCTGTTTTGATATGACTCGGTGATAATTCAGGTGATAACGTTTTGATTGTGCAACTCCAGTTAAACATCTGCAGGCAAAGCTTAGAAAAATTTAACTTTTTTTGCTTCATATGTTTTGCTTTCACATGACAGAAAAATACGAAGCTACAGTAGCTGGCACAGTTTGGCTGTACATCATTTTAAAGAGTGAAAAATACGTGCATTTTCAGAGAACAAATAGATACAAATGCAAAACCTTAATGTGCTTAATCCATGGTACAGTTTTTGCAAGCTGCTTGCAAAAAAATAGCCCGTGATTTTTAAAACTGGCAAAGCAAAACATAACAAATGGCTCACCAATAAGGGATCAATTCAGATTATTTCAGCACACTTTGATTGTGACAACAGGTAATGGATCGGATCACTTCTGCAAAATTAGTTTGTGAAAGATAAGCAGCGGCGTAGGAAGCGGGGGGGACGGGGGGGACATGTCCCCCCCAATATTGAAGCCAGGTGGATATGTCCCCCCCAAAAAATTGTACCGCAAAATATTGGATTTTGACATTTTTTTAACTAGCGTGCTTTTATTTTGAAGGCGCAGCATCGCGTTACGTCACGGTACTCCCCCTCCCCTCTCTGAACTGCTGAGTGAGCACTCAGAAGGGAGGGAAACAGCGACACAGAAGTCAGAAACTTGCGAATGAGGTAAAATGGTCTGTCGGGAATGCTGCTATGAATATTGCTTATTTATAACGTCTTGTTGTCAGTTCACTTTCATATATAGGAACTGAATCTTTTTGGTTTAATCATCTTAGTCTTGGGATGATCACTCATCCAATATTTAACTGCTAACTTTCTCTAGACGTTTGCTACGCTAGCCAAAATGTCTTTTTTTTATATATATATATCTCATTTCAGTACAATGCCACCACCAACTAAAAGGCTGAAACAGCAGCAGGACTTGCTCAGCTTTTTTAAAAAGAGTAACGTCAGTGTGAGTAACAGTCACACAACACAAGGGCAACACCTGTGTTGCCCTTGTGTTGAAATTAGCCCGGTCTGGGCGTGCGTTTTACGAGGATTTTTTATTTTTTGCGTGGTTTTGCTTCGCCGAAATGGACAGATATTATACCTGCCGCGCTCCTGATCGTTAGTTAAAACCACAGGGAGAGTTAATTTTAATTCTTAGCAGCAGCTAACCAACAAATTAACTTCTGCACCTTTATTTCCTCAAATAAACTGCTGGCTCCTCTTTTTAGACTATAAATAGATTAACACAACATTGACAACTCTGTAGTTTTCTCTGTTCTGTACTGCAAACTGGAATTAAAGGCGCCATTTCTACCAAAGGTCTGGACAGACTGGCGACCTGTCTAGGGTGTACCCCACACCAGAACCTCCAGACCCCACTAAGGGACAAGGGTGTACAGAAAATGGAAGGATAGATGGATTTCTACCAAAGGTTTAGAATGCGTTTTTGAACCAGATGCTTCAAAGCACCCTGTCCATAATTCTTCAACACACTGTCAGCTCCCTGTCAGAAAGACTTTAGTTCAGAGTCCATAAGATAATACTCTGAAAGGATTTTAATGGATTTATTTTATTTGCCTCTGCGATTAACTCTGCGCGTAAAGTCTGTAATGTGACAAATAAAATGTTTTGTTTGATTTAAAATTGGCCATGTTAGGCTCAAGAGCTGTACCTCATTTCTGAAACCATCTCATATGTTTAGGAGCAACAATGCAGGGACAGCACAAAGGAGACAGGAAAAGGAGAGGATAGTGCAACTGGGCTAGAGGCAGGAAGTCAGAGTGAGGGAGAGACAGGAGTGGATCAACAGGTAAGATAGAGTAACTCATACGAGTAGATACTTCATGAGAGTCCACAAAAAAAGTTGAAAATTTTAATCTTTTGCTTGTAGTAAGTGTAGTTCAGGGGCATTGAGTGACATTGTAACTTTTCCTTCTAGGGAGTTCAGACTAGGGACACACAGCTGAGAGACTCTGAAGTCAGTGGACAGAGAACAGAGCCAAATCAGCCACATCCAAAATTCATAGACCCTCAAGCTCTAGCCAACAGAACTTTACATTTCCAAGGAAAGTGGTACAAGGAATTTCCCTGGCTACATTATGATGCAGTGAAAAATGGCATTTTGTGTTTTTATTGCATGGCAATTTACCAGGACAAACTCACACCATTTGGTGCAAAATCCGAACCCGCCTTTATCACTTCTGGATTTAAAAATTGGAAAAAAGCATGCGAAAAATTTAAAGCACATGAAAATAGTCACACACATCGTCATGCTGTTTCTGTGACTGCACAAGAAAGTCATCCTATAAATGCCCAATTATCCAGTGCTTTGGCAACTCAGCAAGGTGACAATAGGCACTGTCTGGAGAAAATTGTGAGCTCCATAAAATATTTGGTACGGCAGGGACAAGCTTTGAGAGGGCATGACGATGATGACAGCAATTTGTATCAACTGTTAAAAAATCTGGCAGAAGATGATGCCCTTTTGGCTAAGTGGTTGCTGAGGTCTCAGAAAGAATACCTAAGTCCACAGATACAGAATGAAATCTTGTGTTCTATGAGCAATAGTATTGTCAGTGAAATAGCAGATACAATCAGAAACCTACCAATTTTTGAGTTTGCAATTATTATGGATGGAACACAGGACATTTCTGGGAAAGAACAAGAAAGCATTTGTCTGCGATACATTGACAGTGACATGAAGCCCCATGAAGAGTTTATTGGCTTGTACTCAGTTTCTGAAACAACAGGAAAAAGCCTTGCTGCTGTTGTTAAAGATGTGCTGCTCAGATTAAACTTACCAATGCATGGTTTACGAGGTCAAACTTACAGGTGCTGGTCATAAAATTAGAATATTGTGATAAAGTTCATTATTTTCCATAATGTCATGATAAAAATTAAATTGTCATATATTTTAGATTCATTGCACACCAACTGAAATATTTCAGGTCTTTTATTGTTTTAATTTTGATGATTTTGGCAAACAGCTCATGAAAACCCAAAATCCCTGTCTCAAAAAATTAGAATATTATGAAAAGGTTCTCTGAACGAGCAATAAAAATAATCATCTGAATCAACAAAGTAACTCTAAACACCTGAAAAAGATTCCTGAGGCCTTTAAAAACTCCCAGCCTGGTTCATTACTCAAAACCGCAATCATGGGTCAGATTGCTGACCTGACTGCTGTCCAGAAGGCCATCACTGACATCCTCAAGCAAGAGGGTGAGAAACAGAAAGAAATTTCTGAACGAATCGGCTGTTTGCAGAGTGTTATATCAAGGCACCTCAGTGGGAAGTCAGTAGGAAGGAAAAAGTGTGGCAGAAAACGCTGCACAACGAGAAGAGGTGACCGGACCCTGAGGAAGATTGTGGAGAAGGGCCGATTCCAGACCAAATTAAATTTTCATCTCCATAAAACTTTTCAGCAGATGGAAGCATGAAGTGCTCCAAAATCTTCTGATAGCTGCTGCATTGATCCTGCCCTTGATAAAACCCAGTGGACCAACACCAGCAGCTGACATGGCACCCAGACCATCACTGACTGTGGGTACTTGACACTGGACTTCTGGCATTTTGGCATTTCCTTCTCCCCAGTCTTCCTCCAGAGTCTGGCACTTTGATTTCCGAATGACATGCAAAGTTTGCTTTCATCCGAAAAAAGTACTTTGGACCACTGAACAACAGTGGTCCAAAGTGCTGCTTCTCTGTAGCCCAGGTCAGGCGCTTCTGCCGCTGTTTCTGGTTCAAAAGTGGCTTGACCTTTGACCTGGGGAATGCGGCACCTGTAGCCCATTTCCTGCACACGCCTGTCCACAGTGGCTCTGGATGTTTCTACTCCAGACTCAGTCCACTGCTTCCCCCAAGGTCTGGAATCGGCCCTTCTCCACAATCTTCCTCAGGGTCCGGTCACCTCTTCTTGTTGTGTAGCGTTTTCTGCCACACTTTTTCCTTCCTACTGACTTCCCACTGAGGTGCCTTGATATAACACTCTGCAAACAGCCGATTCGTTCAGAAATTTCTTTCTGTTTCTCACCCTCTTGCTTGAGGATGTCAGTGATGGCCTTCTGGACAGCAGTCAGGTCAGCAATCTGACCCATGATTGCGGTTTTGAGTAATGAACCAGGCTGGGAGTTTTTAAAGGCCTCAGGAATCTTTTTCAGGTGTTTAGAGTTACTTTGTTGATTCAGATGATTATTTTTATTGCTCGTTCAGAGAACCTTTTCATAATATTCTAATTTTTTGAGACAGGGATTTTGGGTTTTCATGAGCTGTTTGCCAAAATCATCAAAATTAAAACAATAAAAGACCTGAAATATTTCAGTTGGTGTGCAATGAATCTAAAATATATGACAATTTAATTTTTATCATGACATTATGGAAAATAATGAACTTTATCACAATATTCTAATTTTATGACCAGCACCTGTATGATGGAGCAGCCAATATGTCTGGGAAGCATGCAGGTGCACAGGCACTGATAAAGCAAGAGCAGCCACTAGCACTTTTTGTTCATTGTGGAGCACACTGCACTAATTTAATTGCACAGAAAGCTTGCTTAGCCTCAGTTCTGATCAGAGACGCATTGGATTGGGTGAACCAGCTTGGAGTTCTTTTCTCTCAGTCAGGGAAGTTTAAGGCAATCCATGCAGCAACAGCACATACAGAGAATCCATCGTGCACTGCAATAAAACCCCTCTGCCCCACAAGATGGGCAGTACGGAGCAAAGCAATCAGAGATGTTTTGTCACAGTATGGGTCAGTGCTGGCTAGCTTGCAGGAGATGGCTTCTGGTGCCTCAAACACAGCATCCACTGCTAATGGACTGCTGGGGCAGTTTAGGAAAGGTAAAACAGTTTTGGGTCTCATCCTTGCCTCACCTGTGATTGATGAGCTTGAATGCCTGAGCATCTCTTTCCAGAAGAGAACTCAAACCATTGCTGGAATGAGGACTGCTGTGAAAGTTGTTCAGACTTCACTTAAGGCTAAAAGAAATCAAGAAAGTTTCAACACTCTGTTTGAAAAGGCGATGGCTGAGGTTCAGTCTTTGGGTGTTAAACCCATCACAGTTACACAGAGAAGGCCACCCCCAAAACGCTTCACTGAAGGAGCTAAGACACATCAACCTGAATGTGCCAATGACCACTACAGAGGTGAATTCTTTAAAGTATTGGATGTTGTAGATGCACAGCTCACTGGGCTATTTAACCAGGATGACTTGCTGACTTTGCAAAAGTTGGAAGAGACACTTCTCAGTGGAACGATTGATGCTGCAGTCATTGGGAAATACCCAGAGTTGAATAGAGAGTTACTTTCAGTGCAACTTCCTATGTTTAGACTGAACTACTCATTTAGCAACAGCGCAGAAGCTGCAGGGATCATTGGTGGACTGCCTGGAGAGGTCCGTAGACTTTTTGGGCAAGTGGAAACTCTGGTTAGGTTGCTTTTGGTGGTCTCTGTTTCATCCTCTGAGGCAGAGAGAAGTTTCAGTGCGCTTCGTAGACTCAAAACGTGGCTCCGGTCTACAATGACTCAAAACAGGCTTAATCATGTTGCTGTCTGTCATGTACATAAAGATAAACTTGATTTACTGGACAAGAAGTCAGTTTGCAAGCAATTTGTGGCTGCAAATGAAAGGCGGAAAAAACATTTTGGCTCTTTTGCCTAAGCCAGTGTTTGCCATCCTTTTATGTTTCCGGCACATTTTTGGCGAATTATAAATGCATGGCTGTAAAGTGCAATTGTTCAGAAGCACAGAGGTGTTGATCTCTACCTAGGGTTATGTGGCCTATAATCTCTGTGCTAACTGCTTTTCCAACAGTTAAAGCACACTGTAGTCAGTGAGTTAAAAAGCTTGTCTATTAAATGTGTATTTATTGTTGGTAAATATTTCTTCATTTTTGATTTGGTTTAATTAGTCATACAGTTCGACAAACTGAATAAGCATATTTTGATTGATTTTCTTTTCTTCTTTTACTTAATGTTAAAAGTGTGAATAATTTGTTCACTACATTGTCTGTGAGGGCTCTTTCATCTCAGAATTTTGTTTAATCAAAGAAATGGTTCTATGGTCAGTCAACCTATATAAATTCATTTTTGACCATTATTGCAAGTTTGACAAAATAAAACATATCAAACTTTGCACTTGTGTGGCCTACTGAATTGTTTTTAATCCAACTGAAATATTTGATTTTCTAGTGTGTATGCGGACACTAAATATGCCAAGGGCTGAAGCCCTTGAAAGACATCTCCCTTTGCTTAATAAAAGACTCCAGTCATTTTGTTTGGTGATATGCTCACATCTTATGAACAAATGCATTATGTAAATTTTAAATGCATTATTTTTGCAAGACACAATTTATAAAGGAATAAAGTAAAAGATTAAATAGCCTTTTTTTTAAGTAGCGTACTTAAGATATATTTCTGTTGAATATTTACGAATCTCAGATTTCCGACATGTGTCCCCCCCAATTGTAAACTTATTCCTACGCCCCTGAAGATAAGTGTTCCAGTTTGAACTCCAGCAGTGACTGGTTTCGAGGCTTGTTGATTATAAATCGATGCATCTAATCAGGTATGGTTACGATGAGCAGACAAGCCGCAGTGGGTTCCCTCTGGTTTTACCGCTCCTTATAGGAAGCATTCTGACCAAACAATGAAACAAAAAGCTGGATGTTTACCTCAGACTGTGCACCTTACATGTAATAACAATGCACCACAGCACAAAAGAGGACCAGGGACTACAAAGCACACTGAAAGACGAATATCTTATTTACAGCACAGCAGTATCTTCGTATTGCAAAAATCTTTTCTCCTTCAATATTAGCCTCCAAAATATTACATATTAAATTTTTAACACCTATTCTGCCTGCAGTAGTTTTGTTGTATTGAGGTGAAACTGCAGGTATTATTTTTAATCTGCAGGAAAATAATATATTTCTTTAACTAATGTGCAGTTTTCCTATATTAGCTATGTTAATAGCTTTTAAAATTTTAAAAGTATACCATGATAAAGAAATACCATTAAGGACTAAATTTAATTTACTGTTTAGGTAACAGTAAATGTTACTTTGACCTTTATTCAGTTGCTCTGTTACTGTCCATCACAAAGATGTTGTAAACTGGCCAAGAACAACATATTACCCCCAATTGCATGTATAGCAAAAGTCAATTTTCTTTCATACTCACAAATAATATAATTCCTCAGCATTTATTGGGTTTAAATGAAACTAAGTACATTGGTTCGGCCAAGTACCATTTTGGTAATTTAGAAGAAGTTTTAATGCAAACTGCATCAAGCTCAAATTAACAAATTACTATTTATGTGTGAGTCTTCTTGTTTGTATTGAACTGTTTCATTACAGAAATACTCATCTCAACAGATGAGTAACCTGAGTATCTTATCTAAATTACGAGATTTGAGGAGAATGACTAAAGGGAAATAGTATGGATGGAATATGTTGTGTGTCAGTTTCAGTTTAAAGAACTCACTTCTTTATGCATTCTGACAGCTCAACATAAATTCACTCAGCAACGCAATTAATAAACACATCCCACACATTTCCAATTATTACTTGCCAAAACTATTGAGACCATCAGAGCCACTTCCTTCCACAGTTGTCACAACTGAAGCTGCCACTAAGAATAAATACTTGATACATGATACTAATTCTCAATACCATAGGGTTCTTTAAAAAGCAACATATATTAACAGTTATGTATCTTTTATAGATCAATGTGTCTTTGATTTTGTTCCATAATTATTTTATTATTATACCTTATTATAGCTGTATGCTCCCATTTGCCTACAAATTTGCTGCTGATAAACATAAATGTTTTCCCATAGAAACAAAGAAAAAGGACTATTCTGTTCCTATAAATGGATTGTTTGAGTAAACATGCATAAATATGTATATGTAAAAGTTTTTACTGTGTAGTTGCAATTAGGTAGTCCATAAAGTCATACACTGATGGGCATTTCATGCATTAATTTGTAACCACAGTAGCACCACTGGGCCCTCCAACCCCCACCAGCAGGTAAGGTGGGCGAAGTGTCTTGCCCAACAACGCAACAGAGGAGGGAGCAGAGGTTATCTAACCATCCGATTGTGGGGTGAACTCCTACCACCGTCACCACAATTCCCCCTATTTATACACTTGATGTTCGTTCATGTCGACTTACAGGTTTATTACTTCACCGTTGAAGTTACTCACCAACATCAGATTTTCAGTTGTAGAGCCAGCACAGATAGCATCTGGGCTTGTCGGCATCTTTCTAATCCTGCATTTTAATCTCCTTTGCAATTGAAAACAATTGCAAAACCTCATCTTTGAACTTCCTTGCCATGTCAGTGGAGTTTTAAACTTCCAGCAGTGGCTCACTGTTTCAAAATTCCCCCATAAGTGAGCCACTGCGAGAGGCGGGCGAGGGTGTTTTGAGTCTGTCGGCAGAGCTGCAGGGTGAAGTCGTGTACCTGCTTGTGGAAATGAAAGTAGGTCAGTTTTCATCTATTATCGAGCAAATGAGTATCATTCAGAATTTCTTTTTATTAATAATGATTATATCGAAACACTAATTACTATTTCTGACAACCTTCATTCTGTATTAATACCACACATTTCTTTTCATGACGTGACAAATTAAAAAAACATTGAAAGATCATAACTGGTTTTGCAAGGCAAAGTTTGTGGTAACATCTATGAGACACAATGTGTTTTTGGATTAGGAGACACATTCGTATTTTTCAAAGAAAATTAAATCTTGGAAATTTTGCCATGGTTACAGAGTAGCTAAAACAAACAAACCAAATAAAAGACCCAAT
The DNA here is from genome assembly GCF_051168715.1 of Poecilia mexicana. Taxonomy (NCBI): domain Eukaryota; kingdom Metazoa; phylum Chordata; class Actinopteri; order Cyprinodontiformes; family Poeciliidae; genus Poecilia; species Poecilia mexicana. The sequence continues at coordinate 12,955,006 of NW_028263382.1, read as the reverse complement.
GTTAAACCTTGGTTTAGGGACTTTCTAAATAGACACAACTAAAAGAGCTATAGTGCATAGCGGCCATGTGCAGGGGTTAAAAGGTTACACACCTACTCAGTAAACTGTACTTACCCCTGAGAATTGACTAATTACAGGAATAAAACAACAAAATGCTGTGAATGCATGTGAATTCATGTAGTTCATTGTTCCCATGTACAACAAACCGAAAGTGAAGTAAAATAAGAAAAGGTTGCAAAGAAATTACTTGAAAAACAATTAGTCACAGTCCACAGAAAGACTAAAAGCAGGAAAGAGAGAGTCAGGAGTTAGAACCTGACACTGCTGTTGAGTTACTGTGAAAATCCGCACCAATGTAGTAAAATTACACATTCACATGTGTAATGATTGCTGCCAAAAGCGTCCTTAGACCTGGACTTCCAAACTTAACCCAGCAATACTTTGGTTATGATGTCGAGCGTCATCTATCAGCTTTAGAGAAAATCAAGTAAGTGTGATTGTTTTTTAAAAAGTTTCACTTTTATGATGTCGGAAGGAGAAGTTGCGACACTTTGATGGGACCATAAGATGTAAATAGGTAGATTAGAATCACATTCATGAGACACTAAGCGGACATTATTTCTGTTCCACCTCCTATCATGAGAAAAACGAGCAAACTCTGCTGCATTATTTTTAAAGATGATTACAAAATGCTGGAACAACTGAATTTAGTAAATTACTGTTTTTCTTACTTTGTTACTCAGGCTGCTAACAGCAAAAATAAACAGGTTGTGGAATTGTCCACATTTCTTGTTTATTTCTCATTAATTCAAAACCTCATCAAGCCAAAGACAGTTACCTAAAATCTAAACTCTTGACATATGAAAATTCATCTGTTTCTGGACTGGGTTAAGCCCTCGATGTTTCAAGATCCTAGCAATAATTTTGATTGTTGTCCCTGCAATACCACTGCTACTTCCACAGAACTTGCAGTTGGTGGGGAAAAAAATTGAAAATATAATTATATTTAAATTTAAATATAATTTAAAATAAAATATAATTTTTTAAAAATATATTTATATTTTTAAAAAAAATTAAAAGATAAATATAATGTTTTTGGGATAAAAAAATTACATGCCTTGTAACACCTGCAGTAAGTCTGCAGAGAAATGTTTTTAAACTAATAAATGAACATTAAGAAAGCTAAAGTGTAAAAAAAAAAAAGAAAAAAGAAAATCTAAGATAAATAACCATTTAAGAACGCTTTTATGGGGCTTGGACTCTTTTACACTTTACCAATCTAAGCTCAAGAAAATATACCAGGTGCTGCAGTTCTTGGACAAGTATGTCACTGTAAACTTAAAAAGAAAAATGTAAAAAATAATTAAATTAAAATCTCTCCAAATAATAATCTGCATTCACAGAAATTTAACAATGAATATGACGGTCATTAACAGGTGCTGTGAAGCTCCTTGTTGGCCCATAAAAGGCTTGAAGGCCTCCAAGGCATGAAGTTGCCAGATTTACTAAGCAGGAATGAAAGGAAATTAGTGTTGAACCGCAACTAACAAACATCGTTGAGAAACTATTGTTGCTAATGAATTTCAATATCTGCAAATTGAATCTGAAAGATCATTTCTGTAATGACAAACAATATTTAGTGAGAGACATGAAATCTGGGATTGCAAGGAAATTGGTCTGCTGGGTTTATAGTTTGTTTAATATGCCAAAGATGCTGATTGTTATCAATATAATGATCACAATAAAAGACTGAGAGCATAAAGAGGATGATGTTACTCTGAAGACACTTGATATTTTATAATGTCTGCTAAAGGAGCACCAATGTAAGGTTCTTATCAGAAATAGAAATGCGTCTGATTAAAGGTGAAAAATGCACTTCTTTACTGCACGTAAAATTGCTGAACCACAAAATGGTTGAACATGCTTATTACATTGCAAATACATTCAAAATCTTTTTGATATTCTGCTAAAATAATAAAAAAATAATTTCACAATTGTTGTGTTTCCATTAAATGAGAAGTGTGATTAAAATCCCATGTGAGTAAGCGTGTTCACTTGATAAGTATTTAAAAATCAAGGCGACGACGGATGTAAAGACTTAGATGAGATACAGCTAATCTTCAGCCATGGCACTAGTTGTTATGATTAGTCACCAGAGGAGACATCGGTATGCTATTCAAGTGTTAGAGTGAGTATTCTTTATGCTTGGGAACCACAGATAAATCTTTAAAAAAAAACAGGACACATGTGAATATTAAGAATCATATACGTGGACAAAAAGAAAAAGAAATAAATTAAATGTAGTTTTCCAATATTTTTGTCCTTTTCTATTGGAATCAATTCTTGGCTGATTGAAAGTAATTTGTCATCCAATTCTCCCATATTTCTGGGTTCACCTTTACAACATATCATTGTTACTTAGCTTTTGCAAAATTTATGAAAGGATCAATATTTCAGACCTGAATAAAAGTAAATATGAATTTCAGTTTGAAGGAAAAACTGCAACCTTGCATTAAACCGATTGACTAAATTCTCAGCACAGAATCATTTATCCATAACAAAATGATGAAATTTTTCACTTTGCAGAGAACACATTGTTAACCAATCTTGAGATATGTTTCAGTACTGTTTCTTTGGTTTTACTCGTAGTCTGGTTATGGTAGGATTAGAAAATGAAACTGTAAGGGTTAACACACCAAAAGCAGAAACGAGCTAGAAAACAGGTGTTACGGGGCACCGCGAATAACTAAAATTCATAAATACTTGAGACCCTCAACAAAACTGCTTATAACTGCTTATTTTGATAGCATAAACACCAAATATACCTTTATATGCATTAACAGGCACGGTGGAAACCACCTTAGCAGCACAACAGCAGAAGCTAATATCTACAGTCTTTCTTATGTCCCCTCTTGTGGGTATTTGACTGCTTTGTAAGCATCAACCACGTAGTGTTGAGCTTAGTTGGCTTTCCAAGACGCAGTATTTTAAATACAATCTTAGAAAAAAATCTGTGAATAACTTTGAGTCACGTTCCACAGAAAAATCCACAAACACTAAACCCGACAAGACAAGGTCTATAGAGTCCAGTCAGTAGAACGGATTACACAGAAGAACATACACTCAGCAGAAGATGTTATCTACTTTATGTAATGAGTCTTAAACATCAAACTTATGTTGTCACTGCTTGTATCATACCGTCTAATCGCAAGAGCTCCTATGGACTAGTGGTGACTGATTACTAAGGAGGAACTGAGAGTCTTCGCTTCAAACCACCATTAACACGTTTCTTGTAAATTTATCCCAGAACACACACACACCGAACCCCGAATTATCATACAGAGACTGTGCTGCTTATAATTGACTGAAGGAATGCCAGGCACTTACTGATGAACATGGAAACACTCCACTGTGCATCTCCAAATGGCTTTAGCAAGCTAATGGCAGTGTGGGAAAAAATGAGCTCACACAAGGCAGAGGAGGTAATGTAGCTTCCAGCTCGGCTCATTTTCTCCAAACGAAAGAGATAATCTGGACCCCCCAAAGGCCTCAGAGATTGAAAGCCTCACAAGCGGAAACGGCAAATAACTAAGAGAAATTAGATATGAACCTGGGCCAAAGTTTTCTCATTCCGCTCCCCCTCACCAACCCCACCAGCTCCCATCAGAGGCATGGACAATGTGCCTACAGTCAGGAATATATATGAAATATTCAAAGTACTAATAAGTTTCTCCTGCCTGCCTCCCTCCTTCGTACCGTCCCCATCCTCTGCTCCCCATCTCTACTCTGGCTCACGTCCGTTTCTGTCTTCATTCACTCGTCTTGCTTCCTTTCCTCATTTGCTCTCCACACAGACAGAAATGCATACCGTTAGTGACAAGCGGAGCACTTTTCTTGCCCAGATGTACTGGCAGCTATCTGTCTCAGTGGAGCTCCTCTCATTCCCTCCGCGCTCCAGACCTGCACAGCAAGTGTGTGAGCAAGGGTTTGATGGCAGGAACAAAGGCTGGAATTATGTGGATGCATTGTAGGGAAATGCAAGCAGGCAGCTAGAGATGGGGCTCGGGGCTGGAAGCTTTCCCTGACTGGCAGGTAAAAATGTGGGCTGAGGCAGCGAACGACAAACGCTGTCCCGCCCCATTATTCATGGCTGAAGTGCCCTGGAGCAAAGTACCTCCTATATGCTACACCAGATGCTGCCCACTGCCAGTATATGAAGCCTCTCGAGTCATTGTTTATTGGGGCCTGCTATGCAATGCATGGCAGGAACCTATTGTTCTACACCCAATAGAATGCCTCTTTGCGGCCCATACCGCTGCGTGCACCCCCACAAAAGCGGTATCAAAATGTTCAGCTTGATCCCAAGAAGGGAGCTATTACTTTCAGTGGGATTCTGAGTTAAAATGACGACATAAATTGAGAAAAACGAGAAAAATTGAGGCTGAGTGTCTCACAGAATCAGTAATCTTTATCTCTGAAACACACACACAGCACAGTGGATTTCTGACTCCAAAACTCTTTTTAACTCCCCCTCACAGGCACAAATATCGCCCTATTGGTCTAAAAGTCGGTCATGACATAGATACACATGCCTGCTCCCGTAAAATGTTTTCAAAATTTTGCTAGGGCTTATGGTTTTGTGTCAGGGTCCTTGAGACCAACGCTGGGTGTCTCACAAGTATAGAAACTGTCTCAGCATACTGTCTGACAGAGAGCGCCAGCCCAGGTGCAGATAATTAATTACCATAGCAACGGGGCCCAGAGAGAGGCAGTGAGTAGTCTCACAAACAGGCGCATTGACAGGTCTCACAATGCATTTTGGGAAGAATACATGTTTCCTGTGACTATTCATATTTTGCTTACATAAAATTATTATTTCTCTGAATTTTGGAGTGTGAATTAAAGTCCTTAGTACGAAAGTTGAAAAACTTCTAGAAATAAACAATTACTCACTCTTTTTTCTTTTTTTTTATTTCAGACTGTGAGTGAGAACCACATGTGCGAAGCTTATAATCGTCCTTAGGAGTGGGTTTTGCTGTTCATGATGTTCAACCAGTACACTATAATAGCTAACCTGGTTAGTTATAGTACTATTGTGATGGACCTGGCGAAGGTTTCAATCATTATGCTTTGGTGATGAACAATGTCAAGCATGTCAGTACTGCACTCATGTGCTCATTAGGGCAAGACCAGTTGTGGGATCTACAGCTAGAACCCTGGATCCAAAGTGACAGGCACACACATGAAGGTTGAAAAATTTTAGAAATTAACAATTTACTCACCGTCTTTGTGTTTTTTTTATTTTATTTTGGATCATGAGTGAGAACCACATGTGCAAAGTTTATTGTCATCAGTCTCGGACTGAATTTCACTGCATATGGGGTTCAGCCATTGTACTGTAGGAGTGAATCAGGTCAGACATAACATTATGGTGATGGATCTGGCAAAAGCTTAAGTCATTGCACTCTGGTGGTAGACCATGTCAAGCATGTTAGATCTGCAAGAATGTACTCCTCAGGGCAAGTCCAGCTGTGCGAGCTGTAGCTTCTGCAGGCCCCATTTAAATTTCTTCAGGAATTTTCTAGTTTGTTCAATATTAGTAATGTGTTCACATCCTATGGATTCGGTGCAGTGGTACATCGGAGAAGAAGCTGGACTGTCTTCAAATCTTTTGGATTTATTTTGACCGGATGACTTCACAGACTTTGATTTTGTTTAGTTGTTGAAAATGAGGTACAGTGTTTGGTTTGTGAGGTATTTTTGGTTTGTGAGGTATTTTTAGGTCAGCATAGTACAAGGCTCCAAATTAGGCTGGGATTGTATGGATTAGTTTTCCTTTATTTTTCTATTTCAACACCTTCCTATCTGTGTTTCACATATGGTGCTACTAATTTAGACCAAGCCATTCTTCATATTTCCTTTGCTCCCTCAGCACAAACACCGCGTTGTGAAACCTTCCGTTTCACATTTTGCACATTACAGCTTAGACTACTTTTGTGAACTGGAAAGAAACAGATGGATGGCTTTAATGATTATTTTTAATAAAAATCTAAAATGTGTTGATTGTATTTGAAATTAACTCCCTTTTCTTAATAAATTACAATAAAGACTTCAAAAGTAATTAGTAAGAAGAGCTCTGTTTTGAGAAAAACTAACAATGCACTTCATTGTAAGTATGCCATCGCCACGGTGATGCCACCACAGCATGTAGCTGCCACCACAGCTTCGTGCTGTGGTGGCAGCTACAAGCTACAACAAACCACATAACAGTTGGATTCGCACAGACTTGTAGGT